>NC_090818.1:33192085-33515721 GCF_000390325.3 Nicotiana tomentosiformis | reverse complement strand
ATGGTGCTTGGAAGCCATAAATACTTAAACTAGGTTATTGGGTATTGTAGAGATTTTGCAATGAATTAATTAGTAATAATTGGGTGGATGTGAGTTCATTGATGATTGCAATGGTGTTAAAGAAGGCAATTTGTAGACAAATAATGGTTTAGTATCTCTTATTGGTGGGAAGGAGGGAATTTTGGATGAAGAAATACCACTATTAGAGGTAGTAAAATGGTTTGCACTCTAGGTGTTTGATAAAATACCTAAATGGCCAAAAATCTGGAAATATTTTACTAATATTGGTCCAATTGAATTATGTTGATGTAAATTGAAGTTGTAAGAGTAGTTTGAAGTTTTAATATCACTAAAGAGCTGAATTAAGAAAATCTCAATTTGTGGCGATCTTATTATTGAGGGATTTTCAAGGAAATCATCGAGATTTGAGCCGTTCGGAAGTTGATACACGCGGAATGGAATTTCTGGAGTATTGTACAGCTTGCTCGGTATTGGATTTGTCTTGTTCGAGGTAAGTAACACTTCTAAACTTGGTTCTATATGAATCTCTGAATTACGTGTTGTATGATTTGTTTGGAGATGACGCACATGCTAGATGACGGGCGTGTGGGTGTGCATCATAGGAATCGTGACTTAATTGATTCTGGGAGTTGCATAATTAAATAAATGTCAGTATCCACATATCCTCCACGTGTTGTAGAAATTGAGCTGAGATTCATATTAGAGATCATGTTTAGGGTACGTGCCGATTTTTTGGGATATATATATATATATATATATATTGAGGGATGGATCTTCCCTGGGCATGGATCTTCCCTGGGCATGGATCTTGCCCGAAGCATTTATATTGAGGGATGGATTTTTTCTGGGCATGGATCTTGCCCGAAGCATTTATTTTGAGGGATGAATTTTCCCTGGACATGGATCTTGTCCAAATCATATATATTTGGGGATGGATCTTCCCCTGGGCTGGATTGGCCTTGTACAGTGCTGAGTGACTGGATGTCAATTATTATATATATATATATTGAGATGAATCTTCCCTGGGTTGGATTGGCCATGTACAGTACTGAGTGATTGAATACTCTGAGAGTGCGAGTACATGAGTCCATCTCTGAGGTACATAGCATTGACATGCACACATCACATACATGCATAGAGATGTATTTTTCTCATGCTATATGGTATCACGTCATTCATGACCTCTCACACATATTGGCATAGTGATGCATTTTACACTGGCTATCTGGAAAGAAAATAAAACATCTTATTTATTGTTGAAATAAGTTTTGGGAGAATTACTGTCTTCAAACTTACTCATATTTTTGGCAACTTCGGTAAACAACTTGGGTTTCACTGATACACTTGAAAGACAGAACTATTTTCAGAAAGCATGATTAAGCTGAGCATTTTATCTTTGAGTTACTTCTCTTATTACTTGCTTTATGTTGCGCCATCCTGTGCAAATAAACCTCTAAATGGTTCGACTCTAGCCAAAAACAATCGGGGTTTCAACCCCAGAACCCGACAAAACTCACAAAGTCTGACAACCCATTCGAATATGAGTCCAACCATTTAAGTTTCATCCAAATCCTACTCTGAATCGATATTCAAGTCTCAATTTTACACTTTAGAAAAGTTTTGCCAAAACCCCAATTTTCCTCTTTTAGGTTCACCAATCCAATGCTGAAATCAAGGATAGAATCATGTATAATAATCAAATCCAAGTCAAGAACACTTACCCCAATTCAAGTGGTGAAAATCACCTCAAGGTTCGCATGAATCCGAGCTTCCAATCTCAAAATACGATAAAATGAGCTCAAAGTCCGAAAATGACAACTTATATGCACTAGCCAATTATATTCATCGCGATCATGGTATAGCCATTGAGATCGCGAATAACAAAGTAAAACTAACCCAAACAACCCTTTGTGTTCGCGGTATCACCATCGCGAACATGATGAACAAAGTCTGCCAAGCTTGTACACCATCGCGAATGCGACTTCTAGACATGAACGCGAAGCACAAATCGCCCAACAACCACGAACGCGACCCTCTCTCTCGAACGCGAAGTACAATACCTCCCATCTTGTCACAACCCAAACCTCATAATAGGCATGTCACGACCCAAAATCTCACTCATCGTGATGGCACCTATCTCAATACTAGGCAAGCCGACAATTTTAATAAACCGTATATCTTTTAAATTTGAAAACACAATAATTAAATTCAGCGGAAGAAATCTCACAAGTACAAATATAAACACTCCCAAAATCCGGTGCCACTGAGTACATGAGCATCTAAATGAATACAAAGTTTGACTGATAGAAATCACTTTATGAAAATATAGAATAGTACAATATCTGAAAGGAAAGAGAGTCGAGGTCTGCGGATGCCAAGCAGCTACCTTGATAGACTGCACAGATAAATCCTCAAATCTGGCAACCGCCGTATCCGAAAGTACCTAGATCTGCACACGAGGTGCAGAGTGTAGTATGAGTACAACCAACTCAATAACTAACAAGACTAACCTATGGGCTGAAAGTAGTGACGAGTTTGTACCAAGGTCAGAGTCTAACTCCAATAACCAACAACAATTCAGTTAAAGTATTGATTATATTGTTTGAGGTAAGTGTCTTGCCTAGCTTTGGTTGAAGAAAATTTTTCATTAATTGATATTGTTTTCTACATGCGAGGATGATGTATATATGAGGTGACAAGCATATATATATGTGCCATGGATATTCATGCTCGGGGTAGATCCTAGCTAACTCTACACTTTATTTGATTAAGAGCTCTACTTGATTCTATGTATTGTTCCATTAATTGACTTATTGAGCACAATAAACTATGCTAAGTAATATTGAGACTATTGGTGCCTCATTTTGAACGTGTTGATAAAACCTTGAGAGTTATGCTATACTTGCCTCGGAGGTAGATGCACGTATGTTATAGACAAACATCCATGCTTGTTCTTGCGTTGTGCTTTGACTAGGACGCGTACAAACCTACAAAAACAATCAACTTGAATGTGAGAATGAATCAAGAAATCCGCCTAAGATTAAAGTGAAAGTCAAAGATGACCCCACACTTAGAACCGACGACTCTATGAAATATAATCACAATGGTTGTTCAACAAGTACCCATATGTTGCACCACAAGGCGATGGGTACTCAAGACTTCCCCATTCCACACAATTATATTCCAAGTGTTAATCCATACATAACAAGTATTCGACCATGACAATGCGAATTAGCCTTAGTGTAAGCAAGCAACACATGATCCCTTATGACTATGACTAATACAATACACTAATTAATTCTAACGAAAGGATAAAATATATATGATACATGATACAAGGTGTGAGTAGTGTGGTTATGGCATGGTGAACATTGAAAACAAGATTTGTGCTATGTAAACCCACCCCAAACACCCCACACTTAGCCAAAACTAGCATACAACAACACTCGGCTACTCAGACTTCACTGGTACACAAAATATTCATTCAAGCATTTTATCGAATACGTGGTGGGCATCACGTGTGAAAGTCAATTAAACAATGGTGGAACATGTATAGCCTCCCAAATTTGAATGAAGTAGAGGAAATTGTAGTTTACTATTCTGTAGAATTCATTCACAACCAAATATCTCCCACCAATTTTCGTTTTTACACACACAATTTGCCACCATGTACTTCAAGTTCTAACCAAGAAACTAGTGGGAAGCTGGGGATTTGGGGGTTTGGATGGGGGGATTACAACTAACACAACATAAAAAGAGAGGAAGAGAGAAGCATACCTATGAGTGTAGTGTGAGAGGAAGAGAGAAGAACGAGTTGAAGGGAGGGAGCAGCGGGGGTGAAGGGGGACGTTGGTAGAGAGCGGAGAGAGAGAGAGAAGAGAGATGGGGGAAATTAGGGTGTTAGTGTTATTTTAATTAGATTGGGAATGTGTACGGATAATAGGAGCTAAGTTAGGAAGTGAGTAGAAACGGGTAATTGGGTTATTTTTAATAATACAACGAAAATAAATAAATAAAATTAAAAAGATTTACCTAGCGCCAGGCTTGCGCAATGCGCTACCTGTGCGCTGGGATGAAAATTGCACATGTCTTTTGCGCGCTGACCTAGGCGCCACTTTTCAATTGTTTTTAATATTATAATCAATCCCCGTTCCCCCCGAGCATTTTGTACATCCATCACACATTCCACACTACTCCTACCTACAATTCCTATAACTACAAAGAACAAAAAAAAACCCATCTACTCTAACTAAAAGGAGAAAAACTAATCTTTGAAAGTAATAAATATTGGGTTACCTCCCAACAAGCGCCTGATTTAACGTTGCGGCACGACGTATGACCTCGCTTACTCATTAGCGAGTATTACTTTGGACTTATGATGATCAATTACACCTCCCCAATAGTGCTTGATTCTTTGCCCGTTCACCAAAAATTGTCTTTCATCATTTAAAGAGTGCACCTCAATTGCACCACAGAGAGTGACTCTCACAACCTTAATTGGACCTGACCACCTCGATTTTTACTTCCCAGGAAATAGCTTGAGTCGGGAATTGAACAATAGTACTTTTTGGCCTGGTTCAAAGTGACGCGGCTTGATATACATGTCATGCCATCTTTTGGTTTTCTCCTTATAAAGCTTAGCATTTTGATAGGAGTGCAGCCTCAACTCATCAAACTCATTCAACTACAAGAGCCTGTTCTCGCCTGCGTCTTCCATGTCCATATTCAACTTCTTGACTGCCCAATATGCCTTATGTTCAATTTCAACCAGCAAGTGATATGCCTTCCAATATACAAACTTGTACGGAGATGCCCAATTGGTGTTTTGTATGCAGTTCTATATACCCACAAGGCATCATCTAGCTTTGCAGCCCAATATTTCTTGTTCACACTCACTGTTTTCTCTAGTATCTGCTTTATTTCTCTGTTGGATACTTTAGCTTGTCCACTTGTTTGCGGATGATATGCTGTGTAAACTCTGTGGTGGACCCCATACTAGGCTAAAAGGTTATTCAAAAACCGATTGCAGAAATGTGTTCCTTTATCACTAATCAAAGCACTTGGAGTCCCAAACTCGATAATATGTTCTTCTTCACAAAAGTGGCTACCACCTTGGCTTCATTGGTTGGCAATGCAATAGTCTCCACCCATTTGTACACATAGTCCACTGCTAACAAGATGTACTTGTTTCCTCTAGACAATGGGAATAGTCCCATGAAGTCTATGCCCCACATATCAAAAATCTCTACCTCCAGGATAGTATTCAAAGGCATATCATGCCTTCTCGTGATTGTTCCTATTCTCTGACACTGATCACACTTTTTAACAAATGCATGGGCATCTTTGAATAACATTGTCCAATAGAACCCCGAATGGAACACCTTCGCATCCATCCTATCGCCTCCATTATGGCCCCCATAAGGCGAGGCATGACAATCGTACAACACTAGTTATGACTCTTTTTCTGGAATGCATCTCCTCATCAATTGATCAGCACACTGCCGGTACAACAATAGCTAATCTTAGTAGTAAAAATTCACATCATGTAATAATATCTTCCTGGCCTCAGAATGGATTTCAGGAGGAAGAGCTCCACTCACAATATAGTTCACATAGTCCGTGTACCATGGGGAAGGGTCATGGGTAATGGCAAAAAAGTTGCTCATCGGGGAATGTCTCCTTAATTTGTCCACCCTCCTCCACATGCTCATGATTTTCCAGCTGCGACATGTGGTCAGCCACTTGGTTTTCTGTGCCATTCTGATCTCGTATTTCTACATCAAATTCCCGCAACAACAAAACCCTATGCATCGATCTAGCTTTGGATTCTTTTTTCGAAAGTAAATACCTGATTGTTGCATGATAAGTGCGGACTATGACTTTTGTTCCCACCAAGTAAGCCCAAATTTTCTCAAAGGTCCATACAACTACTCCTTCTCAATGGTGGTGTAACTCAATAGTGCATCATCAAGAGTCTTACTCGCGTAGTATATGGAGTGAAACATCTTGTCCTTCCTCTGGCCTAGCACTGCCCCAATAGAATGGTCAAATGGAAGGGACCAATGAGGTGCCACAATGATGGGGCAACCACCAACTTCTCCTTGAGCTTGTCGAACGCCTTCAGACATGCTTCATCAAATTTGAAAGTCACATCCTTTCGAGCAACTTGAACAATGGAGCAACAATTTTAGAAATTTTTTAAATAAAATGTTTATAAATCCCGTGTGTTCCAAGAAACTCCGGACACCCTTTACAGAGATGGATGCATGTAATTTTCAACAGCCTCCACCTTTACCTTATCAACTTCAATGCTGCTTTTTGATACTCTATGACCCAAAACGATGTCCTCCAGCCCCATAAAATGGAACTTTTCCCAATTTAGCACCAAATTCATTTCTTCACACCGTGCCAACACCTTGGCAAAATCCTTCAAACAATCATCATAAGAAGATCCAAAGTCTGAAAAGTCATCCATGAATACTTCTACAAAATTTCCACCATATTAGTAAAAATGGCTATCATGCACCTTTGGAAAGTGGTCGGAGCATTACAAAGATCAAATGGCATTTGCTTGAAAGCAAAGGTACAATATGGGCACGTGAAAGTAATTTTCTCCTGATCCTCTAGGCATATGACAATCTGGTTGTAGCTCGAATAACCATCAAGGTAGCAACAATACTCATGCCCAGCCAACCTGTCCAGTATTTGGTCAATGAATAAAAGTAAGAAATGGTCCTTGTGGGTTGCTTTGTTGAGCCTTCTATAGTCATTGCAAACTCTCCACCCCGTCACGTTGCAAGTAGGAATTAGCTCATTTTTTTCGTTTTCCATCACAGTCATCCCGCCCTTGTTAGGCACACATTGTATTGGGCTTACCCAGTTTCTATTAGAAATAGGGAAGATGATACCTGCATAAAGGCACTTAATCACTTCCTTCTTCATGACCTCCTTCATAATAGGATTCAACCTCCTTGGTTGCTCAACACTAGGGCGGTGACCATCTTCCAGAAGAATTTTGTGAATGCAGAATGATGGACTGATTCCCTTAATATCAGCAATTGTCCACCCAATGGCTCGTTTGTGCTCATGAAGCACCCTTAGCAACTTTTATTCTTGCAAATTGATCAAGCTGGATAAAATAATCACTGACAAAGTTTCATAACTACCTAAGTAGGCATAGCGCAGGTGCGCTGGAAGAGGCTTGAGCTCTAGTTTTGGAGCTTCTTCAACAGACGGTTTAGGAGGGATCAGAGTAACTGGTTTATCCAACTCCTCAAATCTCCCAAGCCTATGGACATACTTGCAAGACAAGTTAATTACTTACTTAATTTATTCCACCAACGCATCTTCACTTTCTTTATCATCCTCCAACAAAGCTCGTTCAAGGGGGTCTGTGGGGCTCATATAAGTCATCAATAAAGTCACGTCACTTTCCACCACAAAAATCATGGATAACTCTTCATAGTGGGCTAGCAATTTAAGAGCTTTATAAATGTTGAATACCTCCATTCGATCACCTACCCTCATTGTCATCTTTCCTTCACACACATCAAAAATAGCTAGGCATGTGGCTAAGAATGGACACACAAAACAAATGGGACTTCTTGATCAGGCTCATAATCCAAGATAATGAAATCAACAGGGAATATGAAAGAACTCACTTGGACTAACACATCTTCAATCACCCCTTCTACATTAGCAAGGGAGCTATTAGCCAACTGTAAAATCACAGCAGTTGGGCGCGGCTCATCCCAACCCCAACTGCCTAAAAATAAATAGCAGTATCAATTTGATGCTTGCACCAAGATCACACAAAGCTCGCCCGACTGCATGCTCACCAATCAAGATCTGGATAGTGAAATGACCTGGATCCTTCAATTTCTGAGGTAGCTTGCTTTTATTTCTTGAGCTACATTCCCCAGCGAGTGCCACATTCTCGATTTTGACTAACCTCCTCTTATTTTCCACTTTGTCCGTGATATATTTTGCATATTTGGGCACTTCCTGCTACCAGCGGAATATTAATTTGCACCTACTTCAAAATATCAAGAAACTTCTTGTAAGCAACATTATCCTCTTGAATTCGAGTTCTAGGGTATTGTCTTTCAAATCTGATGTCCCAATCGAATATCTAATGATTTGAAGGTTTTACCCATGTTAATAAGGTATAAGAGAATCTAAATAAACTTAGGATCACCATTAGAACTTACCTTGGATGGTGGAGGGACCTTTGATGCCAGAGATGTGACTATTGGTGATGATGGTGTGTTGAGGATGCAGGGCCGGATATATGTTCCCAATGTGGATGGGCTTCGGCAGTTGATTCTTGAGGAGGCCCACAGCTTGCGGTATTCCATCCATCTGGGTGCCGCGAAGATGTACCAGGATTTGAGACAGCGCTATTGGTGGAGGCATATGAAGAAGGATATAGTTGGGTTTGTGGCTCGGTGTCTCAACTGTCAGTAGGTTAAGTATGAACATCAGAGACCGGGTGGCTTGCTTCAGAGGTTAGAGATCCCAAAGAAAAAGTGGGAGCGGATCACCATGGACTTCGTAGTTAGGCTTCCACGGACTTCGAGGAAGTTCGATGCTATTTGGGTTATCGTGGATTGGCTAACAAAGTTCGCGCACTTTATTCCAGTTGGTACTACTTACTCTTCGGAGCGGATGGTGGAGATTTACATCTGAGAGATTGTTCGCCTGCATGGTGTCCCAGTTTCCATCATTTCAGATAGGGGCACTAAGTTTACATCGCATTTTTGGAGGGCCGTACAGCGAGAGTTGGGTGCTCATGTTGAGTTGAGCACAGCTTTGCACCCTCAGACGGACGGGCAGTCCGAGCACACTATTCAGATATTGGAAGACATGTTGTGTGCTTGTGTCATTGACTTTGGGGGTTTATGGGATCGGTTTTTTCCGCTCGCGGAGTTTGCATATAACAACAGTTATCAGTCGAGCATTCAGATGGCTCCGTACGAGGCTTTATATGGGAGAAGGTGTAGATCTCCAGTAGGATGGGTACAGACTTGGTCCAAGATGCATTAGATAAGGTGAAATTGATTCAGGAGCGGCTTCGCACGGCGCAGTCTAAGCAGAAGAGCTATACAGACAGGAAGTTCTGTGATGTGTCTTTTATGGTTGGGGAGAAGGTTTTGCTGAAGGTATCACCCATGAAGGGTGTTATGAGGTTTGGAAAGAGGGGCAAGTTGAGCCCCCGGTTCATTAGGCCTTTTGAGGTGCTTCGGAGGATAGGGGAGGTGGCTTATAAGCTTGCCTTGCCACCCAGCTTGTCGAGTGTGCATCCAGTGTTTCATGTTTCCATGCTCCGGAAGTATGTTGGCGATCTGTCCCATGTTTTGGACTTCAGCACGGTTCAGTTGGAGGGTGATATGACTTATGATGTGGAGCCGGTGGCCATTTTGGATCGGCAGGTTCGGAAGTTGTGGTCAAAGGATATAGCTTCGGAGAAGGTGCAGTGGAGAGGTCATCCTGTGGAGGAGGCCACTTGGGAGACCGAGAGTGAGATGCATAGCAAATATCCACACCTATTTGAGGCTCCAGGTATGTTTCTATACCCTTTCGAGGGTGAATGTTTGTTTATGAGGGGGAGGATGTGATGACCCGACCGGTCGTTTCGAGAGTTATAGCCTCGTTTCCCCAATTTCCTGCTTCATTTTGTGTTCCTCAGCTGTTTTGACTTTCCGGGTTAGTTGGTTTAGGTTTGCAGTGATTTTGGAGTGAGTTGAGACACCTAGTCTTATGTGAGGAGGTTTAAGTTGGAAAAGTTGACAAGATGTTGATTTATGTGTAAACAACCTCGGATTTGAATTTTCATGGTTCCGTTAGCTCCGTTAGGTGATTTTGGACTTGGGAGCGCGTTCGGAATGTGATGTGGATGCCCGTGGTAGAATTTGTCTTGAATTGGCAAAAGTTAGAATTTTGGCGACTTTGATCGATAGTGGAAATTTTGATATCCGTGTCGGAATGAAATTCCGGAAGTTGGAATAGGTTCGTGGTGTTATTTTTGACTTGTGTGCAAAATTTGATGTCATTCGGACGTGGTTTAGCGGGTTTCAGCATCGTTTGTGAAATTTGGAAGTTTAGAAGTCCTTAGGCTTGAATCTAGTGTAATTTGGTGTGTTGATGTTGTTTTGAGTTATTTGATGATTTGTCTAAGTTCGTATGATGTTTGTGGGGTATGTTGGTATGTTTGGTTGAGGTCCCGAGGGCCTCGGGTTGATTTCGAGTGATTAACGAAACACATTTGGAAATTGGAGGAATTGCTGAAGTTGAACTCAGCTGTCATAATCGCACCTGCGGATGTCTCATCGCAGGTGCGGGCGCGCAAAAGCGAGCGGGAGATCGCATATGCGAGATTGGAGGATCTTGGCAGAAGGCGCAGGTGCGATGAAGTTCCCGCATCTGTGATGGTCGCAGAAGCAGATTATGGGGCGCATGTGCATTGTTGGACCGCAGGTGCGATGGCATTTCCGCATTTGCGATGACCGCAGATGTGGTCTAGAGGCGCAGAAGCGGTCCCAGGGGTTTTAAGTGATTTTCTCATAAGCAGAGCTTGGTCCGCAGGTGCGGTGAAGGGACCGCAGGTGCGGTGAAGGGACCGCAGGTGCGGCTTCGCTGGGCAGAATGTATAAATTGAGGACTTCATGATTTTTGCTCATTTCCACCATTTTTAACTCGGACTTTGGAGATTTTGAGATGATTTTTGAAGGGGATAAAAGGATATTCACTGAGGTAAGTTGCTTGAGCTCTAATACTCCTTGCTATGGTGTTTTCCCGTTGTTTTCTCATCTAATTGGTAGGGTTTTGAAGTGATAATTGGGGGTTAGGGCTTGGGATTTTGGAAAGTGTAATTTGAGGATTTGAGGGACCAAATGATGTTGGATTTTGTTGAATTTCGTATGGTTAGACTCGTGAGAAAATGGAATTTCGGGTTTTGTGATTTGAGGGACCAAATGACTTTTGAGTCAATTTCGGGTTTTGAGTCTAATTTAGTAGTTTTCTTGTGGAATTGATTCCTTTAGCATATATTAATGGTATTGTACTGCTTGTGGCAAGATTCGGGACGCTCGGAGGCCGATTCGAGAGGCAAGGGCATTGCAGAGTAGAGATTTGCTCGGATTGAGGTAAGTAACGGTTGTAAATCTAGTCCTGAGGGTATGAAACCCCGGATTTTTGTGTCATTTGACTATTTGGAGGTGACGCACATGTTAGGTAACATGCGTGCACCATTGGGGATTGTGACTTGGTCCACCCCGTAGCAACTGTAAAGTTGAACAAGCTGTTGTAGCTATATGCTCTTTATGTGCTTTAGAAAGATTTACTGTAAATCATGCTAGATACCATGTCTAGGCCTTATACTAGTATTGTTTGGACCCTTAGAGGTCATTTCTTGCTATCCTCTTACTGCTTTATTTGATATCCCATACTCAGTCATGTTCATGATTCCTTATATCATAGCTCAGTCTCTGTTATTCTATTTGATGCATCATGTTAATGTTGTTTGGGCTGATTCCTTTGATTTCTGGGAGCCCGAGAGACTGGAGAGATTTATGACTAAGTGAGGCCGAGGGCTTATTTGTGAGGTATTGTACCTTAGCACGTGAGTTGTCAGTGAGGATTCTGATATGATATTATAGCACGCGAGTTGTCTGTGCAACACGTGAGTCATCCGTGCAGATTATAGCGCTTGGGCTGTAGGAGTCCCTACGGAGTCTGAACTCTCCCAGTGAGCGCAAGTACATACTGAGTGTGAGTGCTGAGCGATTGTGAGGCATGTGTGATTGTGAGGCATGAGTGATTGGGAGGTATGAGTGATTGGGAGTACTGAGTGATGTTAGCCCGAGGGGCAGTATATGATTTCATCATCCATGCTCATGGTTGCTTTGAGTCCTTATTTGAGAATTGTTGAAAGATATTTCTAATTGAGACACCTAAACTTGATTTAAACAAGATGATTTGACTTAAACTCTGGTTACAAAGCATGCCGCACATTACTAAATTTTCGTGATATGAACGATACTTGTATTTAGTTCGTCACTACTTCTCAGCCTTTACTTACCTCAGTTGCTTACTGAGTTGGTGTACTCACGTTACTCCCTGCATCTTGTGTGCAAATCCAGACATTTTTGGTCACAGTAGCGGCTGCTGATATTTCCTGTAGCTGATCATTGGAGTTAGCAAGGTAGCTGCCCGGCGATCGCAGCCTTGTTCTCTTCTTCTTTATCTTCCCCTTAGTTGTATTTTTGGATTTTTCCCAGACTATGTTAGTCTTATTGTTGTCGGACCAATTTTTAGTAGTTGCTCATGACTTAGTGACACCCCGATGTTTGGGGCTTTTCATTCCGCATTTCTATTTTTTTAGTACAACCCTTGTTTCTTTTATGAAATTATGCTACACAAGACGTCTTTTGGCATATATTTGAATGAATTATTATAGTATTGTGGGATTTGGCTGTCCTAGTACCATCTTTAGGGGCCATCATGACAGGTTTGAGTTTAGGGTCGTAACACAACCTTTCTATTTCTCTTTTCAAATCTGAGAACTTTTAATATTATGCCCCTAGGAATTGGAATGGTATTCACACCTTTTAGAATGGTCAAAGCTTTTTCCATGCGGGGTCCATATAATTTGGAGGAATAGGTGCAATCATTTCATAATGTTTTAGTTTCCCGAACAAGATTATGAATGACTCTCTTATTTGTGTAAAATTATCTTCCGACCTTTGTTCCCCTCCACACTTCTGCCTTAGATGTGGGTTATAGGGCGCTTGGAAATTTTGTGGAGGATGACGAGAAATCTGTAGTGTTGGTGCATGTCGTCGGGGTTATTTTAGTGACTGGTAATATGACTCTGGATTATGGATGACATATTGAGGTGGAGCAATAGAGTATTGTGAGTTATGAGGTGGATAGTAGTGCTCAGGGGAATCATAGGAAAATTGATGAGGCTCCACATATCTTCGAGATATTTCCCTAGGACTTCTTCTTGACCCTGATGCCATCATGGTCTCTTCATCCTTCTCATTCATGTCACTAAAATCACCAGATCCAATCTGGACAGCCTGAGATGGATTTGATAACTACTGGACTTAAAATTCTGCCTGTTTTGAGGCCATTCTCAACCATTCCCCAGATTTTGATTTCATCCGAGAAAGATTTGCTCATTGCGGACATCATATTTTTAAAATAACCAAGCTCTTGAGCCTGAAAGGAGACAGTGATTAACTCATGGTCATCCATGGGTGGCTTAACTGTAGCTTCTTGCTCTCTCTATTTAATGGAATACTCCCTGAAACTTTCAGCCGGTTTCATCTTCATATTTGAAAGGGACTTGCAGTGTGGAGCAATGTCTATATTGTACTGGAACTGTTTGACAAAGGCCTGAGCTATGTCATCCCAATCATACCAATGAGAGGTGTCTTAATCATTAAGCCATTCGGAGGCTGCTCCCGTAAGGCTTTCCCCAAAATAAATCATCTGTAACTCTTCCTTTCTCCCGTGCTTCTTAGCTGATTGCAATACCTTTTCAAGTGGGCTATGGGGTCATCGTGTCCATCGTACTTTTAAAATTTGGGGGTCTTGAAACCATGTGGCAAATGGACATTAGGGAATATGCATAGATCCTTGAAAGCATTACTCTTCTGACCTGCCAACCCTTGTATGTTTTTCAAATGATGTTCCAAGCTTTTCATTCTTTGGACCATCTTTCGGACATGCTTCTCAATCTTTGCAGGAAGATCAAATAGGTACGCGTGGTACTCAGGAGAGTGGTACTGTTCTTCATGGGTAGTGAATTTTGACTCATTATTTTTCTTCTGTACCACAGTTGGTTGTGGGATGGTGAAGACATGCATAACAATAGTGGTTGTCTGATTGATTGTCAATGCCTCAATGGCACACTTTGGGAGCGCTTAGCAGAAGTCCTAACTGTATTTGTGTAATTAGGATAAGGACTAACCTCTGGTGGGTAGAAAAGATCAGACGATGAGACTTGAGTGGTAGTCGTCGAGATATGTGTGAACTATGTGAAACCAGGCATAGAAAAGGGCGGTTCTTGGTCATTGGCCCATGCTCGACACATTTCAGCCATTTGTTGTTTCAGTATTCTATTTTCCTCAACCATATTAGAATCTTGTTGAACCCATTGACCCCGAGTCTCCTCAGCACTCGTAACAGTTTCGATGTCAGTTGTCATTGGCATTTCACCTTGGATCTTGTGAATTATGGATGTGTCGCCAGCTTACCACAAACCGACCACCTCAAACTTTCTTCACGACTCAAAACAAAAGACACGTTAGAATGGACTTAGTCGATCCTTATTATGATATTTGTATTTCAAAATGGTTCGATCGAACCCGATGTGGGTTGCATACGTATCATGTGGAGACATGAATCATGTCTTTGCGTAGTTCGGGAAGATCAGTAACAAAGTAGTAAGCCAACACTCTCTTTTTCTTAATATAAAAATGAGACAAATGAAACTCCTAACACGAAAAATATTTTTGGATTTTGATGATTTTTTTTAATTTCTGAAAGGAAGACCTCTAAAGAAGAAAGAAAATATTTTTGGATTTTGATTTGATTTTGTCTTTTTGAATTTTGAAAAGAAATACTTCTAAAGAAAAAAGATTTTTTTTAATTTTGATTTATTTAAAGAAGAAATACAAGAATTTTTTTTTGAGTTTGACATCTCAAAGAAGTCTTCTAAAGAAATAAAAACAAAACATTTTCTTTTTAGACAATTGGGCACCGGGCCCGAGGAGGGTTGCCTACGTATCTTATGGCCAGTGAGAATCAAACCCGCATAGTTTGATTAAAATCAGGGAATATTTTGGAAATCTTAAAAACTTTTTTGGTAAAATTTGACACACTTTATTTTTTCAAATACCGGGATTTGATGGAAATCAGGTGAATTCCGCTCTCTTATTTTTTCTCTCTTATTTTTTCTCAATTTCTCCCTTTCATTTTAGATAGTCAGTCAATATACAAGGCTAACAACCATGTTCAAGTAGCACGCAAGACGCACAAGATGGTCTATAATTACGGGGTGAACCTGTTCTAGACGGACCCAACCCCTGTGATGAGTCCCCAAAGTCAAATTCACGTGATACAAACAAGCGTTCCTATTAAGGATCCAACACGAGGTTATGTTATTCTAGGATAAATACTACGGAGAGAGTTTCGTACCTGCCTTATTAGAGCGGACAACTCAAGCCGGAGTGAGAGCAACGTATCGGGACACGAAAGTCTACCTGGCCTAGTAACTGGTTCGAACCATGTTCTAATTGGTATGACTACTAACAGAAAATGGGCCACGTGAATGTGTGCACCAATAGGTTTAGAAGACTCAGAGGAGGAGCGAGAGAAGATAAATACAGTTAAAGCAATATTAAAGCGGTAAATGAGCGAGAATTAGCGCGTTAGGCCCACAAACACAGTAATAACATTCAATGAGCATAGCTAAGTATATATTATACTACAAGCTCGAATTTTGAACCCTAAACTAGAGATTCTAGGTTCGATCCCAGCAAAGTCGCCAGAGCGGTCATACCTCCTTTTTTCCCGGGTGATGCGGGCAAAGGAGCTTTTCCAATTTTAGTGATATTATTTTAAAATAGATTATTTTATTTAATTTTAAGAGTCGCCACTTGGAGTTATTAAATTATGGTTTAAATTAAATATCAATTCAAAGAACTTTGACTCTATTTATAGTCCGCGAGATATAGAAGATCGAGTAAGGAATTATGTTAACCCGAAAAAAGGTGCGAGGAACTCCCGAGTTCCGTTGTTTTAGCACGGTCGCTTTAAAATTCATAATTGACTCGATTAATTCGGATATCTTACATGTTTTAAGAACTTGAAGTATATTTCTATTTTTTTTTTACTGCTTTTAATTACTTGGTTATCATAATTATGGTATTATCTTGAAATGAATCACGTGTGTGTATTCATTTTTATTTGCTGTGTCAAAATTATGTCACGCGTACGTGTACACAATTAATAATATTTTATTATTATTATTATTAAGGCTGTTTTGTAAAATTGCGCGAACGTATACCTTACCTTTAATTTGGGAATCAGAATTAAGTCACGCGAATGTATACATAATTATGATAATTTAATTTAATATGTGCCTAAAGTATGCTAGCGATTTGAATTATTTTTTAAACTTTGAAATTATTGTAAGGCAATAAGACTATGGAAGTCATTTGTAGATGAAGTGAAGTGAAGTAGCTATGTAAAAGGACGACCCAACTCTTATTGAATTGGGCTTGCAAGACTTGATTCATTAACATAGGCTAACTTATATTCTATCTCAGGGGTGGGCCAAAAAGTAGCTTTATTGTTATATCCCATATGTGTAAAATGCCTCAAGTGATACAACAAAGGTGAACCTTTGATTCAAATTAGTTCCCACCGACCCAACTGTTACCTTCAGTAGCCCATGTCATGCAAAATAATAGTGAAAGACCAAATCTAATTCTTTTATGACCAATTTATCGTGCGAAACCAAATGGAACTCTAGTACCCAACAAATTAACAGCCCAACATACTAAGTCCAAATCTCATTTTATAAAATCCATTATCAAAAATCAGAGAACAAAACTGTTAATATAAAAAAAAAATGAATAAACTAACCAAGTTAATAAGATAAATGCATGCTATCACAGAAGAACAACTAAACCATTCACCAAGCGAGTACAGCGAGATGAAATAAAATGGAATTTGAGGAATGAACCTTAAAAAGTTGTAAGTTTTTTTTAATATTCAAATCAATACAAAGCCTCCAAACTCAATCGCACAGCAACGGCTAACAGAGAGACTTGGCAAAGAGAAAAACCATAAGAACCTTCGACATTTTGCATCAGATGAGTTTGCATATCAGTGACGCGCAACTGCTGAAGTGCGCCCTCCATATCAGTGACGCGCTCACTATGTCCCTTTTTCTTTATAATCTTTTCCACTAGGTCCTGAACAGAGCAAATATCATGGAATGCCGATTCTGTGCCTCCACAAATCTCATCATCCTTCTCAGTCAACTTGTATTTAGCAAGTAACATAGTCAAAGTATGCACAAAGTAGAGCGTCCACTGCATGTTCTTTCTAGTCTTCGCCATTTGACCTCGAAAGATAGCTCCAATATGCACCACAATACTTGTCATTAGGGCATATACCAAGAACACTCGCTCCCAAATCACAACAAATTTGTGCGTTGCTGGCATTAATCTGTTGCAGACCCAATTCAACAATACTCGAGCCTCCTTGTTCAAGTACGTTTTTGCCAACCCATCAGTATCTGTCCACTCGGCTCGTCTTGATCCCTCACACAAGACCACAACTATGTGGTCCAAATACGGCCTTTGCTCTCTTCTCTAGTACTCTGATTCGGATTGTGATGGTATGCGGTAGTACTTATTTATTGCTGTGGCAGAGATATCAACTTGAGTCCCACGAACCCAAACAATGTCATTGCCCCCGTCAGGGTCCCGGTTTGCATACAACTCACACACGAGAGTCAAATTTGTGTCGCCCTTCGACCCTTGAGCAAAACTTGCCCACCCATTCTGCTCTATTGCTCGCAAAATATCCGGACAACTTGACTTGGTAGCCCCAAAATTCAATGGTCTTTCAAACAATATTGGATTGATTTTGCTTAGTCTTTATAAGCTTCCATTTGTTCCACGCATTTTCACTCACAAACTTCTTTTCCTACATGACCTTAGCAACCAGAGAACTCGACATCCCTTCACTTTCGGGCAATGAAATCACTGTCTCCTCGTCATTAAATGAGTCAAGTTCAGATTTTGACTCGATAACCTTGTTCGCCTTGCCCTTTCCCTTCACCTCAGCTACTTTCCACTGCTTAGCCGGTGGTGGCTTCGAAGATCCCTCTCTAATTTGGAGCGGAATCTCTCTTGGCCTAGACGGTCGTGATTGACGTGCCCTTATCTTTGTTTGTGCAGGCTGCTCAGTGCTCAGATTGGTGGCCTCAGTGTCCACCGTGGATGTTCCAGTCTTTTCCTTATCATGCTTAGACTTTGTTCGTGCCTCTGTATCACCCGTCTCCGCTACATTCTGACCATATTTTTTTCAACTTTGCAATTTTCTCGAAGTCACTCGTGCCATGGGCGGACTTTACTTTTTTTTCCATTTGGCTGGCCTGGGACCACGTCTGCCTTCGTGCGAGGCATGGATTTAGATGAGCCTAGTGCTGGCCATTTTTTTAGCTTTTCGAATTTAGCCACTTTTGTCCTTTTCTCGTGATTTCTTCACCCCGAGTCATTCTAATTCGCACAATCGCATTCCTGCAACATTCATAAACAAGTCAATACTTCCATAATTCCAAATCAAACAAGGAAAATAAGAAAAGAAAAATAAATTGGGTTGCCTCCCAAGAAGAGCTTAATTTAACGTCGCAGCACGACGAATTACAACAAAATTATGGGTTGCCACCCAAGAAACGCTTGATTTAATGTCGCAGCACGACTTGGTCTATCCCTTATCAACGATATTTCAAGTACAAGGTTGATATCATTTTATCTTCCTCAATCGTGCCTTTATAATGCTTTAGTCTTTGCCCATTAACTTTGAAATTGCAGGAGCCCTCTTCCGATGCAATCTCGATGGCTCTAGTTGAATGCATCTCTACCACACGAAATGGTCCTGACCATCTTGATTTCAACTTGCCCGTAAACAACTTCAATCTCGAATTGTATAGCAATACCACATCTCCAGGTTTAAAACTCCGCTCAAGAATATTTTTGTCATGCATCATCCTTATTCTCTCATTGTATAGTCTTGTTGTAACGACCCGACTTGTCGTTTTGAGTATTTATACTCCTTTCAATTATTTGAAGTATTGAATAGCTTCATATGATATATTATGACGTGTGTGAATCATCAGTTTTTGTTTTCAGGTGTTTCAGAATTGTTTGGAAGGATGAAGTTCATATTTGAAGCTTTAAGTTGAAAGAGTTGACCAAGTTTGACTTTTTAGTATTCAACCTTGGATCGGAGTTTTGATAATTTTGTTAGGTCCGGATGGTGATTTTGGATATGGGCGTATGCCCGAAATTTTATTTGGATATTTCTAGAAGGTTTCGACACCAATCGGCGGAAGTTGGAAATTTAAAGGTTTGAATTTCGTATGTTAGACCGGAAGTTGATTTTGATGATATAGGATCCAAATTTTGGTTCAGGAAATTTCAGTAGCTTCGTTATATCATTTATGACTTGTACGCAAAATTTGAGTTCATTCCGAGTTGAAATGATATGTTTCGGCACAAGATTTGGAAGTGGAAAAATTTAAAGTTCATTAAGTTTGAATTGAGGTGCGATTCATAGTTTCGATATTATTTTGTGTAATTTAAGGTCTCGAGTAGGTCCGTGTTATGTTATGGAACGTGTTGGAATATTTGGTTGAGGTCCCGAGGGTCTTGGGTGGATTTCGGTTGGTTAACGGATCAAAATTTGAACTTAAAACATTGCTGGAATTTTTGCCGCTACTGTGATCGCACCTGCGATGGATTTGATCGCAGGTGCGAGGCTTCATGTGTGTGAAAAATATCACAGAAGCGGCTAGGTATGGAGTTGGGCAGTGCTCACAGGTGCGAAGATTTTAGCCGCACCTGCGAGGTCGCATATGTGGAGAAAGGGGCGCAGGTGCGAAAGAAGCTCCGATATGCGGACTCGCACCCGCGCGTTTCTGATTGTAGATGCGGATATTGGCTGGAAGCTGTAGCTCGCAGAAGTGACTAAATTGTCCGCAAATGCGGGACCGCAAGTACAGTCAATTGTAGCGCAGCTGCGAAAGCACCGGGCAGAATACAAAGCACAGGGGTTCCGATATTTTTGTCATTTTGAGACTTTGGGAGCTCGGATTGAGGCGAGTCTTGGAGGAATTTTCAAGAAAATTGATGGGGTAAGTAATTTTAACTCGGAATTGGTTAATATACATGAATATAACATTATTTTTGTCATGTAATTAGTATTAGAGTTGAAAAATTATAGAAAATGTCATAAACTTTAATTGAGGATTTGGAGGTTAAGTTGATGTTGGATTTGAGTAAAATTAGTATGGTTGGACTCATAATTAAATGAGGGTTTGGATTTTATAATTTTTGTCGGATTTCGAGATGTGGGCCCCATTGTTAAATTTCAGTTAACTTTTCGAGCGGAGTTGAGAACTTTTATAAATCGTTAAATTGTAAGCATTGGAGTATATTTTGATTACTTTCCATGTCTTTTGACTAATTTCAGATCGTTGGCTTTGAATTGAAGAGATAGGAAGGCGTTCGTAGGTTGATATGTGCAGAATGGATTTTTTGGAGAATTGTTTAGCTTGCTCGGCATTGGATTCGGCTTGTTCGAGTAAGCAACACTTCTAAACTTGGTTCTGAGGGTACGAATCCCTGAATTTCATGTTATATGAATTGTTTGGAGGTGACGCGCATGCTAAGTGACAGGCGTGTGGCCGTGCACCATAGAAATTGCGACTTAATTGATTCCGTAGAGTTGCATATTCAAATGATGATGTCATTATCCACATATCCTCTATATGTTAGAGAAATTGAGCTGTGACTCATGTTAAAGATCATGTTTAGGCTACGTGCCGATATTTTGGGACCCACGGGTCGTTTTGCTATTGGTCATATTGTTGTTTAATTAATTGTTTTAAAAAAGTAAATTTCATACTCAGTCATGTTCATCCAGTTGTGAGGATATTTATATGATCGAGTTGCACGTCGCAACAGGCCATAAGATCATGTTAACGCACATGCTAGGATATATATATATATATATATATATATATATGGATCGAGGATTCACGTCGCAGCAGGCCTTATAGGCTTTATTATTATATAGATCGGGGCTGCACGTCGCAACATGCTTTATAGGCTTTATTGTTATGGGATCGGGTTGTACGCCGCAGAAGGCCTAAACGACTTATTATTAAGGCGCTTGGGCTGAAGGAGCCCCTCCGAAATCTACACCCCCACAGTGAGCGCAATTGATATTATATTTGGGATGGATTTTCCTGGGCATGGAGTTACCTTATTTATTTATATTTGGGATGGACTTCCCTGAGCATGGAGTTGCTTTATTTATTTATATTTGGGATGGATTTCTCTAAGCATGGAGTTGCGCTATTTATTTATATTTGGCATGGACTTCCCTGAGCATGGAGTTGCCTTATTTACTTATATTTGGGATTAATTTTTCTGGGCATGGAGTTGCCCTAATCATTTATAATTGGGATGAATTTCCCTGGGCTGGATTGGCCCTATACATTACTGAGTGACTGACTGTCAGTTGTTGTTTATATTGTGGGATGGATCTTCCCTGGACTGGATCTGCCTCGCACAGTACTGAGTGATTGAGTACTCTGAGAGTGTGAGTACGCGAGATTTTCATTGTAGTGCATCACATGCGGCATGTACATTGTCATGTAGATATAGAGATGATACATTTCGCATATCATTCAGAGTTGGTCTATTGTTAATTTTATTAAGATTAACTGTTGAACTTGAAATCATGCCTACATTTTTGTACTGTTATTCCTATATTGGAGTGTACCTATTGGGCTTCTCCCTACTTCTAGCCCAAAGCTTAGTCTTGTTACTTATTGAGTACATTGGGTCGGTTGTACTCATACTACACTTCTGCACCTTGCGTGCAGATTTTGGATGTTGATGTTGTTGTACATGGCGGGAGCAAGCATTGAAGATGTACTTGCAATCCAGTCACAACTGCCTCTTGTTCTAGGTAGCTTTAGATTTTTTAAATCTGTTCATGTATATTTCAAACAAATGATGTATTTTTCTTTCATACCAGCTTTGTAAAATCTAATCTTAGAAGATTGTAATTTGTACTACCAGTCCTTGGAAAGTGTATTAGAGTCAGTTAAATATTAATTGAATCAGATTGTTGTGTGATGACCCAAAGTGTCATCTTTCAATTTGATTATTAATTCTGTATTTTAAGACCTCGAAAAGTACTATTTATCATTCCTCGACTTGCGTGCATAGTTCGTATAATTTTTCGGAGAGTTTCTATGTGAAATATGGATTAGAATGTCAAATAGAGCTTTAAAACTCAACTAAGTTGACTTTGGTCAAATTTTTGAGCAAATGGATTCAGATCAATATTTTGACAGTTCCGGTAGGTCCGTATCGTGATTTGGGACTTGGGCGAATGCCCAGAATCGAATTCCGAGGTCCCTAGCCCATGATTTGGAATTTTGATGAAAAATTAAAAGTTTGAAAGCTTAATGATTTTTAAGAATTTACTGATGTTGGATTTATCGACACAGAGTCCGTATTTTAGTTTCGGAGCCCGGTATAGGTGCACTATAATATTTATTGTCTGTCGAATTTGGTGAAAAACAAAATTGATTTGACGTGATTCGGACGTCCAGTTGTGAAAATATAAGTTTTAAAGTTTTCTTAAAAATTTCCTTTGATTTGGTGTCCAATTCGTAGTTCTAGGTGTTATTTTGGAGATTTGATCATGCGAGCAAGTTCGTATAATATTTTCGGACTTAGGTGCATGTTTGGTTTGGAGCCCCGAGGGCTCGGGTTGATTTCAGGTGGTTAATGGATCATTTTTGGACTTGGGAAAACTGCAGAAATCTGCTTCTGGTTTCCTTCTTCACGTTCGCGAGAGGGGTCTCGCGTTCGCGAAGGGAAAAAGGCTTGCCAGGAAAATTTGCATTCGCGTTCGCGAAGGCCAACCTAGGAAAGCATCGCGTTCGCGAAGGGTAAATATTGCACAACACAAATTGTGCTTCGCGAACGCGAGGCAGTGATCGCGTTCGTGAAGGGTAAATTTTGGACAGCACAAATTGTGCTTCGCCAACGCGAGGCACTGACTGCGTTTACGAAGGGTAAAAACCTGGGCAACAGAACTTAAGTTCTGTAAATGGGATTTCGTCCCATTTTTAACTATTTTCCATTTTTGAGCTCGGGTAAGGCAATTTTTGGGCGCTTTTCACAGGAAAAAATTAGGGTAAGTGTTTCTTATCCTATATTGATTATATTTCATGATTCCATAATCATTTATATCATGAATTCGTGAAGTTATGGGAGAAAAATCAGATTTTTATAAAATCTTTCAAAAACGAAAATTTAAGATTTGAAGGTCAATTTGACATCGGAATTTGATAATTTTTGTATGGTTGGAATCATCTCAAAATGGGTATTCGGATTTCGCAAGTTTTTCCGAGATTTGAGACCTGGGCCCTCCTATCGATTTTTAAAATAAATTTCGGAGTTTTATCCGGAGAATTAGTAAATTCATATGGAATTAATTCCAATGATTCGTATTGAGAATATTGAATTATTTGTGAATAAATTTGACTCTTTTGGAGACAAATTCAAAAGGAAAAGCTGTGGTCGAGTAATTAATTAAAATTTGCAAAGCGAGGTAAGTGTCGTGGTTAACCTTGACTTGAGAGAATAGAACCCCTGAATTATTTGCTATGTGAATTGCATGTGCAACGATATATAGGCAAGGTGACGAGTGCCTATACTTTGTCAATTTAATTGGTTGCTTAATTATTTAAACATCTTAAATTGTTTTAATACATGAATTAATTGTTATGATAATTGTTTCTCTCCTATTCTTCATTAAATATAAATTCTTGAATTCGTGCAATAATTGTTACATGCTTATTTGATTTATGTATCTTAATTGCTATTTGACACTTAGCATATTAAATATTAAACTGCCTATTTTCTCCCTGATTTCCAAAATAAATTGTTACTTGTCATTGTTTGTTTCATAAATAAATTATAATTATTGTATGCTTGTTGTTTTATAATTTCATATTAATTGTTACATTTATTGGGGCAATTTCTTTTATAAGAATTGGTAAATGAATATATTGGAGGAACGGGTTGCACGCCGCAACGGAAATGAAAAGGAATATATATTGGGGGATCAGGTTGCATGCCGCAACAGACTTATTAAAAGTCCATATTGGGGGATCGGGTTGCACGTTGCAACAGACTTATTAAATGTCCATATTGGGGGATCGGTTTGCACGCTGCCACAGACTTATTAAAAGTCCATATTGGGGGATCGGGTTGCACGTCGTAATAAACTTATTAAAGTCCATATTAGGGGATCGGGTTTCACGCCGCAACAGACTTATTTAAAAGTCTATATATATTGGGGGATCGGGTTGCATGCCGCAATAGACTTGATTAAAATAAATATATTGGATGAGGGGGTTGCACGCCGCAATGGAATTGAATATGAATATATTGTGGGAGCGGGTTGCACGCTGCAACGGAAATTGATTGAAATAATAATTGGTTATGACTGTGGAGTTGGCTTCAACTATTAAAATGTGTTACCTGATTTATTTCTATTATCGTGGTTATTACTATTATTGCGTACAGGTTAAAGTAAGTGACCTCCCTTAGCCTCGTCCCTACTTCGTCGAGGTTAGGCTCGGCACTTACCAGTACATGGGGTCGGTTGTACTGATACTATACTCTGCACTTCTTATGCAGGTTTCGGAGTTGGTCCCAGCGGCGTACCATAGACTTGCTTGGATTTCAGCTATTCAGAGGAGACTTGATGTATAACTGCACAGCATCCGCAGTTCTGAAGTCCTCGTCTACCTTATTTTAGCTGTGTGTTTGCTTTCAGACAACTTTATTTTATTTAGACCTTTATTTGTATTATTCTAGAAGTTTGTGGACTTGTGACTCTAATTTTGGGATGGTATTTAGACATCGCTACTTTTATGGAATATTCACTACATTTCAGACTTTACTTCCGCATTTATTTCTTTGTCATTAATAAATTTTAAAATTGTTTAAAAATAGCTAATATTATTCTAACGTTAGCTTACCTAGCAAGTGAAATGTTAGGCGCCATCACGGTCCCGAAGGTGGGAATTTCGGGTCGTGACAGTTGGTATCAGAGCACTAGGTTACATAGGTCTCACGAGTCACGACCAAGCTTAGTAGAGTATGAAGTATCGGTGCAGAGTCGTCTGTATTTATCTCTTAGAGGCTATGAAGTTGAGGAACAACATCACTTCTTTCTTATTCTGTCGTGCGATTTTATTCTATCATCGATGATTGAACCATTCTACAATTATTCTCTCGCAGATTGTGAGAACACGTAATACCTCTACCGATGGACAGGGACCAGAGCCCCCGGTGGCAACTATGGCCAGGGGTAGAGGTCGAGGCCAAGGTCGTGTTAGAGGCCGAGGCATAGGCAGAGGCAGAGGTAGAGCTCAGTCAAGAGCTCTAGCGGCTGCACCAGTCAGGTGAATCTTCATTAGAAGGTTCCAGTTCAGAATGTACTAGTTGGACCAGTTCAGATCCCGGAATGATTCATAGCTACTCCAGTGCTTCAGGACGCTCTAGTCCGTTTGGTGAGTCTTATGGAGGGAGTGGCCCAGAATGGTACATTTCCAGTGGCACTAGCCGTCTCACAGGCTGGGGGAGGAGCACAAACTCCCACTACTCCCGCTCCGGAGCAGATGGATCCCCAGAATCAGGCTCCAACCGCCCCGCCGGTTGGGGTAGTTCAGCCAGTTGTTGCGGCACAGATCAATGATAGGCCCTCCATGTCTTTTGAGGCCTTACAGAGACTGGATAAGTTTACTAAGCTCTTTCCAGTTCACTTCGGTGGTACACCTTCTGAGGACCCATAGGATTATCTTGACCGCTGCCATGAGGTGTTGCGGAACATGGGTATAGTTGAGACCAATGGGGTTGATTTTGCTGTATTTCAGATGACGGGTTCTGCCAAGAGGTGGTGGAGATATTATACATTGTCCAGACCAGTTGGAGTGCCTGCACTTACCCGGGAGCAGTTCTCTCAGCTATTTCTGGAGAAGTTCCTTCCTATCATACTGAGAGAGGATTACCGTAAGCAATTTTAGCATCTACAGCAGGGCAGTATGACTGTTACTCAGTATGAGTCCCGTTTTGTGGATTTAGCCCATCATGCTCTCCTTTTACTACCTGTTGAGAGAGAGAGAGAGGAGGAGGTTTATTGAGGGACTCACTAACCCTATCAGGCTTCAGATGGCTAAGGAGACCGGAAGTGAGATCTCCTTTCAGGCGGCTGGTAATGTCGCGAGGAGGATCGAGATGGTTCTTGCACAAGAGAGAGGGAAGAGGTGTTATAAGAGGCCTCATCAGTTCGGTTGTTTCAGTGGTGCCTCATCTGGAAGCAGGGGTAATTTTGGTAGGGGTCATCCTCCCAGACCATTTCATTCAGCACTCCAGGCATCTTTCGGTGCTTCGGGGAGTCACGGTCTTATTATGCCTTACTCTGGGCAGCCAATATTTAGTGCACATTCAGCTCTTATCAGTGCACCATACTCCAGAGTCACTACAGTGGTTATCCAGCCCATTCGGGTTAGCTTCAACAACCATGTCATCAGGATGGGTGTTATGAGTGTGGGAGCATTGGTCACATCAGCAGGCATTGCCCTAGGTTGTCGAGTAACAGATCTCGGCAGGATTCTCGTGCTATCATACCGGTACCAGTTGGTTCACCGCTTGCTCAGCCAGCTAGAAGCAGGGGTTAGGCAGCTAGAGGTGGAGGTCGGGCCATTAGAGGTGGAGGTTAGACCGTTAGAGGTGGAGGCCATCCAGTTAGAGGCTATCCTAGAGATGCAGTTCAGAGTGGTGGGGCTCAACCCCGATTTTATGCTTTTCCAGCTAGGCCCGAGGCCGAGTCATCTGATGTTATGATCATATGTATTATTCCAGTTTTCCATAGAGATGCTTCAGTTCTATTTGATCCAGGATCTACTTATTCCTATGTGTCCTCCTATTTTGCTTCATATTTGGTTGTGCCTTGTGATTCTCTGAGTGCTTCTGTGTGTGTATCTACACCGGTGAGAGACTCTATTAGTAGATCATGTCTATCGTTCGTATGTGGTTAGTATTGGTAGTCTTGAGACTAGTGTGGATCTTCTACTTCTTAATATGGTAGATTTTGATGTCATCTTAGGTATTGTAACGACCCGACCGGTTGTTTTGAGAGAAATAGCCCCGATCCCCTATTTACTGCTTCTCTCATATCAATTCATGCTAATGTGACTTGCCGGGAGGTTTCATTTTGGGTTTTAGAGTGTTTTGGGATACTTACACTATAAAACGGGAGCTTAAGTCCTAAGATTTTGGCCATAGTCGGAACTGTGTGAAGACAACTCCGGAATGGCATTTTGTCATTTCCGTTAGCTCCGTTAGGTGATTTTGGACTTAGGGGCGTTTCTGAATTGTATTTTGGAGGTCCGTAGCTTATTTAGGCTTGAATTGGCGAAAATCCAATTTTTATAGTTTTGGACCAGTAGTGGAAATTTTGATATCGGTGTTGGATTTCGATTCCAGAAGTTGGAGTAGGTCCGTAATGTTGAATATGACTTGTGTGCAAAATTTGGGGTCAATCGGACGTGGTTTGATATGTTTCGGCATCGGTAGTGGAAATTTGAAGTTTCAAGTTCTTTAAGTTTGAATTGGAGGGCGATTCTTGATTTTTGCATTGTTTGATGTGGTTTGAGGGTTCGACTAAGTTCGTATGGTGTTTTAGAATTGTTTGGTATGTTTGGTTGAGGTCCCGGGGGCCTCGGGTGAGTTTCGGATGCCCAACAGATCAATTTTTGGACTTAGGAGGTTGCTGAAGTTTTCTGGTGTCTGAGTTCTAGTTTCCTTATACGCATTCGCGTGGGGTGATCCGCGATCGCGTAGGCTTAGCTGGACAGATGATGGAATTTTTCTTCGCATTCGCGGACATGGGCATACGAACGCGTAGTGATATGAGGTGGTGGTTCACGAACGCAGAGACAAGGTCGCGTTCGCGTAGGGTTAAGTGGACCAAAGCTGGGCCACGCGCTTTGCTCATCGCGAACACGTGAGGATGTTCGCGATCGCGTGAGTATGGGAGCCAGAGCATCGCGTTCGCATGGTATTTTATGCGATCGCGTGAGTATGGGAGCCAGAGCATCGCGTTCGCGTGGTGTTTTACGCGATCACGTAGAGTTAATTTCTAGGGCAGCAAAGTGGTTCTTCGCAATTGCGAGGCTACTTCCGCGATCGCGATTAAGGAATCACTGCGCAGTGTTAAAGTTTCCAAAAAAATGGGGGTTTTGACATTTATATCAAAAACTTGAGTTGGGAGCTCGGATTTTGGACGAGGTATTGAGGGATTTTCAGAGATATCGATTGGGTAACGATTCGTAACTCCTTTATGGTTATATTCCACTAATCTATGGTTGATTTCATCATTTAATTTCGGATTTTGGGGTTGAAATTGGGAAAAATTTGGAAGAACTTCTTTAACAAAGATTTCGAGTTTTGAAAGGGGATTTTTGGTCGGATATGAGCAATTCTTATATGGTTAGACTCGTTAGTGAATGGGTGTTCGTATTTTGTGACTTTTATCCGATTTCGAGACGTGGGCCCGGGTCTACTTTTTAAGATGAATTTCGGAATATTTATTAAAATATTGATTTCATTAATTAGACTAGTCTAGTATAGTTGTATTTATGATATGTAATTGATTTTTGCTAGATTTGGCATATTCGGAGTCGAATATTCGTGGAAAGGGCATTGTGACTGATTGATTGAGCTTGGTTCGAGGTAAGTGGCTTGCCTAACATCGTGTGGGGAAACTCCCCGTATGATTTGCAATATTTTGATATATAAGCGCCGTGTACGTGAGGTGACGAGTACGTACACGGGCTAATTATGTAAGAAACCCGATTTTCTACTAAGTAATAACCTGATTTCTTTCTTATTTTAGTTTCATCAGCATTTGTAGTATCTTGCTAGATTAGAATAGCATGCCTACTTGCCTTAACTATTTACTTGAACTACGTGCAACATGTTTTAGTGAATTTACCTATCTTTTCTTAACTAATACTTAGGTTGAACTGTAGAATTTCGTGCCGTAACTATTGAATTCTATTATTTTAGCTGCATATTTACTTTGGGATTATGGAACGGTATTTCGGGAGCTCCCCCTGTGCTGCATATTTACTTTGGGACTACAGAACGATATTCCGAGAGATCCCCTTATAAATGCATATTTATTTAGGGACTACGGAGCGGTATTCCGGGAGATCCCCCTGTACCGTATATTTACTTTGGGAGTACGGAACGGTATTCCGGAAGATCCTCATGTATTGCATATTTACTTTGAGACTACGGAACGGTATTCTGGGAGATCCCCTTGTACTGCACATTTACGTTTGGGACTACGAGACGGAATTTCGGGACATCCCCTGTTGTGTTTCTGTGTACGAAGCTGTTACCTTCTATGATTTCATTCTTGTAAAATTTCAGCCTTTATTGTTTTCTGCGGTATTACACTCTATCTTATTTTATTATATATTTACCAGTAGGGCCCTGACCTGACCTCATCACTACTCGACCGAGGTTAGGCTTGGTACTTACTGTGTACTTATGCTACTCTTTGCACATATTTTTCGTGTGCAGATCCAGGTACTCCTTATCAATAGCACTATCAATGAGCCGGGACAACTTTGGAGACTTCAAGGTATATCTGCCGCGTCCGCAGACCTTAGAGTCCCCTTCTACTCTTTCTCATGTTCATTATCTTTTGTATTTTGTCCTTTGTTAGACTCTGATGTATGGAGACACTAGATTTTCCTTCTGTAGTTTGTGATTCACGATCTTCCTGGTTTTGGGATTGCTGTGTATTTTTGAACAGTTGGTTGTTAAATTTATGTTTTCATTTCATTATTCCACAATGTTAGGCTTACCTAGTTGTAGAGACTAGGTGTCATCACGACGTCATACAGAGGGGAAATTTGGGTTGTGACAAGTTGGTATCAGAGCTCTAGGTTCATAAGCCGGTTTATTAGAGTCTCGATGATCGGTACGTAGACGCCTGTACTTATCTTCGGCAGGCTATGGAACTCTTAGGAAAATTTCACTACTTTGATTCCTTGTCGTGCGAAAATTGTTGACTTCAAAAATTCTAAACTTGTGTATTCTATTCTCTCACAGATGGTGAGGACACGTACAAGCGGATCTGATGACCAGGCACCCGTGCCCCTTGCTAGGGCCACGAGAGGCTGGGGCTGGGGCTGGGGCCGGGGCCGGGGGCGAGGTAGAGGCCTAGGACGTCCAGGTTATACAGCCAGGGCACCCGCACGAGCTGCTACAGAGGAGCCCCTAGTAGCTCAAGCTGGAGGGCAGACACCCGAGGTACCTGTTTCTGGACCAGCCCTCCAGGAAACTCTAGCCCATGTTCTGAGCATGTTCAGCACCTTAGCTCTGGCCGGATTAATTCCACTTGGTCCTGCCACATCTCAGGCCGGGGGAGGAGCACAGACTCCTGTTGCTGGCACTCCAGAGCAATGGGTTCAGGTCGACCAGGTTCCAGAGATTGTACCAATGCAGTCGGTAGCTCCATCTCAGCCCGAGGTTAAGGCAGCAACTTCTGAGGTGGAGCATCCCAGACTTTAGAGGTACAATAAGTACCACCCACCTACCTTCATCGGATTGTCTACAGATGATGCTCAGGGTTTTCTGGAGAAATGTCATCGTATTCTCTGTACTATGGGCGTAGCTGAGACGAGAGGGGTTTCTTTTACTACATTCTAGCTTAGAGGAGAAACCTATCAGTGGTGGCGTGCTTATTAGATAAGTAGTCCGGATGAGGCATTTTCACTTACTTGGACTCAGTTCTCGGACATGTTTTTGAGAGAGTATGTCCCTCAGAGCATCAGGGACTCATGGCGCGCAGAGTTTGAGCAGCTGCGCCAGGGTGCTATGATTGTGCCAGAGTATGCAGTCCGTTTCAGTGATTAGGCCCGACATGCACCTGCCTTAGGTGCCACAGTCCGAGAGAGGGTTCGACTGTTTATTGAGGGACTCCACCCCAACATCTGGATTAGTATGACCAGGTAGTTGGAGATGGATATTTCTTATCAGAAGGTTTTGAGTATCGCCAGGAGATTGGAGGGCATGCTTGCCTGGTATTGATAGAAGAGGGAGGCCAAGAGGTCTCGAGAGACCGATTATTATTTTTGAGCTCGTGTCCCAGCAATTCACCATGGTAGGGGTTATGTGAGCCGCCCCATTCATTTAGCTCTTCCAGCCGCCAGCGGTGTTCCAGTATCTAGTGTGCCTCCTGCACGGGGTGTTCCTAGCGGCCAGTCCAGTAGACCTGGCCCGAGCCAGTCACAGCAGCCACACCCTCCCAGAGCTTGTTTTGAGTATGGCGACACTCGCCATATGGTGAGGGATTGCCCCATATTTAGGATGGGTGCACCTCTATAGACTTCTCAGCCACAACGTGCTCCACCGGGTCCTCAGGCTATGATTACAGCACCAGCTGCCACCCTACCTGCTCAGCCAGCCCGAGGTGGAGGTCGGGGAGGTAAAGGTCGCCCTAGAGGGGGAGGACAGGCCAAATATTATGCCCTTCCTGATCGTACAGAGGTAGTCGCTTCTGATTCTATCATTAAAGGTATTGTCCCGGTCTATCATAGAGATGCGTCGGTATTATTTGACCAGGCTCTACATATTCCTATGTGTCCACTTATTTTTCCCTGTATTTGGGCGTATATCGGGATTCTTTGAGTTCCCTTTTTTATGTGTCTACTCCTGTAGGAGATTCTCTTGTTGTGGACCGTGTGTATCGTTCGTGTTTGATTGCTCTTAGTGGTTTTGAGACCAGAGCCGATTTATTATTGCTCATCATGCTAGACTTTGATATTATTTTTGGCATGGACTAGTTGTCGCCCCACTATGGTATTCTTGATTGTCACGCTAAAAACAGCGACGCTGGCTATGCTAGGTTTACCGTGATTAGACTGGAGAGGTACCTTAGAGTATACTTCCAGCAGAGTTATTTTATTTCTTAAAGCTCAACGAATGGTTGAGAATGGGTGTGACGCGTATCTAGCTTATGTGAGAGATGTCAGTATTGATACCCCTATAGTTGAGTTAGTTCCAGTAGTGAGGGACTTTCCAGATGTGTTCCCAGCTGATCTTCCAGGCATGCCGCCCGACAGAGATATTAATTTTGGCATTGATTTGTTGCCGGGCACTCAACCCACCTCTATTCCTCCATATCGTATGGCTCCTCCTGAATTGAAGGAGTTAAAGGAGCAGTTACAGGAGTTGCTTGATAAGGGCTTCATTCGGCCTAATGTGTCACCTTGGGGCTGCTCCTGTATTATTTGTGAAAAAAAGGATGGTTCTATACGGATGTGTGTTGATTACCGCCAGATGAACAAAGTCACAATGAAGAACAGGTATCCATTGCCTCGTATGGATGACTTACTTGATCAGTTACAGGGTGCCAAAGTGTTTTCTAAGATTGACTTACATTCAGGTTATCATCAGTTGAAGATTCGGGAGCCAGATATCCTAAAGACTGCTTTCGGGACCAGATATGGTCACTATGAGTTTCTTGTTATGTCTTTTGGGCTGACCAATGCTCCAGCAGCTTTTATGCACTTGATGCACAGTGTGTTCCAGCCTTATCTTGACTTATTCATCATTGTGTTTATTAACGATATTCTGGTGTACTCCCGGACTCGGGAAGATCATGAGCAGCACCTGAGGACTGCACTTCAGACCTTGAAAGAAAAGAAATTATATGCAAAATTTTCAAAGTGTGAGTTTTGGCTAGACTCGGTGGCATTCTTGGGTCATATAATATCGAGTGATGGGATCCAGGTGGATCCGAAGAATATTGAAACAGTGCAGAGTTGGCCTAGACCGTCCTCAGCTACCGAGATCCGGAGTTTTCTTGGTTTGGCGGGGTACTACCTTCGCTTTGTAGAAGGACTCTCCTCTATTGCAGCACCGATGGCCAGGCTGACCCAGAAGGGTGCTCCGTTCAGGTAGACAGAGGAATGTGAGGAGAGCTTTCAGAAGCTCAAGACAGCTTTGAGTATAGCCCCAGTATTAGTATTTCCTATAGGTTCAGGGTCTTATACTGTATATTATGGTGCATTGCGGATTGATCTCGGTGCGGTGTTGATGCAGGATGGTAGGGTGATTGCCTATGCGTCCAGACAGCTGAAGGTACATAAAAAGAACTATCATGTCCACGACCTTGAGTTAGCAGCTATTGTTCATGCCTTGAAGATTTGGCGGCATTATTTGTACGGTGTTCCTTGTGAGATTTACACCGATCATCGAATGTTGCAACATCTATTCAAGCAAAAAGATCTTAACTTGAATCAGCGGAGGTGGTTGGAGCTACTTAAGGACTATGATATCACTATTTTGTACCATCCTGGGAAGGCCAATGTGGTGTCCGATGCTTTGAGTCGTCGGGCGGAGAGTTTAGGGAGCTTATCATATCTACCAGCAGTAGAGAGGCCCATGGTGTTGGATGTTCAGGCCATAGCCAGCCAGTTTCTGAGATTGGATATTTCTGAGCCGAGTCGACCATTGGCTTGTGTGGTCTCTCGGTCTTCTCTTTATGATCGTATCAGGGAGCGTCAGTATGATGACCCCCATCTGCTTGTCCTTAAGGACACGTTCCAATACGGTGATGCTAAGGAGGTCACTATTGGAGATGATGGTGCATTGAGGATGCAGGGCAGGCTGTGTGTGCCCAATGTAGATTGTTTGCGTGAGTTAATTCTCCAGGAGGCTCACAGTTTGCGGTACTCTGTTCATCCGGGTGCTGCAAAGATGCATCAGGACTTGAGGCACCATTACTGGTGGAGGAGGATGAAGAAGGACATAGTAGAGTATGTGGCTCGATGTCTAAATTGCAAGCAGGTGAAGTATGAGCATCAACGACCAGGTGGGTTTCTTCAGAAATTGGAGATTCCGGAATGGAAATAGGAGCGGATCACTATGGATTTCGTTGTTAGACTCCCACGGACTCAGCAGAGGTTTGATGCAGTTTGGGTGATTGGGGATAGGCTGACCAAGTCGGTTCATTTCATTCCTATGATGACTACCTATTCTTCCGAGCATTTGGCTCGAATTTATATCCGCGAGATCGTCAGGCTTCATGGCGTACTGATATCTATCATCTCTGACCGGGGTACGCACTTTACATCATGATTTTGGAGAGCCGTACTGTCACGCCCTAACCTCGGGGAGCGCGACCGACGCTTAACCTAGTGAACCCGATCGAGCAAGCCTATTAAACCTTTCCTACCCGACTCATTCATAACCCAAAAAGGGATCACATCACCATTTGTAAAACCGGGGAGAGATCAGTTTTATAAATATATAAACATTGCTAGTTCATTTTCCTTATATACATTATGCCATAGTTGAGTTTCTAAAATACAACTCGGTCCAACGACTGCCCCAACATACATACATGACCCACAAAAAAAATGTCTATGGAGCCTCTAAGGATACAAAAGAGCAACATGACAATGCCGGCAACAAGGCCCCGACTATACCTCAAAATGTGAAAACTTATACAAAAGAAGGACTACATGACCCCTGGGAGAAAGGGGGCTCACCAAGACTGCTGTGAAGAGAGAAAGAGAGCACCATTATCTGTGATCGGCACTATATGCGATGAAACCACCTACATCCATTCAAAGATGTAGAGCCCCCGACAAAAGGGACGTTAGTACTGTCGAATAGTACTAGTATGTAAGGCAAACACCAATCTTAGTAGAATGAACAGTGAAACAAAGAGAAGGCAGTCATAATAATCAATAAGTACTTCATAGAAATACGAAGAAAACACCGTGTAAGGATTACATAGTTTCCAATTCAATCTTTCCATCTTCTTAGATTAATAATCTTTAGTTCCAAAGCCACAACTCACAGTGCCACAGTGTTCTTACAAGAAGTCTGGTCTCGGCCCGACTGGCTAAGCCATCTCAAGTGAGACATATCCATATCCACAATGTACTTCAATAATTCCAATACAAATGCCACCATGTGTACAGCATGGCATCCGATCTCGGCCCGATCGGCTAAGCCATCTCACTTGAGACATTACCTCTTTCAACAGTCCACTCAATTCACATTTCTTTCCCATCTCCATTACATGGCACAAACAACCTCATTTATTAAGTAGTTCTTTACACTTGGGCACATTTTACAATTCAAATCTTTCCCCCTTTTTATTTGTTCGAATAACATCATCATTCATGTCGATAAGTACCATCACATAAGGCATTTCACAAATAAGGGAAGGAGCTTGGAAAATCATAATTACGTTCTCAAATAGCATGATGACATGGTAATCATCTAAAATAATTAGGAAAAATGAATCTTCTAATCAAACACACTAAGGCAAACGATTCTAGTATAATCAAGTTGGAACTTACACCAATTATTCGGGCACCAGGAGATCAATTCTATGAAGAAGAGAGTTAGCCATACATACCTCAATTTCTCTTCTTTCGACTCTACAATTATCCAGAACCCTTAGCAACCTCAATCTATTTTAGCAATATACAAATTGAACCTGGAATTAGGAAAACGTTCATGGCTCTAACTCACTTTCTTTCCCCACACTCTTTATCACACATGCATGCAAGATAAACAACCCTCATACTCATGAAGTATCACCCTAGTACCCCATTATAGCTATGTTTGAAATTTAGAGCTGGGGTGATGATGCCTTACCTTTTAGGGTGAAGAATTTTGGTACTCTACTTGAATATTTCCAAGTCTTTGAGTGATGATTGAATATCAATTTGATGAAAAGTTAGGCCCTCCCTCTTGAACCCTCTCTCCCTCACTCTAGAAGTATCAGAAAATGAGCTCAAAATAGACCTAAGGGGTGAAAACTTAGGCCACGACTCACAATGCCACCGTGTTTTTACACGGAGTCCGGTCTCGGCCCGACCGGCTAAGCCATCTCAAGTAAGACATATCCATATCCACAATGTAATTCAATAATCCCAATACAAAAGCCACCATGTATACAATATGGCGTCCGATCTCGGCCCGATCGGCTAAGCCATCTCACTTGAGACATAACCTCTTTCAACAGTCCACTCAATTCACATTTCTTTCCCATCTCCATTACATCGCACAAAAAACCTCATTTATTAAGTAGTTCTTGGCACTTGGGCACATTTTACAATTCAAATCTTTCCCCCTTTTTTTTGTTCGAATAACATCATCATTCATGTCGATAAGTACCATCACATACAGCATTTCACAAATAAGGGAAGGAGCTTGGAAAATCATAATTACGTTCTCAAATAGCATGATGATATGGTAACCATCTAAAATAATTAGGGAATATGAATCTTCATATCAAACACACTAAGGCAAATGTTTCAAGTATAACCAAGTTGGAACTTACACCAATTATTCGGACACCAGGAGATCGATTCTAAGAAGTAGAGAGTTAGCCATACATACCTCAATTTCTCTTCTTTGGACTCTGCAATAACCCGGAACCCTTAACAACCTCAATCTATTTTAGCAATATACAAGTTGAACCCGGAATTAGGAAAACGTTCATGGCTCTAACTCACTTTATTTCCACACATTCTTTATCACACATGCATGCAAGATAAATCACCCTCATACTCATGAAGTATCACCCTAGTACCCCCATTATAGCTATGTTTGAAATTTAGAGCTGGGGTGATGAAGCCTTACCTTTTAGGGTGAAGAATTTTGGTGCTCTACTTGAATATTTCCAAGGCTTTGAGTGATGATTGAAGATCAATTTGATGAAAACTTAGGACCTCCCTCTTGAACCCTCGCTCTCACACTCTAGAAGTATCAGAAAATGAGCTCTAAATAGACCTAAGGGGTGAAAACTTAGGCCACAACTCATAATGCCACCGTGTTTTTACACGGAGTCCGGTCTCGGCCCGACCGGCGAAGCCATCTCAAGTGAGACATATCCATATCCACAATGTAATTCAATAATTCCAATACAAATGCCACCATGTATACAACATGGCATCCGATCTCGGCCCGATCGACTAAGCCATCTCACTTGAGACATAACCTCTTTCAACTGTCCACTCAATTCAGATTTCTTTCCCATCTCCATTATATGGCACAAACAACCTCATTTATTAAGTAGTTCTTAGCACTTGGGCACATTTTACAATTTAATCTTTCCCCCTTTTTTTTGTTCGAATAACATCATCATTCATGTCGATAAGTACCATCACATACAGCATTTCACAAATAAGGGAAGGAGCTTGGAAAATCATATGTGGTCTTCTTGCCTAAAAAAGGAGTCAGTTACGTTCTCAAATAGCATGATGACATGGTAACCATCTAAAATAATTAGGTAACATGAATCTTCCAATCAAACACACTAATGCAAACGATTCTAGTATAATCAAGTTGGAACTTACACCAATTATTCGGACACCAGGAGTTCGATTCTAAGAAGAAGAGAGTTAGCCATGCATACCTCAATTTTGCTTCTTTGGATTCTACAATTATCCGGAACCCTAAGAAACCTCAATCTATTTTAGCAATATACATATTAAACCCGAAATTAGGAAAGCGTTCATGGCTCTAACTCATTTTCTTTCCCCACACTCTTTATCACACATGCATGCAAGATAAACCACCCTCACACACATTAGGTATCACCCTAATACCCCATTATAGCTATGTTTGAAATTTAGAGCTGGGGTGATGAAGACTTACCTTTTAGGGTGAATAATTTTGGTGCTCTACTTGAATATTTCCAAGGCTTTGAGTGATGATTGAAGATCAATTTGATGAAAACTTAGGCCCTCCCTCTTGAACCCTCTCTCTCTCACTCTAGAAGTATAAGAAAATGAGCTCAAAATAGACCTAAGGGGTGTTTTAATGGAATAGAGCTCAAAATGTTTTAACGGTAGTTTGGTTAAACTTTTTACGGGTCCTTACATCCTCCCCCACTTAAGATCATTTGCCCTCGAATGAGGATCAAGGTTCACTTAACACAGTTTCAGTTATGCCACATACCATCAGTCCCAAATTTGCCTAACTTCCTAACTTCCTGAAAATTTCGCCAGAGTTTCCTTTGTATTTAGGCCTATCCACCTGCCAGAGAGCCCCCGAAGCACACCTTAGCAACATATATAGAATTAAATGACACAACAAAATGCAAAATAACACCAACCAGAAGCCTCATGGGGGACATATAGCTAGAAAGGAGTGTCTTTATATTAGCCGAACAAGCGATACAAACTTTAGGGGAAACAACTTCATAGAACTATTACATGGCTATTCAAACAAATGAGGGTACTTTTCTTTCATTTCATTCTCGGCTTCCCAAGTAGCCTCTTTGACTTGTTGGATTCGCCACAACACCTTCACGGATGCAATTTCTTTGTTTCTCAACTTTCGGACCTGCCTATCAAGAATAGCAACCAGAATTTCTTCATATGACAATTCTTCACTAACCTCGATGGTCTCAACCGGCACAATAGCGGACGGATCTCCAGCTACCTTCTTCAACATGGACACATGGAATACCGGGTGTACTAATGACATCTCAGGTGGTAGTTCAAGCTTGTACGCCACCTGACCTATCCTTTGAATGATTCTATACGGCCCGACATACCTCGGACTTGATTTTCCTTTCTTCCCAAACCGCATGATCCCCTTCATGGGAGATACCTTCAAGAACACCCAATCATCTTCTTTGAACTCTAAGTCTCTGCGATGAACATCCGAGTAGGATTTTTGATGACTCTGAGTAGTTTTCAACCGCTCTTTTATGATCTTAACCTTTTTCGTAGCCTGATGCACAATGTCTGGTCCTATTAGTTTAGCTTCTCCAACCTCGAACCACCCAGTCGGCGATCTACATCTTCTACCATACAAGGCCTCAAACGACGCCATCTGAATACTGCATGGAAGCTGTTGTTATAAGCAAATTCTATGAGCAGCAAATGATCATCCCAGCTACCCTTGAAGTCAAGCACACACGCACGCAACATGTCCTCAAGTGTCTGAATAGTCCGCTCTGCTTGCCCATCAGTCTATGGATGGAAAGCCGTGATAAGATTTACCTGCGTACCCAAACCTTGCTAAAACTTCTTCCAGAAATTAGCTGTGATTTGGGCCCCTCGGCCGGAAATGATAGAAACCGGAGTACCATGAAGCCTGACTATTTCCTTGATATACAACTGAGTATATTGTTCCACAGTGTCGGTGGATTTAACTGGCAAAAAGTGAGCTGATTTTGTGAGTCGATCCACGATCACCCAAATTGAGTCAAACCTACGCGGCGTGCGTGGTAACCCTACCACAAAATCCATGTTGATCATTTCCCATTTCCACATTGGAATTTCTATACTTTGAGCTAACCCACCGGGCCTTTGATGCTCGACCTTCACTTGTTGACAGTTTGAACATTTTGCCACAAAGTCCGCCACACCCCTCTTCATGTCATTCCACTAGTAAACTTCCTTGAGATCATGATACATTTTTGTAGAACCTGGGTGCACGGAATATCTAGAAGTATGAGCTTCTGCCATGATTCTTTCTCGAAGACCATCTACGTTTGGAACACATAGTCGTCCTTGGTACCGTAATGTACCGTCATCCATGCCAAGAGAAAAAGGCATAGTCTTATTTTTATGAATCCCCTCCTTCAGCTGCACCAACACTGGATCATTGTATTGCTTCTCCTTGACCTCCGTCACAAGCGATGATTCTGCCCTATTCTGCACAATCACTCCCCCTTCATTAGAGTCCGCAAGACGAACTCCCAAACTGGCCAACTGGTGAACCTCCCGGGCCAAGGGCCTTTGACATGCCTCCAAGTGAGCCAAACTACCCTTAGATTTCCGACTAAGAGCATCCGCCACCATATTAGCTTTCCTCGGATGATACAAAATGTCGATGTCATAATCTTTGAGCAACTCAAGCCACCTTCTCTGCCTTAAGTTCAATTCCTTCTGTTTGAAGATGTATTGAAGACTCTTGTGGTCCATGAATACATCTATATGGACTCCATACAAATAATGTTGCCAAATTTTTAATGCAAAAACCACCGCCGCAAGCTCTAAGTCATGAGTTGGATAGTTCTTTTCATGATTCTTAAGTTGCCTTGAAGCATATTCTATAACCTTACCATGTTACATTAATACACACCCAATACCGATCCTTGAAGCATCGCAATACACCACAAACCCCTCGGTACCCTCTGGCAGGGTCAATACCGGCGCCGAAGTCAATCTGGATTTCAATTCCTGGAAGCTCCTTTCACAAGCATCGGACCACTGGAACTTAACCGCCTTCTGCGTCAATTTAGTCAATGGAGAGGCAAGAGTGGAGAACCCCTCTACGAACCTCCTATAATACCCGGCCAAACCCAAGAAACTATAAATCTCTGTTGGAGTAGTAGGTCTAGGCCAATCTTTCACCGCTGCAATCATTTGAGGATCAACCTTAATTCCTTCTCCGGAGACGACATGACCCAGGAATGTAACAGATTCAAGCCAAAATTCACATTTCGAGAACTTTGCGTACAATTGGTGTTGATGAAGAGTTTGCAGAACTTCCTTGAGGGGATCAGCGTGATCCTCTCGACTTCGTGAATACACTAGGATGTCGTCAATGAATACTATCAAAAAGGAGTCGAGGAATAGCTTGAAGACTCGATTCATAAGATCCATAAAAGCTGCCGGGGCATTTGTTAGCCCAAAAGACATTACCAAAATTTCAAAGTGCCCATACCGAGTTCTGAAAGCTATTTTTGGAATATCGTGTTCCCTTACCTTCAATTGATAGTACCCGGACCACAAATCAATTTTGGAGAAGAACTTAGCACCTTGTAATTGATCAAACAAATCATCTATTCTTGGAAATGGGTATTTGTTTTGATTGTGACTTTGTTGAGTTGCCGGTAATCAATACACATCCGCAGCGATCCATCTTTCTTCCTGACAAAGAAAATCGGTGTGCCCCAAGGCGACACACTCGGTCGGATGAAACCTTTCTCTAGCAAATCTTAGTTTTTCCTTTAGCTCTTTTAATTCTGCCGGCGCCATTCTATAAGGTGGAATGGATATAGGTTGCGTGCCTAGCATCACATCAATCCCAAAATCAATCTCCTTGTCTGGAGGAATTCCAGGGAGCTCATCCGGAAATACATCGGGGAATTCATTCACAATTGGTACAGATTCAAGGATAGGCACCTTAGTAGTGGTGTTCGTAACTCGGACCAAATGGTAAATATACCCCTTCCTGATCAACTTTGTGGCCTTAAGGTAAGAAATAAACCTACCTTTTGGCATAACATTATTCCCCTCCCATTTAATAGCTGGCTCGTTAGGAAACTCAAGCCTCATGATTCTGGCTCGGCAATCGAGTTTGGCAAAACATGAATAAATCCAATCCATTCCCATTATTACATCAAAATCGATCATCCTAGTTCAATAAGATCGGCCATGGTATCCCGACTATGCACTGTGACAACACAATATCTATAAACCCATGCGGCCATAATAGACTCGCCAATTAGGGTAGATACAGAGAACGGCTCATGAAGTTGTTCCGGTTCTACCCCGAAGCTCGTAGCAACATAAGGAGTAACGTAGGACAAAGAAGATCCGGGATCAATATGGGCATACATATCATGAGATTGAACGGTCAATATACCTGTGACGACATCTGGGGAAGCCTCCACACTCTATCGACCACTCATAGCAAAGAATCGGATGGGTCCTCCCAAACTGTGTGCACCACCCCTAGCTGTACCATGCCCTGCGGGTGCTGAAGAGCCTCGAGCTGGAGGATGTGCTGAAGATGTGGCAGGTGTAGGACTGGATGACTGAGCTGTGCCCCTGCCTACACCCTGGTGGGATGCACGACACTCCCTCTGAATATGGCCTCTCATTCCGCATCTGCAACATACTGGCATGTCCAGGTAGTAGACTCCCGAATGTATCCTCCCACACTTAGGGCATGGGCCCCTCTGCTACTGCTGGAATCTCCCCCCTGATCGGCCCTGATGGTGGGACCTCTACTGCCCTGACCAGGCCTAAAACGACTCCCCTGCTGCTGACCGTGCCCTGATCGCAGGGCACTAGCTGAAGACTGAGCAAAAGACTGGGATGGCCCTGATGATCCTCCCCGAAAAGCTGATCTCCCACCTCTGAATGAATCCCCAAGGTTGCCCGCTGATCGGGCCCTACTACTACTTTCCCGTTCCATCTGGAGCTTTAACGTTTGAGCCTCCGTAGCTTGGGCTGCCACCATCCTTCCATAGTTCATGTCAGAATTTAGAGCAGCTGTGGCAGCCTCATTAATAACCAAAGGGATAAGGCCCTGCACAAATCGGCGCACTCTTCCTCCATAGTCGACATCATATGAACAGCACACTTCGACAGGCGCACAAACTGCATGTGATACTGCCACACATTCCTACTACCCTGTTTAAGGGTCTCAAACTCCACAGCACGATCTGCCTTAGTCTCGGCAAGCAAGAAATGGTCAATGAAGGCATCTGCGAACTCACTCCATCTCGCCAGAGGGCTCCCCTCCTCATGGGAATCTTCCCGCATTTCAAACCAGGAATATGCCACCCCTTTCAGACGATAAGAGGCTAACTCTACCCCCTCTAATTCAGTAGCATGCATAACTCGGAGAGTCTTATGCATCTCATCAATGAAATCCTGAGGGTATGCCCTGTAATCAGTACCTGTGAACACTGGAGGGTCTAACTGAAGGAACCTGTTTACCCTGGAACTAGAAGAATCCTCTTGCGAGCTAAATAGGGTGGGTGCAACATTTGACCTCTGGGCCTGAGAAGCTACTAAGTGAGTCAGCATCTGAATAGCTCCCCTAAGATCCCCATCAGAAATACGGGGACCTGGAGCTGGGGCTGGGGCTGGGGCTGGAGGTGGAACAGGTATATCGGCGGGAAGGATTGTGGCACCCTCCGTGGGTGTAGGAACTGCGGCAGTATGTTCTGGAATAGATGAATCAGGCAGTGTGATAGAAGGGGGATTATCCTCACCCGCATTATCAAGTAAGGGATCAACAACCACTCTTGGGGTGGTATTGGATTCTTGGCCAATTCTCGCTCTCTTCTTAGATGCCATTTACTGAAAGTTAGAACAATGCACGAGTTAGGGGAAAACAACCTCACATTCCGCTCTATCGCACAATATAGAAAAACAATGAAAGGTATCATTCTTAAATGTCCAAGTAGCCCCCTAATTATAGATGTGGTCGACAACACACCGATAAGAAGGGCCCTACTAGACACGGCTCCGAGACATCCTAGGACACTTTAAAACCTTAGGCTCTAATACCAAGTTTGTCACGCCCCAACCTCGGGGAGCGAGACCGCACTCAACCAAGTGAACCCGGTCGAGCAAGCCTATTAAACCTTTCCTACCTGACTCATTCATAACCCAAAAAGGGATCGCATCACCATTTGTAAAACCGGGGAGAGATCAGTTATATAAATATATAAATGTTGCTAGTTCATTTTCCTTATATACATTATGCCATAGTTGAGTTTCCAAAATAAAACTCGGGCCAACGACCGCCCCAACATACATACATGACCCACAAAAAAAACATCTACGGAGCCTATAAGGATACAAAAGAGCAAAATGACAATGCCGGTAACAAGGCCCCGGTTATACCTCAAAATGTGAAAACCTATACAAAAGAAGGACTACATGACCCCTGGGAGAATGGGGGCTCACCAAGACTGCTGTGAGGAGATAAAGAGAGCACCACTATCTGCGATCGACACTATCTGCAATGAAACTACCTGTATCCATTAAAGATGTAGCGCCCCCGGCAAAAGGGACGTTAGTACTGTCGAATAGTACTAGTATGTAAGGCAAACACCAATCTTAGTAGAATGAACAGTGAAACAAAGAGAAGGCAGTCATAATAATCAATAAGTACTTCATATAAATACAAAGAAAATACCAAGTAAGAATTACATAGTTTCCAATTCAATCTTTCCATCTTCTTTGATTAATAATCTTTAGTGCCAAAGCCATAACTCACAATGCCACCGTTTTTTTACACGGAGTCTTGTCTCGGCCCGACCGGATAAGCCATCTCAAGTGAGACATATCCATATCCACAATGTAATTCAATAATTCCAATACAAATGCAACTATGTGTACAACATGGAGTCCGATCTCGGCCCGATCGGCTAAGCCATCTCACTTAAGACATAACCTCTTACAATTGTCGACTCAATTCACATTTCTTTCCCATATCCATTACATGGCACAAACAACCTCATTTATTAAGTAGTTCTTGGCACTTGGGCACATTTTACAATTCAAATTTTTCCCCATTTTTATTTGTTCGAATAACATCATCATTAATGTCGATAAGTACCATTATATAAGGCATTTCACAAATAAGGGAAGGAGCTTGGAAAATCATAATTATGTTCTCAAATAGCATGATGACATTGTAACCATCTAAAACAATTAGGGAACATGAATCTTCCAATCAAACACACTAAGGCAAACGATTCTAGTATAATCAATTTGGAAATTACACCAATTATTCGGACACCAGGAGTTTGATTCTATGAAGAAGACAGTTAGCCATACATACCTCAATTTCGCTTCTTTGGACTCTACAATTATTCGGAACCCTTAGCAACCTCAATCTATTTTAGTAATATACAAATTGAACCCTGAATTAGGAAAACGTAAATGGCTCTAACTCACTTTCTTTCCCCACACTCTTTATCACACATGCATGCAAGATAAACCACCCTCATACTCATGAAGTATCACCCTAGTACCCCATTATAGCTATGTTTGAAATTTAGGGCTGGGGTGATGAAGCCTTACCTTTTAGGGTGAAGAATTTTGGTGCTCTACTTGAATATTTCCAAGGCTTTGAGTGATAATTGAAGATCAATTTGATGAAAACTTAGGCCCTCCCTCTTGAACCCTCTCTCTCTCACTCTAGAAGTATCAGAAAATGAGCTCAAAATAGACCTAAGGGGTGTTTTAAAGGAATATGGGTCGGGTTTTAAATTATAAAAATGGTGCCCCGTCACAGGTTTGCGGTCGCATATGCCATCGCATAATGGTTATGCGGTCCGCAAGTGACCGCAGAAATGGCCCTTAAGGGCCTAAACTTTCGGCTCGGGTATGCGACCAGTATGTGATCCGCATACTTGTTCTGCGGTCGCATAATGCACCGCAGAACTCCCTTCGCAGATACCCAAGAGGAATTATGCGACCGATTTGCGGTCGCATAATCGACCGCAAAACTGACCTCAAATTGGCCAAACTCAATGCTTCATTCTGCGGCCATTATGCGGTGCGCAGAGTGATTATGCGGCCGCATAATGGGCCACAGAAACGGGTTCTTATGCGAAACATTTTCCTCTCAGTCCGTAGGGTACTGTTCAATCCAAAAAGTTTGAACCGCGGCTAGCTTGCGAGTATTTTGGTTAAACTTTTTACGGGTCCTTACACGTACAGTAGGAGTTGTGTACTCGGGTTGAGTTGTGCACAATATTTCACCCTCAAACGGACGGACAGTCCGAGATGCACTATTCAGATACTGGAGGATATGCTCCGTGCTTGTGTGATTTGGGATTGCTTGGGACCAGTTCTTGCCACTTGCGGAGTTTGCTTGCAACAACAGTTATCAGTCCAGCATTCAGATGGCACCGTATGAGGTTCTGTATGGTAGCCGGTGTCGGTCCCCAGTGGGTTGGTTCGAGCTGGGCGAGGCCAGATTATTGGGTATGGACTTGGTTCACGATGCCTTGGAAAAGGTTAAGGTGATTCAGGATAGAATTTGCACTGCCCAGTCCAGACAGAAGAGTTATGCAGTCCGAAAGGTTCGCGATGTTGCATTCATGGTTAGAGAGTGGGTCTTGCTCCGGGTTTTGCCTATGAAGGGAAGTATGAGGTTCGAAAAGAAGGGAAAGCTGAGCCCAAGGTTCATTGGTACTTGTGAGGGGTTGCGACGTGCTGGGGAGGTTGCTTATGAGCTTGCCTTACCTCCCAGCCTAGTAGAAGTTCATCCGGTATTTCATGTTTCGATGAAGGATCACGGTGACCCGGCTCATGTATTGGATTTCAGCTTAGTCCAGTTGGACAAGGAACTATGTTATGTTGAGAAACCAATGGCTATTTTAGACGGACATGTCAGAAAGCTAAGGTCAAAGAATATTTCTTCCGTGAAGGTTCAGTGGAGGGGACATCCGGTCGAGGAGGCGACTTGGGAGACCGAGCAGGATATGCGCAGCCGTTATCCTCATCTTTTCACCACTTCAGGTATGTCTCTATGATCGTTCGAGGACGAACGATTGTATTAAGATGGGGAGGATGTAATGACCCGACCGATCATTTTGAGAGTAATAGCCTCGATTGTATTCATGGTATTGTGACTTGCCGGGAGGTTTCGTTTTGTGTTTTAGAGTGTTTTGGGACACTTAGTCCCTAAAACGGGAGCTTAAGTCTTAGGATTTTGACCATAGTCGGAACTGTGTGAAGATGACTCCAGAATGGAGTTCCCTCGGTTCCGTTAGATCCGTTATGTGATTTTGGAGGTTCGTAGCTTATTTAGGCTTGAATTGGCAAAAATCGAATATTTGGTGTTTTGGACCGGTAGTGAAAATTTTGATATCGGGGTCGGATTCTGATTCCGAAAGTTGGAGTAGGTCCATAATGTTGAATATGACTTGTGTACAAAATTTGGGATCAATCGGACATGGTTTGATAGGTTTCAGCATCAGTAGTGGAAATTTGAAGTTTCAAGTTCTTTAAGTTTGAATTGGAGTTTCAAAATTTGGGGTCAATCGGATGTGGTTTGAGCACTCGACTAAGTTCGTATGGTGTTTTAGGATTGGTTGGTATGCTTGGTTGAGGTCCCGGGGGCCTCGTGTGAGTTTCGGACGCCCAACTGATCGATTATTGGACTTAGGAGGTTGCTGAAGTTTTCTGGTGTCTGAGTTCTAGTTTCCTTATACGCGATTGCGTGGGGTGATCTGCGATCGCGTAGGCTTAGCTGGGCAGATGATAGAATTGTTCTTCGCGTTCATGGACATGGGCATGCGAACGCGTAGTGATGTGAGGTGGTGCTTCACGAATGCTGGGACAAGGTCGTGTTCGCGTAGGGTTAAGTGGACCAAAGTCGGGCCACGCGCTTTGCTCATCACGAATGCATGAGGATGTTCGCGATCGCGTGAGTATGGGAGGTAGATTATCGCGTTCGTGTGGTGTTTTACGCGATCGTGTAGAGTTATTTTCTGGGGCAGCAAAGTGGTTCTTCGCGACCGCGAGGCTATTTTTGCGCGATCGCGATTAAGGAATCACTAGGCAGTGTTAAAATTTCCAAAACAACGGGGGGTTTGCCATTTTTATCAAAAACTTGAGTTGGGAACTCGGAGTTTGGACGAGGTATTGAGGGATTTTCAGAGATATCATTTGGGTAACGATTCTTAACTTCTTTATGGTTATATTCCACTAATCTATGGTTGATTTCATCATTTAATTTCAGATTTTGGGGTTGAAATTGGGAAACTTTTGGAAGAACTTCTTTATCAAAGATTTTGAGGTTTGAAAGGGGATTTGTGGTCGGATTTGAGTAAGTTTTATATGGTTAGACTCGTGAGTGAATGTGTGTTCGTATTTTGTGACTTTTACCCGATTTCGTAATGTGGGCCTGGGTCGACGTTTTAAGACTAATTTCGGAATTTTTATTAAAATCTTGGTTTCATTAATTAGACTAGTGTACTATAGTTGTATTTATGATATGTAATTGATTTTGCCTAGATTTGGGCTATTCGGACTCGAATATTCATGGAAAGGGCATTGTGACCGATTTGATTGAGTTTGGTTCGAGATAAGTGGCTTGCCTAACCTCGTGTGGGAGAAATCCCCATAAGATTTGTACTGTTTTGATATATGAGCGTCGTGTACGTGAGGTGACGAGTACATACACGGGCTAATTGTGTAAAAACCCGATTTTCTACTAAGTAATAACCTGCTAGATGAGAATAACATGCCTACTTGCTTTAACTGTTTACTTGAACTACGTGCAACATGTTTTAGTGAATTTACTTGTCTTTCCTTAATTAATTCTTAGGTTGAACTGTAGAATTTCGTGTCGTAACTATTGAATTCTATTGTTTTCCCTGCATATTTACTTTGGGACTACAAAACGGTATTCCGGGAAATCCCCCTGTACTGCATATTTACTTTGGGACTACGGAACGGTATTCCGGGATATCCCCCTGTACTGCATATTTACATTGGGAGTACGGAATGGTATTCTATTAGATCCTCCTGTACTGCATATTTACTTTGGGACTACAAAACGGTATTCTGGGAGATCCCCATGTACTACACATTTACGTTTAGGACTACGAGACGGTATCTCGAGAGATCCCCTGTTATGTTTCTATGTACGGAGCTGTTACCTTCTATGATTTTATTCTTGCTAATTTTTAGCCTTTATTTTTTTCCGTGGCTATCTTGTTTTATTATATATTTACCAGTAGAGCCCTGACCTGACCTCGTCACTACTCGACCGAGGTTAGGCTTGGCACTTACTAGGTACCGATTGTGGTGTACTCATGCTACTCTCTGCACATGTTTTTCGTGTGAAGATCCAGGTGTTCCTTAGCAGTCGCACTATCAGTGAGCCAAGACATCTTTGGAGACTTCAAGGTATATTTGCCGCCTCTGCAGACCTCGGAGTCCCATTCTACTCTTTCTCATGTCCATTATCTTCTGTATTTTCCTTCATTAGACTCTAATGTATAGAGACACTAGATTTTCCTTCTATAGTTTGTGATTCACGATGTTCTGGGTTTTGGGATTGCTGTGTATTTTTGAACAGTTGGTTGTTAAATTTATGTTTTTATTTAATTATTCTGCAATGTTAGGCTTACCTAGTCGTATAGACTAGGTGTCGTCACGACGTCATACAGAGGGGAAATTTGGATCGTGACAGGTATGGATTGGCTGTCACCTTATCATGCTATATTGGATTGTCATGCCAAGACAGAGACCCTAGACATGCTGGGGTTACCTCGGTTAGAGTAGAAAGTAACTCATGGTCATTCTACCAGCATGGTTATTTCTTATATGAAAGCTCGACATATGGTCGAGAAAGGGTGTTTAGCCGATTTGGCTTATATTCGCGATCCCAGTGTGGATGTTCCTTCGATGGACTCAATACCAGTTGTTCGTGAATTTACAAAAGTATTTCCTGTAGATTTGCCGGGGATGCCACCCGACAAAGATATTGACTTTTGTATTGATTTGGCTCTGGGCACTCAACCCATTTCTATTCCACTATACCGTATGGACCCACTGGAGTTGAAAGAATTGAAGGAGCAATTACAAGACTTGCTTGATCAGGGATTCATTAGACCCAGTGTCTCGCCCTGGGGTGCCCCAGTATTATTTGTTAAGAAGAAAAATGGTTCAATGCGAATGTGTATAGATTATCGACAGTTGAACAAAGCTACTATTAAGAACAAATGTCCGCTGCCAAGAATTGATGACTTATTTGACCAGTTTTAGGGTGCCAAGGTATTTACAAAGATCGATTTGAGGTCAAGTTACCATCATATGAATATTAGGGCATATGATATCCCTAAGACAGCTTTTCGGACTCGGTTTGGGCATTACGACTTCCTAGTGATGTCATTTGGGTTGACAAATGCCCCAACATCATTTATGGATTTGATGAATCAGGTGTTCAAGCCGTATTTGGATTCTTTTATGGTTGTATTCATTGATGATATCTTGATTTACTCCAACAGTCGAGAGGAGCATGAGAAGCATCTTTGGAGTGTGCTTCAGACTTTGAAGAATAATCAGTAATATGCCAAAATTTCAAAATGTGAATTTTGGTTCGACTCAATTGCCTTTTTGGGGCATGTTGTATCGGTAGAAGGCACAAAGGTGGATCCTAAGAAGATTGTGGCGGTTCAGAATTGGCCTAGACCTACTTTAGTTACAGAGATTCAGAGTTTCCTGGGTTTGGCAGGTTATTATCGTCGGTTCGTGGAAGGGTTTTCATTTATAGCAAGCCCATTGACCAGACTGAGCCAGAAAGGTGTCCCATTCAGATGGTCAGACGAGTGTGAGTTGAGATTTCAGAAGCTCAAGACCACTTTGACTGCGGCACCAATGTTGGTATTACCCACAGGTTCAGGATCTTATATGGTATATTGTGATGCATCTCACATTGGGCTTGGTGCAGTACTAATGCAATATGGCAGGGTGATTGCATATGCGTCGCGGCGGTTGAAAGTTCACGAGAAGAATTATCCTTTTCATGACTTAGAATTGGCAGCCATTATTCATGCGCTGATGATTTGGAGGCATTACCACTACCGTGTCTCGTGTGAGGTATTTACTGATCATCGTAGCCTTCAGTATCTGTTCAAACAAAAAGATCTTAATTTGAGGAAGAGAAGATGGTTGGAATTGTGGAAAGACTATGATATTACCATTTTGTATCACACCAGAAAGGCCAATATGATGGCCGATGCTTTGAGTATAAAAACTGTGAGTATGGGCAGTCTTGCATATATTCTGGTTGGTGAGAGGTCGTTAGCTGCAGATGTTCAGACTTTGGCTAATCAGTTCATGAGGATAGATGTTTCAGAATCCAGTCAGGTTCTAGCTTGCACAGTCGCCCGGACATCTTTATATGAGCGCATCAGAGAGAGGCAGTATGATGATCCTCATTTACTTGTCCTTAAGGACACAGTGCGGCAGTGTGATGCCAAATAGGTTGCTGTGGGGGAAAATGGAGTTCTGCGAATGTAGGGTTGTATTTGTGTGCCTAATATTGTCGGACTTCGTGAATTAATTCTTGAAAAGGCACACAATTCCAGGTATTCTATTCATCCAGGTGCCTCCAAAATGTATCAAGATTTGCGGCAACATTATTTGTGGAGGAGAATGAAGAAGGATATAGTTGCTTATGTAGCTCGGTGTCTAAATTATCAACAAGTCAAGTACGAGCATCAGAGACCTGGTGGTTTGCTTTAGAAGTTAGAAATTCTTGAGTGGAAGTGGGAGCGTATCACTATGGATTTTGTTGTTGGACTCCCATAGACTCAACGAAAATTTGACGCAGTTTGGGTCATTTTGGAAAGGTTGACCAAGTCAGCACATTTCATTCCAGTGGCAGTTACCTATTATTCAGAGCGGTTAACTGAAATTTACATTTGTGAGATTGTCCGCCTACACGGTGTGCCAGTGTCTTTTATTTCTGAGTGATGTACGCAATTTACCTCACATTTATGGAGGGATGTACATCATGAGTTAGTGTAATGACCCGACCGGTCATTTTGAGTATTACAATCCTGTTTCCCCCATTTACTACTCATACTATACTCTACAGTTCTGTGTGACTTGTCGGGGTAATTGGTTCGGGTCCGGTGAGGTTTTGGAATGAATTGGAACACTTAGTTCCAAGGTTTAAAGTTTAAGTTAAAATAGTGACCGGATGCGGACTTATGTGTAAACGACCTCGGATTCGAATTTTGATGATTCCAATAGCTCTGTATGGTGATTTTGGACTTAGGAGCGTGTCCGAAAACTTATTTGGAGGTCCGTAGTGGAATTTGGCTCTAATTGCCGAAAGTTGAATTTTTGGGAAGTTTGACCGGGGGTTTGAATTTTTGATATCGGGGTCAAAATCCGATTTCGGAAATTTGAATAGGTCTGTAATGTGAAATGTGACTTGTGTGCACAATGTGAGGTCAATCGGACGTGATTTGATAGGTTTCGACGTCGTTTGTAGAATTTGAAAGTTCAAAGTTCGTTGATTTTGAATTGAGGCGTAATTCGTCGTTTTGATTTTGTTAGGTGTCATTTTAGGCCTCGAGTAGGTCCGTGTTATGTTATTGGACTTGTTGGTATGTTCGGACTGGGTCCCAAGGGGCTCGGGCGAGTTTCGGATGGCTAACGGATCAATTCGGACTTAGGAGAAAAAGCTGAAGTTTTTGCCATTTAATGCAATTGCACCTGCGGAAATTCCATCGCAGGTGTGAGCTCGCAGAAGCGAGCCTGGCAAGCATAGATGCGGGCAGGGACTGTGAGTCATTGGTCGCAGGTGGGGGGGATAATTCCGCACCTGCGTGAACGCAGATGCGGAAGATTGTATGCAGAAGTGAGATGGCTGGAAGCTGAGGAGTTTCGCATTTGCGATGTCTTTCCCGCAGATGCGGCCTCGCAAATGCGATGGTTTCCTCGTAGATGCGCAAACTGGGCAGGCAAGTGTAGTCCGCAAATGCAACATTTTTCTCGCACAAGTGGATGTGCAGATGCGCAAATATCGTCCGCAGATGCGGAAATCGCTAGGGCAGAACCTTAAATTCGAGGGTTCAACACACAACCTTGGGTATGTGTTCTTAACTCCCTTGTGATTATATTCCATGAATTAATCTTCATTTTTGGTGTAAGATTATTGAATCTACAAGAGAAATAGAAGGGAATTTCTGTAATGTCACAAAATGAATTTTTCAAGTTTGAATACTGATTTGGAGTCGGATTTGATTGAAATTAGTATGGTTGAACTTGTAATTGGATGGGTTGTCGTATTTTGTAAGTTTCATTAGATTTCGATATGTGGGCCCCACAGGTGATTTTTGGGGCGTAATTTCGAATTCTTTGAACAATATTAGTATTTTGATATGGAATTAATTCCTATAATTTTTGTGGGCTAAATCAAATTAATTGTGACTAGATTCTAGCCGTTTGGAAGTCGATACGCGCATAATAGGATTTCTTGAGCATTGCTTAGCTTGCTCGACATTGGATTTTGCTTGTTCGAGGTAAGTAACTCTTCTAATCTTGGAGTTGAGGGTATGAACCCTGATTATATGTATTTCGTGAATTGTTGGGAGGTGACGCACATTCTAGGTGACGGGCATGTGGGCGTGCACTATAGAAATTATGACATAATTGTTTCTGTGGAATTTTGTAGTTAAATAATTTTGGCATTTTCCATGCAGTTTTATGTGTTAAAGAAATTGAGCTGAAAAGCATATTAAAAATCATGTTGAGGCTATGTGCCAACATTATTGGGACCCACGGAGGTCATATTACTGTGGATTATTTGTTTAAATTGAAAATTCATACTCAGTCGTATTCATTTCATTTCATATCATATCTGAGTCTCTGTTGTTATTTATTGATACATCATATCATAATTTTGGGCTATTACTTGAGCTTGAGCAGAGGCGACTTTTGGCAGATTATCAAGGAAATAAATTGGGATAAGTGATTCTAACTCGGATTTGGTCTATATACACAAATATATCATTGCTTTCACCATTTAATTAGTGTTTTGAGATTGAAATTTAGGCAATATTTTTAGAAATCTCATAGAAACGAATTTTTGAGATTTCGGATTCGGAGTCGGATTTGAGTGAAACTAGTATGGTTGGACTTGTAATTGAATGGGTTATCGAATTTCATAACTTTCGTCGATTTCCGAGATGTGGGCCCCACGGGCGAATATTTAATTAATTTTGGGATTTTTGTTTTTTGGAAAACTATAGTATTTTCTTATAGAATTGATTCCTATAAATTTTAGTGATGGTATCGAATTATTTTTGGTTAGATTCGAGCCAATAGAAGTTGGATAATCGAGGAAAAGGCCTGCTAGTGGATTAAATTGGAGCTAGACGAGGTAAGTCTCTTGTCTAATCTTGTGAGGGGGAAATTACCCCATAAGTGGTTAAATTAAATAATTAAGGGCCTCATTGTGAGGATATTTTATGGATCGGGGTTGCCCGCCTGCAGCAGGCCTTATTGGCTTCTTATGGCATGTGAGTTGGCCGTGCAACACGTGAGTTAGCCGTGCAGATCCTTATATTATTATTGCATGTGAGTTGGCCATGCAGCACGTGAGTTGGCCGTGCGGGTCCAGATATTTATATTATAGAACGTGAGTTGTCTGTGCTTATAGCGTTTGGTCTGTAGTAGCCCCTCATGAGTCTGTACACCCCAGTGAGCGCAGTCGACTATAAACAGGGATCGAGCTGCACCCCACAGTAGGTATTGTGTAGCGCTGAGTGATTGAGTATGTTGAGTACATTGAGAGAGAATGCGAGACAATGAGATTGGGTACTCTGAGATAGTATGAGTACATGAGTGCAATCTCTGAGATACATTGCATCGACATGCACACATGACCTTTATGCATAGAGATGTGTTTTCCTCATGATGTACGGTATCACATTATTCATGATTTCTCACATATGCTAATAGATGGGCATAGTGATGCATTTGTTTTACACTGGTTATCTGGGAAATTAAATGAGATATTTTATTTATTATTGAAAGAATTTTGGAAAAATTAATGTTCTCAAATTATTCATATTTTTGGCAACTTTGGCAAACGATTTGGGTTTTCATTGATGTACTTGAAAGGAAGAACTATTATTTTTGCAGTCATGATTTAGCTGAGCATTTATTCTTGAGTTACTTCTGGTATTACTTGTTTAATATTGTTATGAACTATTGTTGGTTATGAAAGTTGGACTCTGACCTTGGAAGAAGCTCGTCACTACTTTCAACCTACGGCTAGGTTTGTTACTTACTCAGTACATGGGGTCGGTTGTACTGATACTACACTTATGCACATTGCGTGCAGATATTGACTGATGTTGTTGCTGTGCTCGATGGTTGCGGGATTTGAAGATGTACCTGCGTTCCTATTGTAGCTGCCTTTTGTTCATAGTTTCCTTAAATTATAAAAGCTCTGTTTATGTACTATTCAAACAAACTATGTATTTATTTCATTTCCGCTTTGTATACTCTATTCTTAGAAGCTCATGATTTGTACTACCAGTTCTTGGGGATTGTATAAGATCAAGATCTTTATTCACTTAAATTGATTTAATAATTATCATTGAAATTGGTTAGTTGGTAATTGGCTTACCTAATGGGATAGGTTAGGTGCCATCACGACTAGTTGAATTTTGGGTCATGACAAGGTGGTATCAGAGCTCTAGGTTCATAGGTTCTACAAGTCATGAGCAAGTGTCTAGTAGAGTCTTGCGGATCGGTATGATGACGTCCATACTTATCTTCCAGAGGCTACATGCCATTTAGGATATATACTTCCCATTTTTCTTTCCTTATCATGCGAGATTGATCCAGCTTGAGACATAAACTCTTTGAATTCCTTCCACATATTCGTATGCACACATGAGCGCTCAGTATCAACTGTGCATCGCCGGCTTGTGATTCTATGAACGAGGTTCAAGGTGAGTATTTTTTGGTTTGGTGGTAGGTCAGTCTGGAGGACTTGAGGCCACGGTTAGACATCAGCTTAAGCTCGGTAGGTTCAGTTGTGTGAACTTGTACAATTGGACTCATATGTCCGGTAGTGTCCCTGTGAGTGGAATTTATAGCTCGATCTGGGTGACCATATGATGATTTTATTGTGACTGCGTGGTGTATTCAGATGGTTTGAAAGTGACGGGAAAAAGGGATGTAAAGAGGGACTGTTGGGTATTTGACTTCTGTCTCGATTTGACATAGAGTCTCGAGTTATGAATGTGTTGAAGGATCTTCTATGTGGTGTAATTGTGGAACAAAATTAAATTTTCGTGTCTTGTTGATGAGTTCAAACTCATGAAGTTTAAGTGATTACGTAGAAGTTGTGGCAATAAACATGCGGTATATCACCTACGAAATAAACTATAGAGGTGTGATCTTTATAATGTTATGTGGAGAATCTTATTTTCTACCAGTAAGGCAGATGTATTGGGATTTGAATTTGAATTGGTCAAGAAAGTTGACCTGACCGTCACGAGAATGAAGGCGAGCTTACTAGACGATTTGAGGTACGATATAGGTTGTGATGCAGGAGCTTGGGAAGAATTTAGTTAAATCTCACTACGGTGATATGGCAGTAATTGAATATGGGTATTGTGAATTCCTGAATGTTTTGATCTATGGCTTTGAGCCAGTGGGGGAGCCTACTATTGACAATTCGATTTCATGGTTATAGGTTAATTAAGTTTTGGCCCGAGACATACTTGTGGTGCAGTTTTGACTGCAGAGGCTGAGATCGAGGATGACTCGAGTAAGGAAATTTCTTGTATACGGGATATAATGCACTTACGAAAATATGATAAATCATGGAATGATTAAGTTGTAAATTGCGAAGAATGTAGTGCGCATGGAATATGAATTTGGCCAGTGGTGTTAAGGCATAGTTATTTCTTTGAGTGATGTTGTGCTAATGGGGCATGTGTCTTTTGGCCCATTTGGGCGGTGCAATTCAATTTTGAGCCGAGTGGGTGACTTTTGAGAAAGTTCTAATGGGTCCGAGATTTATATATAGCAATTGAAAAATTTTCCGGACTTGTGTATGGATAGAATCTTAGATTTGCGTTTGATGGTATCGGGAGTCGCGGTAATTCTGTATGACTATGGATTCTACATTCCAGTATAAGAAAGGTAAAAGAACAATTTTAAGTTCACATGATGTCTTTTCAGGGTGGGTGTCTCAGTGGTGGTACTTATATGGTGCTTAAGAAGGAATACAACGGCTTATGAGCCTTAGGGCGGTGTGGTTCTAAGTGAGGATGTCTTATAATGAGGCCTTACGAGTGTTTTGGTGGCAATATTCTTGGGTTTTGGTGACCTACGTGATTTGGTCGAGTTAGAGGAATTTAGTTCTAATAACTTGGTTATGTGCAGATGGATTTCAAAGTGTTCTTGATGGTTTCTACCATGGTTTGAATCGGATACTTTTCTAACGGTGTGGAGAACGTGTTGTGTGTTGTGATTTCCTCCTGGAAAGAAGCAAGAAAAAGGTTTTTAACTAAAATGGTATGTAAATAGTTGGTGACTCAAAGTTAATAATAAGATTCTTGTGCTTTTCACATGATGGCATAATAGATGTGATGTGTTGTGCGGGATTAGGATTTACATGTACAGGGTGACAATTCAGTCTTGAAGAGAAGGTAATGAATGTTGGATAGCATGGTCAGTTTTAAATATTTCGATGAGTGTTATAACTACTTGGTAATTCCTGAGAAGGGTGTGCATTTCAGAAGGCACGTTAGGTTTTGACTGACGGATGTTCATCGGTATTACAGTACTCACCTGGTTGATAGACTGTTGATATTCAAATTATTTCTATGTGGCACGGAAGAATCATGAAAGTATTCCTCATGGGATTATCGTGAATGGAAGATGTGTTAGTCATTTTAGTGCGGGAGTTGGGATCAGTTACGGTGATTCATATGTTCGATGAATTTGGAGACTGGGAGTTCTCAAAAGTATATTGTTTCGGGGTTGAGACCTATTTGAGGTGACTATTTTATTTAAAACTCGGTGGAGGCAGTAGTTGCGTTAATTATTTGTAATAGCTATGCGCTATGAGTGTGCATATATGTGAGGTTTGAGCCCATTTGCGGTCATTAGAGCAAGCATTCATACTCGTAAGAATGCTTAGGCTATTATATTCCTAAAGTTGATTGTTAAGCGTAAAGTCATAAGGTTTCCCGTATTCCTACTTTTGTTGAGAACTATCTGGGCTATACTTCAGGTTATACAGAAGATGATTCCCTAAATAAAAGGGATAGTTACTGATTCTGCGTTATTTCCGATTTGAAGTGTGATAGAAGACTTTGCACGTGCTTACACTATGGCTTGCTATTTCTACCAGTCCAGGAGCATGAGGATCTTATTTCATTATCATATACAAGTGTACTTGTTTAATTGCTCCTGTATGATATGCTGGGACTGGAAGCTTGTGACCATGCCAGGCGATTCATATTATTGGCACGAGAGTTATCCGTGCCGTGTGTGGGAATTTTATTTTTATGATAATTTATCTGATTAATTAATTTCCTTCCTCTACAATTGTGCACATGCGCCTACGGTTATCCTCTTCACGAAATTTGAGGAGTTAGTTGTAACATTGTGGTTGTAGTGGTGCTTGTTGAACTTGCAATATGGTTCTCTTCCTTGAGACATCTCCCATATTTGGGTACACGGATTGCGCAGTGGTGGCTGGAGCTATATTGATGTGGCTTGTCTGTGGGATAGTTGTGTTTAATAATATAAGGTCATTGGACCTAGAATGAGTACTATCTAGTTTGAAACGGTATATTCGGGAAGATAATATTGAAATTCGGCTTAGGAAGTGATTATGGTTCTGGTTGGAGCGAGAGAGCTCCATTACTTGTTGATCTGATAAGGGGTCTTGAGATTTCTGCGTGTTTCTTTCATTATCAGCAGTGTGCAAAAGTTTTAGAATGAGGTTTTGTTTGATATGGTGTTTAATACTATTACCGGGTTACTTTGGAGTAGTTAATGTGATAGAAAATGGTGCTGCGAGCATGCGAGTTGTGTAGTATGTTAAGTGATTATATCTGGGGTTATGGTTATAGCTCAATACAGCTTGTTCAGACTCATACAACGTGTTGATGCGAGAGGTCTCGAAAAGAAATTCTGAATGTTGGAAATGGAATTCCAAGGTTTATGGGCTAAGGTTAAAGTAATGATTTTTTATTATGTTGTGCTGTCAGGCCAATACAATTTACACGGAATAGGGTGGCGTGGGATCACCCCGGGTACTTGTGTGGTAGGATGGAACAGTGATTTGATTTCTTGTTAACAACTCTTGGCACGTTCGAGGACGAACGCATGTTTAAGTGGGGGAGAATGTAACGACCCGTCCGGTCGTTTTGAGTATTACAACCCCGTTTCCTCATTTACTGCTCAAATTATACTCTACAGTTGTGTGTGACTTTCCGGGGTAATTGGTTTGGGTTCGGTGAGATTTTGGAATGAATTGGAACACTTTGTTCCAAGGTTTAAAGTTTAAGTTAAAATAGTGACCGGATGTGGACTTATGTGTAAACAACCTCGGATTCGAATTTTGATGATTCCAATAGTTCCGTATGGTGATTTTGGACTTAGGAGCGTATTCGGAAAATTATTTGGAGGCCCGTAGTGGAATTTGGCTTGAGTTGCCGAAAGTTGATTTTTTGGGAAGTTTGACCGCGGGTTTGATTTTTTGATATCGGGGTCAGAATCCAATTCTAAAAATTTGAATAGGTCTGTAATGTGAAATGTGACTTGTGTGCAAAATTTGAGGTCAATCGGATGTGATTTAATAGGTTTCGGCGTCGTTTGTAGAATTTGAAAGTTCAAAGTTCGTTGATTTTGAATTGAGGCGTAATTCATCGCTTTGATGTTGTTAGGTATGATTTGAGGCCTCGAGTAGGTCCGTGTTATGTTATGGGACTTGTTGGTATGTTCGAACGGGGTCCTGAGGGGCTCAGACGAGTTTCGGATGGCTAACGGATCAATTCGAACTTAGGAGAAAAATCTGAAGTTTCTGCCATATGATGCAATCGCACCTGCGGAAATTCCATCGCAGGTGCTAGCTCGCAGAAGTGAGCCCGGCAAGCGCAGATGAGGGCAGGGACTGTGAAGCATTGGTCGCAAGTGCGAGGGAAATTCCGCACCTGCGTGAGCGCAGATGCGGAAGATTGTGCGCAGAAGCGAGATGGCTGGAAGCTGAGGAGTTTCGCATATGCGATGTCTTTCCCGCAGATGCGGCCTCGCAAATGCGATGGTTTCCTCGCAGATGCGCAAACTGGGCAGGCGAGTGGCATCTGCAAATGCGACATTTTTCCCGCACAAGCGGATGCGCAGGTGCGCAAATATTGTCCGCAGATGCGGAAATCCCTGGGGAAGAACCTTAAATTCGAGGGTTCAACATTTTCAGCCATTTTCGGATTTTGGAGCTCGGGTTGGGCGATTTTGGACAGGAAATTTTCCATACAACTTGGGGTAAGTGTTCTTAACTCCCTTGTGATTATATTCCCTGAATTAATCTTCATTTTTAGTGTAAGATTATTGAATCTTCAAGAGAAATAGAAGGAAATTTCTATAATGTCACGAAATGAATTTTTCAAGTTTGAATACCGATTTAGAGTCGGATTTGAGTGAAATTATTATGGTTGACCTTGTAATTGGATGGGTTGTCGTATTTTGTGAGTTTCGTCGGATTTTGAGATGTGGGCCCCACAGGTGATGTTTGGGGCGTAATTTCAGAATTTTGGAAACATATTAGTATTTTGATATGGAATTAATTCCTATAATTTTTGTGGGCTGAATCAAATTAATTGTGACTAGATTCTAGCCGTTTGGAAGTCGATACGTGCTGAATGGAATTTCTGGAGCACTGCTTAGCTTGCTCGACATTGGATTTTGCTTGTTCGAGGTAAGTAACTCTTTTAATCTTGGAGTTGAGGGTATGAACTCTGATTATATGTATTTCATCAATTGTTGGGAGGTGACGTACATGCTAGGTGACGGGCGTGTGGGCGTGCACTATAGAAATTGTGACATAACTGTTTCTGTGGAATTTTGTAGTTAAATAATCTTGGCATTTTCCATGCAGTTTTATGTGTTAAAGAAATTGAGCTGAAAAGTATATTAAAAATCATGTTGAGGCTATGTGGCAGTATTATTGGGACCCACGGAGGTCATATTGTTGTGGATTATTTGTTTAAATTGAAAATTCATACTCAGTCATATTCATTTCATTTCATATCATATCTGATTCTCTGTTGTTATTTATTGATACATCATATCATCATTTTGGGCTATTGTCATGACATTGTGAGCCCATGATAGAGAGACTGGAGAGATTGATGACTGAGGGAGGCCGAGGGCCTCATTGTGAGGATATTTTATGGATCGGGGCTGCCCGTCTGCAGCATGCCTTATTGGCTTCTTATTGCACGTGAGTTGGCCGTGCGGATCCTTATATTATTATTGCACGTGAGTTGGCCGTGCAACACGTGGGTTGACCGTGTGGATCCAGATATTTATATTATGGCATGTGAGTTTTCCGTGTAGCACGGGAGTTGTCCATGCTTAGAGCGCTTGGGCTGTAGGAGCCCCTCATGAGTCTGTACACCCCCAGTGAGCGCAATTGACTATAAACAGGGATCGGGCTGCACGCCGCAGCAGGTATTGTATAGCGCTGAGTGATTGAGTGTGCTGAGCACAGTGAGAGAGAATGCGAGACAATGAGATTGAGTACTCTGAGAGAGTGTGAGTACATGAGTGCAATCTCTGAGATACATTGCATTGACATGCACACATGACATATATGCATAGAGATGTGTTTTCCTCATGCTGTACGGTATCATATTATTCATGATTTCTCACACATGCTGATAGATGGGCATAGTGATGCATTTGTTTTATACTGGTTATCTGGGAAAGAAAATGAGATATTTTATTTATTATTGAAAGTATTTTGGAAAAATTAATGGTCTCAAATTATTTACATTTTTGGCAACTTCGGCAAACGATTTGGGTTTTCATTGATGTATTTGAAAGGAATAACTATTATTTTTGAAGTCATGATTTAGCTGAGCATTTATTCTTGAGTTACTTCTGGTATTACTTGTTTAATATTGTTATGAACTATTGTTGGTTATGGAAGTTGGACTCTGACCTTGGTAGAAGCTCGTCACTACTTTCAACCTACGGCTAGGTTTGTTACTTAGTCAGTACATGGGGTTGGTTGTACTGATACTACACTTCTGCACATTGCGTGAAGATGTTGACTGATGTTGTTGCAGTGCTCGATGGTTGCGGGATTTGAAGATGTACCTGCGTTCCTGTTGTAGCTGCCTCTTGTTCATGGTAGCCTTAAATTATAAAAGCCCTGTTTATGTACTACTCAAACAGACTATGTATTTATTTCATATCTGCTTTGTATACTCTATTCTTAGAAGCTCATGATTTGTACTACCAGTTCTTGGGATTGTATAAGATCAGGATCTTTATTCACTTAAATTGCTTTAATAATTATCATTGAAATTGGTTAGTTAGTAATTGGATTACCTAACGGGATGGGTTAGGTGCCATCACGACTAGTTGGATTTTGGGTCGTGACAGTTAGGCACGCGGGTTGAGTTGAGTACATCATTTCATGCATAGAAAGACGGACAGTCAGATCGCACTATTCAAATATTGGAAGATATGCTTCGCGCTTGTGTTATAGACTTCGGAGGTTATTGGGATCAAATCTTGCCACTTGCGGAGTTTGCTTATAATAATTGTTACTAGTCGAGCATTCAGATGGATCCATATGAGGCATTATACAGAAGGCGATGTTGTTCGCCAGTTGGATGGTTTGACCCAGGAGGGGCTTGGTTTTTTGGGTACCGATTTGGTACAGGATGCCTTGGATAAGGTCAAGGTTATTCAGGACCGACTTCGCACAGCTCAGTCTAGGCAAAAGAGTTATGCCGACCATAAAGTTCATGATATTACATTCAGCCTTAGGTATATTGGACCCTTTGAAATTCTTGAAAGGGTGGGTGAAGTAGCCTACATGCTTGCATTACCACCTAGTCCATCAACGGTTCATCCGGTGTTCCATGTGTCTATGCTCCGAAAATATTATGGTGATCCGTCCCATATGTTAGACAAGGATTCGACTTATGAGGAGGAGCCAGTAGCTATTTTAGCCCGGCAGGTCCGACAGTTGAGGTCTAAGAGTTATCCTTCAGTTCAGGTGCACTGGAGAGGTCAGTCGGTAGAGGCATCTACCTGGGAGTCCGATTCGGACATGCAGAGTAAATATCCACACTTATTCACTAGCGCAGGTATGTTTTCTAACTCTGTTCGAAGACAAACGTTTGTTTTAGAGGTGGAGAATGTGATGACCCAAAGTGTCATCTTTAAATTTGATAATTAATTTTGTATTCTAAGACCTCGAAAAGTACTATTTATCATTTTCCGACTTGCGTGCGCAGTCCGTATAATTTTCCGGAAAGGTTTCATGTGAAAAAACGGGTTAAAATGTCAAATAGAGTTTTAAAACTCAACTGAGTTGACTTTGGTCAACATTTTGAGCAAACAGACTCGGATCAGTGTTTTGACAGTTCCGGTAGGTTCGTATCATGATTTGGGATTTGGGCGTATGCCCGAAATCGAACTCCGAAGTCCCTAGCCCGAGATATGGAATTTTGATGAAAAATTAAAAGTTTGAAAGCTTAATGATTTTTAAGAAATTACTAATGTTGGATTTATTGTCACTGGGTCCGTATTTTGGTTCCGGAGCCCGGTATAGGTCCACTATAATATTTTATGACTTGTCTGTCAAATTTGGTGAGAAATGGAGTTGATTTGACGTGATTCAGACGTCCGGTTGTAAAAATATAAGTTTTAAAGTTTTCTTGCAAATTTCCTTTAATTTGGTGTCCGATTCGTAGTTCTAGGTGTTATTTTGGCGCTTTGATCGCGCGAGCAAGTTCGTATGATGGTTTAGGACTTGGGTGCATGTTTGGTTTGGAGCCCCGAGGGCTCGGGTTGATTTCGGGTGGTTAACGGATCATTTTTGGACTTGGGAAAACTGGAGAAATCTGTTTCTGGTTTCCTTCTTCGCGTTCGTGAAGGGAAAAAGGTTGGTCAGGAAAATTTTCCTTTGCGTTCGCGAAGGCCAAGCCAGGGAAGCATCGTGTTCACGAAGGGTAAAATTTGGACAACACAAATTGTGCTTCGCGAACGCGTGGCACTGATCGCGTTCGCGAAGGGTAAAATTTGGACAGCACAAATTGTGTTTCGTGAACGCGAGGCACTGACCGTGTTCGCGAAGGGTAAAAACCTGGGCAACAGAACTTAAGTTATGTAAATGGGATTTCGTCCCATTTTCAATCATTTTCCATTTTTGAGCTCGGGTAAGGTGATATTTGGGCGATTTTCATGGGAAAACATTGGGGCAAGTGTTCCTTATCCTATATTGATTATATTTCATGATTCCATACTCATTTATATCATGAATCCGTGAAATTATGGGAGAAAAATTAGTTTTTTTATAAAATCTTCCAAAAACGAAAATTTAAGATTTGAAGGTCCATTTAACATCGGAATTTGATAATTTTTGTATGGTTGGACTCATCTCGGAATGGGTGTACGGGTTTCGTAAGTTTTTCCGAGATTTGAGACCTGGGCCCCACTGTCGATTTTTAAAATGAATTTTGGATTTTTATCCGAAAAATTAGTACATTCATATGGAATTAATTCCTATGATTCGTATTGAGTATATCGAATTGTTTGTGACTAGATTTGACGCTTTTGGAGACAAATTCAAAAGAAAAAGTTGTGGTCGAGTAATTGATTGAAATTTGCAAAGCGAGGTAAGTGTCGTGGTTAAGCTTGACTTGAGGGTATAGAACCCCTGAATTATTTGCTATGTGAATTTCATGTGCAACGATGTATAGGCAAGGTGACAAGTGCCTATACTTTGTCAATTTAATTGGTTGTTTAATTATTTAAACATCTTAAATTATTTTAATACACGAATTAATTGTTATGATAATTGTTTCTCTCCTATTCTTCATTAAATATAAATTCTTGAATTCCTGCAATAATTGTTACATGCTTATTTGATTTATGTATCTTAATTGCTACTTAACACTTAGCATATTAAATATTAAACTGCCTATTTTCTCCCTGATTTTCAAAATAAATTGTTACTTGTCATTATTTGTTTCATAAATAAATCATAATTATTGTGTGCTTGTTGTTTTATAATTTCATATTAGTTGTTGCATTTATTGGGGCAATTTCTTTTATAAGAATTGGTAAATGAATATATTGGAGGAGTGGGTTGCACGCCACAACGGAAATGAAAATGAATATATATTGGGGGATCGGGTTGCATGCCGCAACAGACTTATTAAAAGTCCATATCGGGGGATCGGGTTGCACGCCGCAACAGACGTATTAAAAGTCCATATTGGGGGATCGGGTTTTATGCCGGAACAGACTTATTAAAAGTTAATATTGGGGGATCGGGTTGCACACCGCAACATACTTATTTAAAAGTCAATATATATATATATATATATATATATATATATTGGGAGATCGGGTTGCACGCCGCAACAGACTTGATTAAAATAAATATATTGGAGGAGCAGGTTGCACGCCGCAACAGAATTGAATATGAATATAATGTGGGAGCGGGTTGCACATTGCAATGAAAATTGATTGAAATAATAATTGGTTATGACTACGTAGTTGGTTTCAACTATTAAAATGAGTAACCTGATTTATTTCTATTATTGTGGTTATTACTATTATTGCGTACAGGTTAATGTAAGTGACCTGCCTTAGCCTCGTCACTACTTCGTCGAGGTTAGGCTCGGCAATTACCAGTACATGGGGTTGGTTGTATTGATACTACACTCTGCACTTCTTGTACAGATTTTGGAGTTGGTCCCAGCGGCGAACCATAGACTTGCTCGGATTTTAGCTATTCAGAGGAGACTTAAGGTATAACTGCATATCGTCCGCAGTTCTGAAGTCCCCGTCTACCTTATTTTAGCTGCGTGTTTGCTTTCAGACAACTTTATTTTATTTATACGTTTATTTGTATTATTCTAGAAGCTCGTGCACTTGTAACTCCAATTCTGGGATGGTATTTAGACATCACTACTTTTATGGAATATTCACTATATTTCAGACTTTACTTCCACATTTGTTTCTTTGTCATTAATAAAATTTTAAATTGTTTTAAAATGGCAAATATTATTCTAATGTTGGCTTGCCTGGCAAGTGAAATGTTATGCGCCATTACGGTCCTGAAGGTGGGAATTTCGGGTCGTGACACGTTGTTATTTGACTTACCTAGCGGGTGAGGTTAGGTTCCATCACGACTAGTTGAATTTTGGGTGGTGACACTTGTGATCTCAAAAGCATGGTAACAGATTTCATCAAGCTCATGCAACTCTATGACTCTACTTGTACCCGCAACTTCCATATCGAGATTCAGCTGCCTTAATTCCTACAAAGGTCTATGCTCCAACTCCACGGGTAAGTGAAATGCCTTCCTAAACACCAATTTATATGGAGACATGCCAATTGGAGTTTTGAAAATAGTACGATGGGCCCAGAGTGCATCATCTAACTTTCTCGCCCAATCTGTTCTTGTAGCATTCACGGTCTTTGTCAAAACACTCGTTATCTATCTGTTCGAAACCTCCACTTGCCCACTCATTTGTGGGTGATATGGGGTGGAGACCTTGTGGCGCACACCATATTTTTCTAACAACTTTGGGAAGGCTCGGTTGTAGAAGTGAGTCCTTCTATCACTAATTATTGCCCTTGGAGTGCCAAGCCGGGTGAATATATTCTTTCTAAAAAAACCAATGACCCCTTTGCATCATTTGTAAGGAGAACCACAGCTTCCACCCATTTTGACACATACTTCACAGCTATGAGTATGTACTTGTTGTCATATGAGCTAACAAAAGGCCCTATGAAATCGATTCCCCATACATCAAACACTTCCACCTCTTGAATTGGGTTCATGGGCATCTCATGTCAGCGAGAAATATTCCCGGTCCCTTGGCATTCATCACAATCCTTCACCCAGAAGTGTGCATCTTTGAACAATGTTGGCCAGTAGAAGCCTGACTCCAACATTTTCGCAGTTGTCCTTACTCCTCCGAAATGGCCACCATATGGGGATTCATGACAAGCCTGTAAAATAGAAGATTAGTCTATCTTGGTAATACATCTCCGGATCATGTTATCAACACAAATCATGAAGATATAAGGCTCATCCCAAAAGTACATGTGATAATCATGGAAGAACTTTTTCTTTTGTACAGAGGAAAGATCATTAGGGATAATACCGCTCGCCAGGTAGTTTGCAATGTTTTCATACCATAGAGCTACCTCAAGGCTTGTGGCCAATAGTTGTTCATCCGAGAAAGTTTCCACGATCTCTTCTACCTAAACCTTCTTCTCTGCTCCTTCCAACCTGGACAAGTGATCAGCCACATGGTTCTCCATTCCTTTTCGGTTATGGATTTCTAGGTCGAGTTCTTGTAGTAGCAGCACCCATCAAATCAAGTGGGCTTTGAATCCTTGTTCTCAACTAGGTACCTGAGAGCAACATGGTAAGGATAAACAATTACCTCCGAGCCTATCAGGTATGACCTGAATTTATCAAATGTGAACATCATTGCTAGCATATCCTTCTCAGTCATCGTGTAGTTTAGTTGGCCACCACTCAGGGTTCTACTTGAATAGTATATTGGATGCATGACCTTGTCCTTTCTCTTCCCCGGCGTACCCTACAGTCATCAGAAAACACAAAGGGTTGATCTTTTTCAAGCAATTTACACAAAAGGTTAGCAATCTTGGAAAATTCTTTTATAAACTGCCTGTAGAAACCGATGTGGACAAGGAAACTTCTAATTGCCTTGACGGAAGTGAGTGGTGGAAACGTTTCTATTAGATCAACCTTAGCACGATCCACATCAATGCCCTTACTTGACACTAGGTGTCCCAAGACTATACCTTCATGTACCATGAAATGGCATTTTTCCCAATTTAGCACCAAATTAGTCTCCATACATCTCTTAAGCACTCTTTTCAGATTCCTAAGGCTCATCGAACGAGTTTCCCACTAAAAAGAAATCATCCATGAAAACTTTTATTATGTCCTCTACCATATCTGTGAAGAAGGCCATCATGCACCATTGGAATATGGCGGGTGCATTGCATAAGCCAAACATTATTCTCTGGAAAGCATATATGCCATATGGACAGGTGAATGATGTTTTCTCTCTATCCTCCAGTGCAATAGAGATCTAATTATACACCGAGTATCCATCCAAGAAGCAAAAGTGGTACCTCCTTGCCAATCTATCTAACATCTGATCAATGAACGGCAAGGGAAAATGGTCTTTTCGGGTGGCCTTGTTCAATCTTCTATAGTCCATACAAATTCACCATCCCGTGACTGTTCTTGTTAAGATCAACTCGTTGTTCTCATTTTGCACCACATTCATTCCACGCTTCTTTTGCACACACTGAACTGGGCTAATCTAGTTACTGTCGGAGATGGGAAAAATGATTCTCGTATCAAACCACTTGATTAATTCCTTCTTCACGACTTCATTCATGTTGGGGTTCAGCTTTCTTTGGTGTTCGCTAGAATGTTTGTGCCCATATTCCAGTAGAATCTTATGCATACAGAAGGTCGGGCTGATACCCTTGATATCGAAAATAGTCCAACCAATTGTAGTCTTGCACTCTGTTAACACCTGCAAAAGCTGTTCTACCTGCAAATCTAACAAACCAGATGAGATAATAACAGGTAAAGTCGAGTTAGGTCCCAAGAAAGCATACTTGAGGTGAGATGGTAGCGATTTGAGTTCCAACTGTGGTGGCTCTTCGATCGATGGCTTAGCTGGGGGTCTTTCTAAGTGTAAAGACTCGAATTCGAGCTCTCTTTTACAGTACCCTTGGCCTTCAAGAGACAACACCACTCTGCCAAGTCCTCAGCATTTACCTCTTCTAAGCTCATGAGGCAGGCTGCTAGAGGGTCTTTTGTATTAAGTTCCTCATCATCTTCCTCCATGATCACATCCACAACTTCTATTAAAGAGCAATTTGCAAACTCACTGAGTCACCGCATGGACTTTTGTACATTAAATGTTATTTCTTCATTTATTAGCCTCATATTTAGCTCCCCAGTTTCACGATCGACCAGAGCTCCTCCTGTGGCCAAGAATGGCCTTCCCAAAATTATGGGAATCTCCTCATCAACTTGGTAGTCCAGAATGACAAAATTTGCTGGGACACAAACATTCCAACTTGCACAAGTACATCGTCAAGTATACTTGATGGCCTTTTCACCGTTCGATAAGCTAGTTGTAGTAACATGGATGTGGGCCTTGCTCTTCCAATGACTAACATTTTATAGATAGACAATGGCATCGGATTTATGCTCGCCCCCAAATAACACAATGCTTTGGCGAATGCATAGCTACCTATAATGGATGGAATTGTGAAGTTTCTAGGGTCTGATAGCTTCTCAACTATAGGTCTTATCATAATAGCACTACATGTCTTAGTCAATGTCACAGTTGCCAAGTCTTGAAAGTCGAACTTGCGAGACATCAAGTCCTTCATCATTTTTGCATAACCGGGCATCTCCCTCAAGGCATCAATTAGAGGAATGTTTACTTGAATTTGCTTCAACATTTCCATGAATATTTTATGCTGCTCATCCTTATGATATTTATCCAACCTCCGAGGGAAGGGTGATGGAGGTGCTTCCTTCCTGTGACTTGAGTTAGATCCTGCTCCGGCACTTTTTTTGATGCCTTCTCTTGCACCTTCTCAGTCTACTTTGCAACATCTTTTTCTTTGCTTGTTTACATTTGTGTGTGTTGTACCGTTACCTTCATTAACCCTGTTGAATCGTCTACCTCAATTGGTACTAGCACAAGTATCTAAGTTGGTCGGCTTTCGCGAGAAATTTCTTGCTCTACATCAAGATCTCTACGATTTCTTAGACTCACTGCCATAATTTGCTTCAGGCCTTGCTCTTTCGGATTGACATGTGTATCCGCGGGTAACGTCCCTTGGGGACAATTATTCAGAGCCATAGATATCTGCCCTAATTGAATCTCAGTGCCTTTTATCGTTGAGTCATGTGCTTCAACTTCTCTTGCATTTTTCCATTGGACCCAGTCAGTTGTTGCGGCATTCCTTTAATTTAAGACAACCCATTATCTTGTCTCACTATATGTTGTTGTTGAGGCTATTGATAAGCTAGCTACTGATTTGGCTGATTGTATCCCTGTTGCCTTTGGTAAGGCTCGACTTGACCCTGTGCTCGCATAGCTCCAGAATTGTTGTTGTTATTGTACTACTGTTGTGCTGGTCTATACTGTTGATTCTACTGCCCCCATTTCTGACCACCTTGCCTTTGGCTTCCATAGTTGCCCACATAGTTCATATTCTCCTGATAGTTCTGGTTGCCAATTTAACCACTCCACGAGCAAACATATGGTTGGTTAATGCATGGTGTACATAAGACCACATTATCCGTGTCAACTATGTGTACCTTCTTCTGGACTGATTCATCAATCTTCTTGGTGAGGATACTCATTTGCATCATCAGAGTGGCCATATTCTCGGCTATGGAGTTGTTTGGGTCCAAAGTTACTACGTGAACTAAAGGGGTGATTGTAGTGTCTCTTGTCATCCATCTTGAGTTTTGATCCATTTTATCTAGCAGGACCTTATACTCTTGTCACGACCAAAAATCCAACTAGTCGTGATGGCACCCAACCCAACCCGTTAGGTAAGCCAATTACCAACTATCCAATTCCAATAATAATTAATAATGAAGCTTAAGTAAATAAAGGTCTTAATATTATACAATCCCCAAGAACTGGTAGTATAAATCATGAGCTTCTAAGAATAGAGTTTACAAAGCGGAAATGAAATAAATACATAGTCTGTTTGAATAGTACATAAACAGAGCTTTTATAAATCAAAGGCTACCATGAACAAGAGGCAGCTACAACAGGAACGCATGTACATCTTCAAATCCGGCAACCATCGAGCATAGCAACAACAATAGCCAATATCTACACGCAATGTGCATAAGTGTAGTATCAGTACAGCCGGCCCCATGTACTGAGTAAGTAACAAACCTAGCCTTAGGTTGAAAGTAGTGGCGAGCTTTTACCGAGATCGGGTCCACCACCAAATACCAACAACAGTTCATAACAACATAAAGCAAATAATACAAGAAGTAACTCAGACATAAGATGCTCAACAAAAATCATTATTTCCGAAAATAGTTCTGCCTTTTCAAGTACATCAGTGAAACCCAAATCGTTTACCAAAATTGCCAAAAGTATGAATAAGTTTGAAAACAATAATTTTTCCCAAAAATCCTTTCAATAATAATAAACAAGATGTTTCATTTTCTTTCCAGATAACAAGTGTGAAATACCTTTCTATGCCCACATATCAATGTGTGTAAAGAGTCATGAATGACGTGATACCGTACAACATGAGGAAAAATACATATCTATGCCTGTATGTCAGGTGTGCATGCCAATTCCATGTATCTCAGAGATGAATCATGTACTCACACTCTCAGAGTACTCAATCTCAGTGTCTCACACTTTCCGCTCATCATGCTCAACCACTCAGTACTGTATATGGCCCATACAGTCCAAGGAAGATCCATCCCAGAATATATATACATCACTAACCATCAGTCACTCAGTACCGAGGAATGCCAATCCGGCCCATGGAGAAGATCCATCTCCAGGTATAAAATGTTTCGGACAAGATCTATGTTCAGGGAAGATCCATCCCTCAATAATGTCAACCACGCTCACTGGGGGTATACAGACTCCGGAGGGGCTCCTTTAGCCCAAGCGCTAATAACCGCACGGATAACTCACGTACCATAGTATCAATATCAGAATCAATCAGGCTTTCAAGCTCACTCAGTCATCAATCTCTCTAGTCTCTCTCTCATGGGCACACAATGTCATGAAAACAGACCGAAAATGATGATATAATGTATCAATAAATAACAACAGAGACTGAGATATGATATGCATATGAATGCGTATGACTGAGTATGTAATGCAATGAAAATAGATAACTTAATAGCAGAAATGACCTCGGTGGGTCCCAACAGGATAGACATGTAGTCTAAACATAGTTTGTAGCATGAATCACATTTTGATAACTCTAGTACGTACAGATTTCATGATTTCAGACAAGTTCAAATAACTACACAGCTCACATGGTGCACGCCCAAATGCCCGTCACCTAGCATGTGCGTTACCTCAACACAAAGTACATAATACATATATTCATGGTTCATACCCTCAACTCCAAGATTAGAAGAGTTCCTTACATCGAACAAGCCAAATCCAATGCCGAGCAAGCTAAACAATGCTCCAGAAATCCCATTCTGCGCGTATCAACTTCCGAATGGCTCGAATCTAGTCACAATAAATTTGATTCAGCCCACAAAATTTATAGGAATTAATTCCATATCAAAATACTAATATTTTCCACAAAATCCGAAATTACGCCCCAAAAATCACCCGCGGAGCCCACATCTCAGAATCCGATGAAACTCACAAAATACGACAACCCATCCAATTACAAGTTTGACCATACTATTTTCACTCAATTTCGACTCCGAATCGGTATTCAAACTCGAAAAATTCATTTTGTGACATAATAGAAATTTCCTTCTATTTCTCTTGAAGATTCAATAATCTTACACCAAAAATGAAGATTAATTCATGAAATATAATCACAAAGGAGTCAAGAACACTTAACCCAAGTTGTGTGGAAACAATCCTCTCCAAAATCGCCCAAGTTGTGCTCCAAAATCCGAAAATGGGTGAAAATGTCGAACCCTCGAACTTAAAGGATTCTGCCCAGTCTATCCGCACCTGCAGACAAGATTTGCGCACCTGCGCCTCCGCTTGTGCGAGCAAAATGTCGCATTTGCGGACTTCACTTGCCTACCCAGTTTGCACATCTTTGATGAAACCATCACATTTGCGAGGCTGCATCTGCGGAAAGGACATCACGGATGCGAAAATCCTCAGCTTCCAGCCATCTCGCTTTTATGCGCAATCTTCCGCATATGCGCTCACGCAGGTGCGGAATTTTCCTCAAACACGCGATCAATGCCTCACAGTCCCTGCCCGCATCTGCGCTTGCCAGGCTCGCTTTTGCGAGCTCGCACCTGCGATGGAATTTCCGTAGGTGCGATTGCATCAGATGGCAGAAAATTCAGCTTTTTCTCCTAAGTCCGAATTGATCCGTTAGCCATCCGAACCTCACCCGAGCCCCTAGGTACCCCGTCCGAACATACCAAAAAGTCTCATAACGTGACACGAACCTACTCGAGGCCTCAAAACACACAAAACAACATCGAAACGATGAATCGCACCTCAATTCTAAATCATTGAATTTTGAAATGTAAAATTCTATATCTTGTGCCGAAACACATCAAATCACGTCCGATTGACCTCATATTTTTCACACAAGTTACATTTCACATTACAAACCTATTCCAATATTCCAGAATCGTATTCTGACCCCGATATCAAAAAGTCAACCCCCCGGTCAAACTTCCAAAAATTTAATTTTTGGCATTTCAAGCCTAATTCCACTACGTACCTCTAAATAATTTTTCGGACACGCTCCTAAGTCAAAAATCACCATATGGACCTATTGGAATCATCAAAACTTTATTCTGGGGTTGTTTACACATAAGTCAACATCTAGTCACTATTTTAACTTAAGCTTTAAACCTTGGAACGAAGTGTTTCAATTTATTCTAAAACCTCACCGGACCCGAACCAATTACTCCGACAATTCACACAATAACTGTAAAGTACAATTTGAGCAGTAAATAGGAAAATGAGGTTATAATACTCAAAACAACTGGCCGGGTCATTACAATTCTCTAAATGATTTTCTCAAAAATGCTCGACCCGCTGAAGCATCAACGTTGACCTTCAAGGTATTTGCCAATCCCATGTAAAACCTTTGTCCCAACATCTAATCTGGAATGCCATAATGTGGACACTTAACCAGCATCGCTTTGAACCTCTCTCACGTTTCTTGTAATGTTTCAGCTGGTTTCTTCATGAAGCTCAATATCTCATCAACTACTTGACTAATTCCTCCCAAGTGGTGATAGAGTTTATGGGGAGCAAATTAAGCCAACTCTGAGCTTCTCAAGTCACTGATAATGGAAACAATAACAGTTTGATTGTTTCTGGTGTCACATTTGGTTGCCTTTGAGTGATACAAATTGACAAAATGTTTTTTAGATGTTGCTGTGGATCTTCAATATAAGAATCAGAGAACAATCCCTTGTTCTGCAACAAATGTAGCTTGTTGTTTGTGATTTGAACTGACTCCGCTTGTATTTGAGGGACTGCAATTGCGGTTGCCAGGTTTTTACTGGTGGGTTGTGCCCAATCATACAAGGCCGCTTCTGGCACAAGAGGTGCCACACCCTGATTGTTTGGGTCATTCCCATTGTTTCGGTAGTTTTGGTCGTCTATGACGTCCCTCATGTCTAGTTTGATCTATTCTGTTAGGTTTTGTTGTCATTTGTCCTTCCTGTTTGCATGATTAAATGCCTTGAAATCTTTTTCAGGATCCGGTAATACTTCAAATAATTCACCAGTTCTTGAAGAGTTCCTAGGCATGCACCTGTAACACACACGACTACAAACGTTAGACTTTCAATATAATGAATTTAAAATGATGAAAATTGAATAAACTTAGAATCTTAGGGTTACGATTTTCCCTCTTATCAGAATCCTCCTCGCTACGTCTCTTGTAAATTCGCGTAGATATTTTCTACCAATCGTGAGCACTTTAGGTGTCGTAATTCTTTTTCGAGCAACTACAAATAATTTACTAGACATATTCTTCCAAACTATGCTAGTTGGCATTAGTTCACCGCTCACTAAGTTCACACCAAAGTTTTGTTATTCCTAATCCCACCTTTAAACCCTCCGTGTTGATCCCTCATATACGTTTGGAGTGATGTTGTTTAATAATTACCTAAATATGTATCATTTTCCTAGTAATACATACTAAATATGCATAGTCAATTGAGGGCCATTCAGCCAACCATAATAATCACGTTGTTGAAAAGAGAAAATACAATGGCAAACTTATATTACACGCAACAAAAATTCATTCTCCAAGAGGTACCATCAAACCCTAGAATAAAGAGTTTAGCTACTCATAATTATTTTCACCACTACAATATAAGAATTCATCACCAATAATAGAAAAAGGAAGAAGAAGGACAAAAACTCATTTCCGAATGTTCCACCTTGCTCTTTGCTTGTTCTTGCCTTCAAAGATGTTGTGTAACCCCTAAAAAGTCGTTCTTGATGTATTTATATCACTTAGGGTTGATGAGGGGCGGAACTTTTCAATCCAACTTCAGATTGGAAAAGCTGGAATCTGCGTCTGCCTCCGCGCGTCGCGCGCCCATGGACACGGATTCAGCTTTTCAAATTCTTCCATTTCGCGAAGCAATCCGTGCCTTTGCTTCACTTTCCTGTTTTGTGCCTTCACTTTTCTCCTTTTGCGCGTCCGTTTTCATGCCACACACGAGAATAAACGAGCTTCCAATCATTCAATTTTTCTCCTTTTTGCAATAATTTGATATCTTTTGATCCATTATCATCCAAGCTCACTCCTACAAAAAAGAAATACGTAATGAGTATTATTCACTTCAAAAATCATGTAATCTCCCGCAACTCACACGACAAATGTGATGAAAGTACACTCAAAATCATGCACTTTTGGCCATTTATCAGTTATCGGTTCGGCATATCGATTATCGGTTAATAAATATGCTAAATCGATAACTGAAATGATAAGATATCGTTTATAGGGTAACGGTTAGTTGGTTATCGATCCTTATCGGTTCGGTTATGAGTTCATCCGATAAGAATAAAAAATATCCAAAAATTTCATATTTTTATTATAGAAATCGTGATCGCACTGTTAGGAGAAAGGAACTGAATTTTTTCTCTTAAGGAAAGAAGGATTAAATTTCAACTTTAGAAAAGAAAACTTTCTTTGCATTTAAAAATTTCAATTATTTATCTCAATTTTCAATGTTTTAAGTTAGTAGGAGTAAGGAATAAGACATTCAGCGATCTAATCTTTCTAACTATCTCACTGCGGGCGGGCATAATTCACAGAAAAATAATAAAATCCTAATCTTGTAAATACTAAAGAATAGTGCAACAAAAGAAATAAATAGAAAAATTAAAAATTTGAACAATTAATCATTTTAAGCTTACAACTCAAAAATCTTAACTGAAGAATTAAGATGAGAAATTCAGAAAAGTTTAAAACTTACGCTGAGGATTAAGGTCTGAAGATGAAGAGTAACTACCGAGAGAATTGAAAGAATGAGAGAATGAAGCCATAAGGTTGCTTTATATGTTTAGTGGGTAAAGAATATAATTTTGTTAAAGTTTATTGGGTTATCGGTTAAACCGTTAATAAAATAGGGCAAACCGAGACCCGAATCGATAATCCAATAGTCAAATAACATTAAGTCGTTATCGAACTATTTACCCAATAACCCGATATCGATAACCCAATAGCGCTTTATCGGTTAGATCTATCGGTTATACCCGATATATGCCCAGCCCTACTTCATTGAGAACTTGGTTTGCAGTTTAATTCAGTAGGGAAAGAGTGGAGGGAGAAGGTTTTATAAATTTTGAAAGGCTAGAAAATTATGTTGGAGAGAACAGTAACTTCAAAATTTGAAGTATTTATAGTTGGCCATAAGCACGAAAAAAAAGTATTAAAGACAAAATTTCACTCATCCACCCCATCCATACGTCATGGATATAACTTAATCATTTTGATGTGTGATCAACAAGAAAAATTAGGAAATTAATCTTCCTTTTTGTTTTGATGTATAAAAAATTAATTAGTCATCTTCCTTGCAATCCCTAGGAATAAAAAGTCATTGCAGTTAAGTGAGAATGTAGCTGGCCAATGGAAATAGTTCGGAAAATTACATTAGCTTCTTTTTTTATTTCCCAAAATAGCATAATCTCTCTCCGGTAAAAAAAAAAAAAAAAAGGACAGCACGGTGCATAAGGCATCTTGCGTTCACTTAGAATTTAGGATTTAGTGATTATTCTCGATACAATTTTTAAATATTGAATTTTTTGTTTTATAAATCGTCTGTCTCAGTCACTTGAGGTTATTTATCATTCAATAAATGACTGATAAAGGATCTGATCGCAATAGCTTCTGAATTACAATAGCTTCTTCCTGATTTCCTAAAACTATAATCATCTTTCTCGTCCTGGTTAATGAATACTAACCTGGGGTTTGCATTGAAATCTACTTCAGTTTTTATTTTATTTTTCATATGTCATTCTGATATCACATAAAAGAATTTATATTTACCATTTGTAAAAACTTTTGGCCAGATGATTCTGGAGTAATGACAGTATTAAACTATAATGATCCGACCGGTCGTTTTGAGCTCTAGCACGTCATTCGGCAGTTTGAGGCCCTGAGGAGTTTCACTTCAGGTATTACGACCTGTACGCGTGGTCGGAATTTAATTTTGGAAAGTTCAGAGTTGATTTGGAAAGAAATAATTCTAATTTCGGAAGCCTTAAGTTGGAGGAATTGACTAAAGTATGATATTTGAGTAAACAATCTCGGAATCGGGATTTAAAGGTTCCAACAGGTTCGTACGATTATTTTAGACTTGGGCGTATGTTCAGATCGAGTTTTGGATGACCCGGGAGCGTTTCAGCGCCTATTATGGAAGATGGTATTTTGGAAGAATTTTATTAATTTGAATTGAAGTGCATTTCAATGTTATCCGTTTGGAATTCCGAGCCTAGAAATAGCTCCGTATAGTGATTCTGGTACGTAGGTCATTTTGAGGTCATTTGGCGAAAGTTGGAACTTGGATGATTTTTGAGAAGTTTGACCGGGAATGAACTTTTTTATATAGGAATCGGATTCTGATTTCGAAAGTTGGAGTAGGTCAGTAATGTCGAATGTGACTTGTGTGCAAAACTTACGGTCAATCGAACGCGATTTGATGGGTTTCGACATCGAATGTAGAAGTTTGAAGTTCTAAAGTCCATTAAGCTTTAATTGAGGTACGATTCATGATTTCGATGTTGTTAGATATAATTTAAAGACCCGACTAAGTTCGTAATGTATTTCAGAACTTGTTGGTATGTTTGGTTGGGATCCCCGGGGGAGGGGGGGGGGGGAAGGAGTGTCAATCGGACGAGGCTCGGACTAAGTTGGAAATTGAGAGCCAAAGTTGAAGTTCCCCAGATCTGTCAAAATCGCACCTGCGATTGGCCAGCTGCATGTGCGAGCCACGAGCCGCAAGTGCGGAGAAGAGGAGGGGTCGCTTGGCACCTCAGATGCGAGAAATGAACCGCACCTGCGAAGGCGCAGGTGCGGAGCACGGACCGCAGAAGCGGACGCGAAAATGCGCTCCATGGAGCGCAGGTGCGGGAATGTTTGGGCTGATCTAGAGCTGCACCTGCGATGGAATTTCCGCAGATGCGGCAAAGGCACCTCAAGTGCGAAAGTTTAGGTTGGGCAGTGTCATTTTTAAAGACGAGATTTGGCCATTTCCCTCCATTTTTCTTTTGGATGGGCGATTTTTGGAGCTCTTGGAAGGGGAATTTTCGTCATCCATATCAAGGTAAGTAGTTCCCATCTATTGCAAGTTAAATACCTGGTTTGTATAAGGATTTAAGCATGAAAATTAGTAAAAATTATGAGATTTTTGGTAGAAACCTAAAAATTTATATTTTTGAATTTTGACCACGAGTTTATGCATGGAATTGGAAGTAAATCATATATGAGGTCATGGGTAATGGTTATCTTCAAAAAATTTCGGAATCCGGGCACGTGGGCCCGAGGGTTGCTTAATCGATATTTTGAGTGCTGGAAAATTGTTGTAAATTGATTAATTATGAGTATTATAGAATATTGTGATTCGGTTGCATCATATTTGACTAGTTTTGGAGCGACGGGCATCAGTTTGAGTTGTTGGAGCGGCTTTGGAGCCGGTTATGGAACTTCAGAGCGAGGTAAGTCTCATTTCTAACCTTGTAAGAGGGAATTAACCCCATAGGTGGACTAAATTATTATGTGCTTCTATTTGTGGGGGCTACGTACGCACGAGGTGACGAGAGTCCATACGTAGCTGCTAGCTATGCCTATGTCCGGGTAGATTTAGGTCTAAATCATGCCTTGTTGATATTGTTATTTGATTTGTAGTTATTGTTTGCCTTGAAAGAAGCAAGATTGAGGTTTGCATATTAATTGTCTCGAGAAAAATTTAAATGGAGGAAATTAAGTTTTCAAAAGTTTTTAATTGGACTTTGTATTTTCGAAAAGAAATTGAGGAATATTATAATAACTTAATAAATTTACATTTGACCATGTCGCATGTATGATTCACGAGCGGGGTAATAGATGCATGATTTATTAATAAATTTATATTTGACCGCCTCGCATGTATGATTCACGAGCGAGGTAATAGATGCATGATTTATTGATAAATTTATGTTTGACCGCTGATTCGTGAGCGGGTTAATAGATGCATCTATGGTTTGCAACGTCCGACTCTCGGCAGTGCACAATTTATATTTATATGTTGGATCGGGGCGTACGACCTAGCATGACTTGCACATGATTGTATTAATTGCTTTGGAAAATTATAATAATTGATATTGTTTCATTGGCCTGAGATATAACTTGTTAAATGATAAAAAATGAATTTGGGGAAATTTCTTATTAACAAAAGAATTGTTTACTTATTTCATGATATTGGGCTTACAGCCATTCTACGTGATCCATGCTTAATCATATAATTGGTATATTAATTATAGCCCATAGTAAGTGTCCGAGTCGACCCCTCGTTACTACTTCTTCAAGGTTAGGCGGGATACTTACTGGGTGCGCGTTGATTTACGTACTCATACTACGCTTGCTGCCAATTTTTGTTCAGGTATATATATGACTAGAGGCATTGTGGGTGCAGAGGCACGGTTATTGCGGGAACTTAGGTGAGCTGCACTCTTTACTATGATCCACAGCCAGCAGAGTCTCCTTTAGAGTATTTAAGTTTCTCCTGTCCAAATTTGTATTCCGGACATATGTTGTATTTTATTTTACTTCCTAGTTGATGCTCATGCACTTGTGATACCGATTTTGGGGTGATTATGGGTGTCCTGTATTGAACTTGTTGAAAACATTATTAGTTATCTTGTAAATTACATCCTTTTCTATTTAATTGAAGGAAAAGTATGATTTCAAAATATTAAAACGAGAATCAAATTGAGTATTTATTGTTGGCTTTTCTGACAGCGGTGTCCGGTGCTATCACGGCCTTTAAGGGATTTTGGGTCGTGATAACATGGTATCAGAGCACTAGGTTCACTTAGGTCTCACGAGTCATGAGCGAGTCTAGTAGAGTCTTGCGGATCGGTACAGAGACGTCTGTACTTATCTTCGAGAGGCTACCAGGCTGATAGGAGCACTTCCCTTCTTGATTCCTCATCGTGCGGTTTGATTTCTTTGAGGCTTATGCCTTTGTTTCTTTCCTACTTGATCTTATGCAACGTGAAACGCTTGTTATAAGTCGGGAATTGAGGAATTGTAATGGTACTACAAATGTGGTGCACGATGTTCTCCCTTCGTAGCTGATTGGGATATTGTCGTCGCCTTGCGGAAGGCCGTTATGTTGTTTCAGCTCAGTATCAGTACTACCTAAGGTTTTGAGATTTGACATTGATTGTTATGACAATTCGTGCATTCTTATCGTACAATGTTTATGTAATGGTAGGGTGCTTATCTATGTGTCTGGGCAGTAAATGATTTGAAAGAAGGTTTTTCTCAGTACATGATTTAGAGGTTCAATGTTTTATTTCCAGTGGAGGAAAGGCAATCGGACTAAGAATGTTCAGGTTTGGGTTGACGGTGTAACGAGACTTGGTATTTTAAAGCGTGAAGGAATATTCATCCTAGATGTGGTGTCGTCGTCCTTGATTGAATGCGTCGAGTTCGCCAGTGTTATGGCCTTCTTCAAATCGCCTTTGGGGCAGAGTATTGTGAATGGTGTAGGGGAAGCGGCTGTCAGATGTCACAGCGTGATGTGGTTTAGAATCGAATCAGTAATCCTAATGTTGATGGCTCAAGGAAGATGATCTTCGGGGAAGTTTTAGAGTTGGCGGCGATCTGTTGGTTCGGGTGCTACAAAGATGAATTTTGAGTTAAGGCAACAACTGGGCAGCGAAGGATGAGGAAGGACATGTGGGAGGTGTCTTGCGGTAGTTAAACTTCTAGAAGGCCAAGTGTAAGGAACAAAAGTCGAGTAGTTGCTTAATAGAGATGGTTTGACCAAAGTGGGAGAGTGGCAGAGTAGCATGCGAGTTCTGTGGTAGGAGAGCCACACGCCTTGGGGGAAGTTAGAGTGATTTGGGATTCATGGTGGACAGTGACTAGGTCTACATGCTTAATTTGGAATATCTGCTGCTATATTGAGGAAGATTGGGTATGACAGGAGGGAGTCGCTTAATATGAAACAAGATGGTTTATTGGCTTCGTGGTAATTGTATTCGGTGTAGCATTGTTGGAGGATGTCGGCATGGAATTTCCACATGTAGGATATCTCCTGTGAACAGATTAGCGGTTACATGGTGTTGATGAATCTTGGTCGGCTGCTATATTGGCGGGTTGATTGTGCAAGATTATGTCAATAGGGGATAAGGAATCTTGGTGGGTTCCAAGGTTATGCAATGGTAGATTTAGGCTAAGGGAGAGCCGCACCGTCTATGATTGGATCACATAGTTGTCAACTAGTGCGGTTTCTGGTTATCGGTGTATTGGTGGGTCGTTACGACTAATGAAAGAAAACGTCGGTGGTAAATTGAGCAAAGGATTTGAGGAATGCGTGTTATATTTGGCCTTATCGGTTCATGTTCATGTTTTGTAAAGACTCGAGGTTTATGCATTGTGTAGATGTAGTCGGGTGCTTCTTTGATGGGGTGTTCATGTGCTAGTAGCGCACTAGAGTTTGGCTTATATACGGGGCCAAGTCGGAGGGGGTGGACCTCAACAGTGGTCCTAATGGGTTCAAGAAAGTGTTCTATGTTATCATCGGGTATGCGGTGCAGTATTGGAGGAAAGGAAGAAATAGCTTCAGATTCACTCAGTGTCTGGGAGAGTGTGTGTACCAGTTAGAGATGCCATAGTGTGCATGAGGAGGGCATGAGATGGTTTGTGGGTTTTGAGGCAACGTGGTCTTATGAAATGGGGTCACTCTGGATGAATGCAGGTTGAGTTCGTTATATTTTTTAATGGAACTATTACTATTTCTAAGGCGGGTTAAGAGTGAATTAGGGGAAGTCGGATCCATTAGCAATGGTTGAACTGGCATGATGGTGGCAGTGATCGGTTCCTTCAGCGTGTTGAGTTATACATGTGATTTGTGGCGGTACATGTGAGTCTTGACGGCCGCCGTAATTGATTTTATTTGGGGGCATTCGAGTATTATGGCATGTTATGTGTAGATGGATCCCAAACGAATTATGGTGGTTTGGACCACAACTCGAGGTTTGTATTTCTTTGCGGTTATGGGAATCCAGTCACGTGTTGCAATGGTTCTCCTGAAATGAGTTAAGTGAAAGGTTTCTATAGGCTGGAGTGTTTATCCTATTAATGGTTCGGGAGTTATGAGGGAATTCTTGTACTCTCACGTATTGGTATGCTAGGTGTAGTGTGCGGCATGGGAATTGGAAGTTGAAGATCAAGGTTGCAGTTGATGTCGACAAGAATGCCAAGATCTCGGATGAGCAGGGAAGAATTCAGATGTTTAGAGTAAGCTGGTATTGTCTTTAGCGTCACCTGAGATCAGTGTCATATGGAAGAGGCTGTGTATTGACTTGCAGATTTTTGACTCACCCTACAGAATTAGAACGGTTAGTGGTATGGATGTGCGGACCTTGCTACCTGAGCGAAATGGTCGTGGGAGCATGCCCCACGGGGAGATTTGTATAAGAGTGACATGTCAGTCACTTAATTTTTAATGATTGAGACCGAATATGAAGGTCATGGTAATATCGCAAGTGCGAGAGTTTATGCCTGAGAGGCATTTTATTCCTTGAGTCGTGGACCATGTGAGTTTGTTCCGGATTGACGGTTGTTCTTGTGTGTCATGGGAAAAAATGTCTTTATGGACCCTTGAAAGGTTATTAGCCCAGTGCGGTTCGATCAGAATCGGCTTGAGGTCCGTGGATGGATCTAATTATGAATGTGGGCTCTATATCAGGTCGGATGTGTTCATTTCAGCATTGCGTTGTTTTCGGAGGGGTCTTTGGGCCTTGGATGTAATTTTTGTCGTAAGCTATTTCCTGTAATACTCTATTGTGCCATGCGGGTTGCGAGACGGTTTGATTATCTGCACTCATATTGAGATCCCGTATAGGTTGTGGTATTTTGTGAGCAGGATGGCTCTCGAAATATAGATCATATATCGCACCTTAGTTGCTCTTGAGTTTTAGAACATATGACGCTACCCGTCTCCCCAGGATTTGCATTATACACTTGGAGTGCTTATGGTTGATATTTAGGCATTTCGTGGGTATAAGCGTTACGACTCGATGTGTGTTTTCTTTAGATTATTATGCGTGGATAGGGTGGCACGCCGCCACGGGTATATGATTGGATCGGGTGGCACGCCGCCACAAATATGTTGTTTGGATCGGGTGGCAAGCCGCCACGGGTATCATGTGTGGATCGGGTTGCACGCTGCAATAATTTGATATTGACTACATTTTCCCATATCTAGTATTGTGTGTTTTTCTTCTCATTTCCTGAGGAGGGTTCATAACAATCTTTTCAGTTGTTTAAATTAGTACGTGGATTGAGTAGATCTTTCCAGAGTTCGTTCCCTTATGTATCACATTCGAGTTTGTACCTTATTGGCACATTGTGGCATCGTATGAGACTTTTGGCAGTGTCTGGGGTGGCTTATTGCCTGAGCAGCTTGTACTGGGTGAGACTAGATTATTGGACCTGGGATCAGTACGATCGGATTTAATACAAAGCATATTAAAGTGTAAATATTGTTAGTCAGTCCTGAATGAGGTAATGGCTCTTGTCGGGAGGAGAAACTCCATAAATTGTGATTCGGCAGGTGGTTATGAGTTCTACACATCTTCTCTGTCATAACAGAATTGCCAAATTTAAAGCAAGGCTTAATTGGTCATGAGCTGCGTTGTGGGCATCGAATTCGTGGGATTTCGACTATCTTTGTCAGAGGATGATATTATGGTCATGTGAGTTACACGGTGCTTGGTATGAATTCAGTAAAGATATGCAATCATGTATTGGTGCATCGTGTAGTGATTGAAACGGTGTTCGTATGTTGGAAGTAGGCCAAGTACATGATTTCGGATGTTGGAAATTGGATCTAAGGCTTATTTTCCAAAATAAAGGGGGGGATCTTCATAATTGCTCGAGCTAATGTGCTCAGCTGGGTTGTGGTAGCACGGGTAGGTGCACGAGTTGTTAAACAATGATTTCAGACAACTCCAGAGCAGTTCTTAGCGCGTTCGAGGACGAACCTATGTTTAAGTGGGAGAGAATGAAATGACCCGACCGACCGCTTTGAGCTCTAGCGCATCGTTCGGCAGTTTGAGGCCCTGAGTAACTTTACTTCAGGTATTACGACTTGTACGCCTTGTCGGAATTTAATTTCGGTAAGTTCAGAGTTAATTTGGAAAGGAAAATTCTAATTTCGAAAGACTTAAGTTGGAGGAATTGATTAAAGTGTGATTATTTGAGTAAACAACATCGGAATCGGGATTGAAGGTTCCAACAGGTTCGTACGATGATTTTAGACTTGGGTGTATGTTCGGATCGGGATTTGGATGACCCGGAAGCGTTTCGACGCCTATTATGGAAGTTGGCATTTTGGAAGAATTTCATTAATTTGAGTTGAAGTGCATTTCAATATTGTCAATGTCCGTTTGGGATTCTGAGCCTGGGAGTATCTCCGTATGGTGATTCTGGTATTGGGAGCGCATTCGGTTGTGGATTTGGAGGTCCGTAGGTCATCTTGAGGTCATTTGGCGAAAGTTGGAATTTGGATGATTTTTGAGAAGTTTGACTGGGAGTGGCCTTTTTTATATCGGGGTCGGATTCCTATTCCGGAAGTTGGAGTAGGTCCGTAATGTCGAATGTGACTTGTGTGTAAAATTTGAGGTCAATCGGACATGATTTGATGGGTTTCGGCATCGAATGTAGAAATTTTAAGTTCTAAAGTTCGTTAAGCTTTAATTGAGGTGTGATTCACGATTTCGATGTTGTTAGATATGATTTAAACTCTCGACTAAGTTCCTAATGTATTTTAGGATTTGTTGGTATGTTTGGTTGGGGTCTTGGGGGACCCCGAGTGTCAATCAGACGAGATTCAAACTAAGTTGGAAATTGAGAGCCAAAGCTGAAGCTCCCCAGATCTGTCAAAATAGCACATACGATTGGCCATCCACAGGTGTGAGCCACGAGCCGCAGGTGCGGAGAAGAGGAGGGGCCGCTGGGAATCGCAGATGCGAGAAATGAACCGCACCTGCGAAGGCATAGGTGCGAAGGATTGAAACGCAGGTGCGAAGATTGGCGCAGGTGCGGCGCATGGACGGCAGAAGCGGACGCGCAGATGCGCTCCATGGAGCGCAGGTGCGGGAATGTTGGGTTAAGCTGGAGCTGCACCTGCAATGGAATTTACGCAGGTGCATGGCCGCAAATGCGGCCAAGGCACCGCATGTGCGAAAGTTCGGGCTGGGCAGTGTCTTTTTAAAGACGAGATTTTGCCATTTTCCTCCATTTTTCTTTTGGATGGGTGATTTTTGGAGCTCTTGGAAGGGGAATTTTCGTCATCAAGTTAAATACCTAGTTTGTATAAGGATTTAAGCACGAATATTAGTAGAAATTGTGAGATTTTTGGTAGAAACTTAGAAATTTGTATTTTTGGATTTTGACCACGAGTTTAGGCATGGAATTGGAAGTAAATCATATATTTGAGTTCGCGAGGTCATGGGTAATGGTTATCTTCGAAAATTTTTGGAATACGGGCACGTGGGCCCGAGGGTTGCTTAATCGATTTTTTGAGCGGATTTGGAAAACTATTGTAAATTGATTAATTACGAGTATTAGAGTATATTGTGATTCAGTTGCATCATATTTGACTAGTTTTGGAGTGACGGGCATCAGTTTGAGTTGTTGGAGCGGCTTTGGAGTCGGTTATGGAACTTCGGAGCGAGGTAAGTCTCATTTCTAACCTTGTAAGAGGGAATTAACCCCATAGGTGGACTAAATTATTATGTGCTTCTATTTATGGGAGCTACGTACGCACGAGGTGACAAGAGTCCATGCGTAGCTACTAGCTATGCCTATGTCCGGGTAGATTTAGGTCTAAATCATGCCTTGTTGATATTGTTATTTGATTTGTGGTTACTGTTTGCTTTGAAGGAAGCAAGATTGAGGTTTGCGTATTAATTGTCTTGAGAAGAATTTAAATGGAGGAAATTAAGTTTACATTTGGACTTCGTATTTTCGAAAAGAAATTGAGGAATATTATAATAACTTAATAAATTTACATTTGACCGCGTCGCATGTATGATTCGCGAGCTGGGTAAAAGATGCATGATTTATGGATAAATTTATATTTGACCGTGCCGCATGTATGATTCGCGAGCGGGGAAATAGATGCATCTATGGTTCGCGTCGTTCGACCCTCAGCAGTGCACATTTTATATATATATATATGGCGGATCGGGTCGTACGACCTCGGCATGACTTGCACATGATTATATTAATTGCTTTGGAAAATTATAATAATTGATACTGTTTCATTGGCCGGAGATATAACTTGTTAAATGATGAAAAATGAATTTGGGGAAATTTCTTATTAACAAAAAAATTGTTTACTTATTTCATGATATTGGGCTTACAGTCGTTCTAAATGATCCATGCTTAATCATATCATTGGTATATTAATTATAGCCCATAGTAAGTGTCTGAGTCGACCCCTCGTCACTACTTCTTCGAGATTAGGTGGTGGGGACTTAGATGAGCTGCACTCTTTACTACGATCCGCAGCCAGCAGAGTCTCCTTCAGAGTATTTATATTTATCTTGTCCAAATATGTATTCCGGACCGATGTTGTATGTTATTTTACTTCATAGTTAATGCTCATGCACTTGTAACACCGGATTTTGGGGTGATTATGCGTGTCCTGTATTGAACTTGTTGAAAACATTATTAGTTATCTTGTAAATTCCATCCTTTTTCTATTTAATTGAAGGAAAAACATAATTTTAAAATATTAAAACGAGAATCAAATTGAGTATTTATTGTTGGCTTGCCTGACAGCGGTGTCCGACGCCATCACGATCTTTAAGGGATTTTGGGTCCTGACATAAATCATGCTTAAGGCATTAATCAATGAGGGATGCTTGTTATTTATTTCAAAAAACAAAAGGGCTCACATGTACGTAATATTTAAGGGCCAGCTTGCACGCAAATATGTTTTAACTAAATCGTTTTATTTTTACTAGGTAGTGAGAATAGTAATGTTTTAAAGAAGTGTTCAGACGGAAAATATTGATGCTGATTTTGCTTTTTTATATATACTAGTATCTATGAACGTGCGTTGCACATTAATAATGGCACGTGATAATTTAAATATTTATTTATACGAATGAACAACAAAATTTAATTATTGAGAGAAATTTATGTATAATAATACAACAATCATCTAAATATCGAAAAATATTATTACATCAGCACAGTACGTGAATTCAAAATGAAAGGACACCATCAGAATTTACACAAATGATAAATTTAGTCATGTTAGTTAGATAATTATGTATTACAGTTTGAAAGTATTTAATGTGATGGTATCTTAACGAACACTTCTTTGTAGACGATATTTTTGTGTATGTTTCCTTTTAATTCTTTAGTTGATCTGCCATAACTATCAATCTTGTTGTCGATACTGATATCCCTCTTGAAAGTGCAACATATATTTGTTCCTATAATAAAATATATTGCGGTAAATATTATTCAATATTTAGGATGTTTCTCTGTAATGACCCGACTTGTCGTTTTAAGAATTAGCATCCCGTTCAGCGGCTTAAGACCTCGAGCAGCTTCGTAATTATCACGACCCAAAATCCCTCCACATGCATCGTAATGGCACCTAGTCTCTAAGACTAGGTAAGCCTTAACTTTTGAAGCCTTTTTTTTTAAATATAAACTAACAACGGAAATGATTACAATATGCAACCTCCCAAGTCTGGTAGTACTGAGTCACGAACTCTAACTGAATACATGGAATGATCACGAGGACCGAATATACAATACTATTTGATTACAAATTAACAGTACAATAAAATGAAAATAATCCAAGGGATTGCGACGACCAAGAAGCTCTACCTTGAATCCTTACGATCGCGCTTTAACTCTGCTCAAGTCTGATATCTCCAATACCTGGCTCTGCACAAAAATATGCAGAAGTGTAGTATGAGTACACCACGGTCGGTACCCAGTAAGTATCAAGACTAACCTCAGTGGAATAGAGACGAGGTACAGTCAAGACACTCACTAGTCTAATAACCTGTGCAATATAATATATAAAATAATAGGAAACAAATAACAATAAGGGCAGGATAAAATAACCAGTGATATGCACAACAGACAACAAGAATACCATTAATATCACTTAATAATTAATAAACACAATTACACCCAATTAAATCAAGTCCTTCAAATAAATGTCTTTCACATATAATTCTTCCAGATAACTCTCTTTCAAATATAATTTTCTCAAATAAATTTTTTTAAAATATAATTCTTTTAATAAATCTTTTCAAAAATAATTTCCTCAAATAAATATCTTTCAAATACAATTCTTTCACAGAATACTTTCTAAGTAAAAATCCTTCCAAATAAATATTTTGAATACAATTCTTTCAATAAAAAAGTCACCATGTGATACCTCATTTCATAATCTTAAAAATACGGGTCCCAACCCATTTTTATATTTTTCGTAAACTCGACCCATTTTTCATATTTTCATAGCACCTCGTGGACATAATTAAATCATCATATTTCCTCGGCACCTCGGGCCCTCATTTCATATCACAACTGCACGGCCAATTCACGTGCCAAATATCATTATCATTTCATCACAGCACCTCGTGCTTACATTTCAAATCACAACTGCACGGACAATTCACGTGCCAAATATCCTCATTATTTACTCACGGCACCTCGTGCCCACATTTCATTTTGTAATCCGCCTGGCAATAACCACAAGCTCTCAATTTCAACATAAATCAGATTGTTATCAATTTACCAACAACAAGACAAATTGCACAAGGTATAAAAATAAACACAAGAAAATCACAACATCACATGAAAATCATCAACACCACAACCCCACTGCATCACATATCGTCCCTAACAATAGCCACCCTTATCGCTCCTATTGCCACCCTTATTACTCCTATAGCCATCCTTATCGCTCCTATTGCCACCCTTATCACTCCGCCCAGACAATATCAATAGCCACCCTTATCGCTCCTATTGCCACCATTATAACTCCTATAGCCACCCTTATCGCTCTGCCCAGACAATATTCAAACAAACACAACAACAGTAAAATGCCACCCTTATACCCACATAATATCAACGGTGAAATGCCACCCTTATATCCCCAAAATAATTACTCACACAACACAACAATTTCTCAAAACAATAACTCACACAATACAATAATTTACACGGGAAATTATCATGACAACATAACAAAATCAAATCATATCACAATTTGCCTAATGGCCACAACCAAGATTCCAAGACACAACCAAATCAATTAATTTCACAACAAATAGCTGAGGGCTCCACACAATGTATATAACACCCCAAAATCAATCGACAGATATAGAAATTACTCAACATAAAGCAAAGTCTTCATTAATCCAAATTTAGTTAATTATATTAACACTTCTTTTTAAACTTTCTTAACTAATTATTTTCATAAGAAAATTCATATTGGAATTAATTTCCAAGAAATATTAAACCAACAATACTCATGAAATTTCATAAATATTTCAAGTAACAATCACATCAAATTATCATATAGAAACGAATTCAACAATAAGGATTTAGGCATGGCAAACAGATGATTTAATAATTGTCCACAATTTCCCAATTTACTAAACAATAATGCCTAAAACTTTAATTCAATGAATTTTGCACATATAAGCCCGAGTACGTACTCATTACCTCGCGTACACGGCTTTTCACATTTCACAAATGGCACATAAGACTCAATACCTAAGGGGTAATTCCCCCACTCGAGGATAAGCAAGACACTTACCTTTTTGAAGTTATGCCGATATTCCAAAATAGCCTTCTTGAATGAATTGACATCCGGACCGCTCAAATCTATCCATATTAGTTGTATAACTTCATTAAAATTCATCGAAAACAATTCCGGATAATAATACGTCGACTTGAAAATTAATTCCAAAAAGTCAACAAAAGTCAACGCGGGGCTCACCTCTCGGAACCTGACATAATTTTTACGAAATCCGAACACCCATTCCGATACGAGTTCAACCATACCAATTTTATCGAATTACAATAACAACACGACGTCCAAATTTTAAATTTTTGTTTTTTGGAAAACTATTTCAAAAATCTTGATTTCCTACATTTAAATCCGAATTAAACGATGAATATAATCATGGATTCATCAAATATAAAAATTTTAGGACATAGAACACTTACCCCAACCAAGCTTGTATATAATCCTCTAGAATCGCCCAAATCCGAGCTCCATAAATTCTAAAACAAAATGCCAAAAATAACCAAGTTCAATCCTTATGTTTCAAGCCGCTTGTGCGAGTCAAAAATCGCTTCTGCGGAAGTGCACTGTCCAGTCGAGCATCGCATATGCGGAAGTTTTTCCGCTTCTGGAGAACTCGCTTCTGCGATGCCAAATGCGCATCTGCGATGCCTTTCTGCTTCTGCGCCTTCTCATCCGCTTCTGCGATCACGTAGGTGCATGGTATTTTTCGCACCTTCGACCACTGCCCAGGTCTTTTCCTTTCCCTTCTGCGGCCTAAATCTCGCATTTGCAATGGCGCTTCTGCGATCAATTTTATCACAGATGCGATGAAACTAGTGGTAGATTTCCAATAGATCCTTCAAGCCCAAAATTTTGGTCTGTTTAACCATCCGAAACTCGCCCGAGGCCCTCGGGACCTCAACCAATTATACCAACATATCCCAAAATACAATACGAACTTAGTCGAGGCTTCAAACTACGTCAAACAATACCGAAATTACGAATTGTGCATCAAATCGAATTATATGTTTTCAAATCTTCCAACTTCTATATTTTGCGTCGAAACGTATCAAATCAATTGAGAATGACTTCAAATTTTCCACACAAGTCATAATTGACGTAATGGAGCTATTCCCATCTCCGGAATAGAAATCCGACCTCGTTATCAAAATTTCACCCTTCGGTAGGATTTTTCCAAAATTCTTCTATTTTTTAACTTTCGCCAAAATGCGTTGAATTGTCCTACAGACTTCCGAATCCAAATATGAACATACTCCTAAGTCCGAAGTCATCAACAAAGCTATTAACATCATCAAAATTCCATTCCGGGGTCATTTGCTCAAAATTCAACTCTCCGGTCAACTCTTTCCATTTAAGCTTCTAAATAAGAATTGTTCTTTAAATAAAATTCCGAATCTTCATTAAATCAAACTCGACCATACCCGCGGGTCATAATACATATTACGAAGCTGCTCGAGATCTTAAGCCACTGGATAGGGTGCTAATTCTTAAAATGACTAGTCGGGTCGTTACATTCTCTACCTCTTAAACAAACGTTCGTCCTCGAACATTCTAAGAATTATTCTGAGGTTACCAATTTGATTATTTTACTTTTACACATATACTCACGGTTGATTTCACGCTAACGCATTTGAGATAAGCCTGATAACATCATCTCATTTGAGTTTATTTCTTTTATCCATATTTGTAAACTTTAAAATCAATTTCTTACACTCCAAACATTTCAAAAGGTCTGATGTTTTACAACAACGCACGGTATTAGTCTCAACTGGCTATAGAAACTCGTGCCTACGCACACATCAATTTTTTTGATAGTGTTGAAGTACTTCAAAACTTTCTCTGGGGTGTTACATTCTTCCCCGTTTAGGATCATTCACCCTCAAACACATAACATACTTATCTCTTTCTTTGCAAATACGAATCCTCCAAATTTTTCTAACTCCCAAATTTTTCAGAAATTTCGGCAGAGTCTCCCCTGTAATTGGGCCTATCCACCTGCCATAGTAACACCAAAACAACTCCTAACAACACATTCACAACCCAACATAATACCACAATGTATATATCAATAACACTAATCTCGGAATCAGAAGCACTGCATTAACATAATGATATCAGGACATGAAACACATCATATGTATGTTCATCACCACATCTCTAGACTTAAAAGTTGTTCATAATTAATTCCAGCATCATCAATTAATCTCATATTAACCACCACTTCATTTCAAATTTTTACAACACTGACAACAGAATGTGAGGCATGAACACCTCATGATTACTTACTCGGATTAATGAGTCACATTTAACGCCACATGGGCACTCATCTCATAGGCTAAAACTCAATGTTTACAGCACAAAAATGGATGAATATGCACATGAAATATACAAGAATTATCAAATAAGCCTAACAGGCATGACTCTTTCTATTAATACTAGTGTACAATTAAATTTCACAAAGGGAAAATTTTAAACTCATAAATATTTCACCATAAGGACCTCGTACTTCCATAATTTCCATCGCGGCTTGCAGCCCGGTTTAAATATTTCACATCATGTAAAAATGTGAGGATCTCGTCCTCAACTCCGAATCACAAGTATGTTGCACATTGTGCCAACTGAAATTTTCAATTTCCTTTCTTTCTTCTTTTCAATATATTTCATAAACAATTTTCACAACATATAATGAACCCTCATACCGGTAGGGCGTATAATTCATAAAAATTGGAATCAATTATTCCAAAACACATTAAACCCATTGTAATGAATAATAAAAATTACTTTTGGACTTATATCCCTCAATGGTGTACAAAAATAAATGACAGACATGGGCTCACACCTTCAATTCTCCCAACAGGGATAAACATATAAGTGGGTCACAAATTTACGAAGCTCACCTGTAAGTGGAGCATAATAGGAGGACTCACCTCAATATTCAGAACCGAATCAAATTAAGGAAAATATCCTCTTATAATAAAAATCAGGATCGTACTTGTGACGACACCAACTGGTGTATTGGCCTCAGCCAAATCATAGTGATTAAATCAACGGGTCGGGCCTCCACCTTATAGGCGCCCATTACCCGCTTGTGCTCGACCTCTAGTTGACTGTGCACGTGGAGTATCAACTGGAATAAAGCTTGTAGCTACAGTGTTCTGATGAAATCCACCCCTCCCAAGTCTGGGACAATCTCTCATGATATGCCTAGTATCACCACACTCATAACAACCTCTCTAAGGTCGCGGCTGCTTGTACTGATTCTGTGCCGGATAACTGGAATAATCACTGTACAAATCTTGTGCCGATGTTGCACTATAAACTGGAGCACCCCGAGTAATATGATGTGCGGACTGAGCTGACCGACTGCTCGAGCCACCGCTATAATGGGTCCTAGATAAAGAGTAATATCCACTAAAAATTCCAGATCTTCGAGACCTTTTGGCCTCATTAGACTCCCTTTCCTCGCCTAAAACACCCTCAATCTTCCTTGCAATCTCCACTTGTTTAAAAGGAGTATCAGTTTGCAATTCTCGAGCCATGAATATTTTAATATCATATTCGAGGCCCTCATTAAATCTGCGGACCCGCTCTCTGATTGTAGGAACCAAGATAGGTGCATGACGGGCTAACTCACTGAACCTGATAGCATATTCTGACACTGTCATAGTGCCCTGACGCAACCATTCAAACTCTGTGGGCCACGCATCTCGGAGAGTCTGGGGAACAAACTCTTTCAAGAACATTTACGAAAATTGAGCCCAAGTTAGTGGTGTTGCATCGTCTGGTCTACCTTCTTCATAGATTTGCCACCACCGACACGCTGCGCCTGATAGTTGAAATATAGTAAAGGAAACTCCGCTCACTTCCACAATACCCATGGTGTGGAGAATACAGTGACAATTTCTAGAAATCCTTGGGCATCCTCTATAGCTGTGCCATTGAAAGTAGGTGGACTATACCTCTTAAACCTTTCAAGTCTCTTTTGTCCTTCTTCTGATGCCTCGGGCCTGACCTCAGGCCGAACTGGAATAATAGGTTGTACCGGTGCTACACCCGGAACTTGACCAATGTGAACCTACTGCTCTGGAGTTGTGGTAGGAGTCGGAGCTACTTCCCCAATCTGCAGAATATTTGGTGCAATAGAAATCAATCCCGCATGGGTTAATGTACCAAACATACTCAGGAACTGTGCCAAAGCCTCCTGAAGTCCTGGGGTAACAACAGGTGCTTCTGGTACATGTCCCTCAACTGGAGTTACTGGTGGCTCCTCAACTGTTGTTCTGACAGGTTTCTCTAGTCGCGGCATGTGCCCTTCCTCAACTCTACCTCGGCCCCGGCCTCTTGCAGCCCTAGCAGTATGAGCGGATGCCTTCTCAGCTAACCCGGTAGCACGTGTCCTCACCATCTGTGAGAGAATAGAGATACAAAGGCTCAAATTCCAAATTCAACAAATTCCGCACGACAGGAATGAAAGATATGGAAATTTCCTAACAGTTCTATAGCCTCTCGAAGATAAGTACAGACGTCTCCATACCGATACGCAAGACTCTACTAGACTGGTTCATGACTCATAGAACCTATGAACCTAGAGCTCTGATACCAACTTGTCACGACCCAAAATCCCACCACAGGCGTCATGATGGCACCTAGTCTCTAAGATTAGGTAAGCCGATTACAATTACCTTTTGAAGCCTTTTTTTTTTATAAAAACCAATATCGGAAATAATTACAATATACAACCTCCCAAGACTGGTAATACTGAGTCGCGAACTCTAACTGAATACATGGAATGATCACGAGGACCGAATATACAATATTGTTTGCTTACAAATTAATAGTACAATGAAATGAAAATACTCCAAGGGACTGCGACGGCCAAGCAGCTCCACCTTGAATCCTTACGATCGCGCTTTAAATATGCTCAAGTCCGATATCTCCAATACCTGGCTCTGCACAAAAATGTGCAAAAATCTAGTATGAGTACACCACGGTCGGTACCCAGTAAGTATCAAGACTAACCTCAGTGGAGTATAGACGAGGTACAGTCAAGACACTCACTAGTCTAATAACCTGTGCAATATAATATACAAAATAATAGGAAACAAATAACAATAAGGGCAGGATAAAACAACCAGTGATATGCACAGCAGACAACAAGAATACCATTAATATCACTCAATAATTAATAAACACAATTACACCCAATTAAATCAAGTCCTTCAAATAAATGTCTTTCACATATAATTCTTCCAGATAACTCTCTTTCAAATATAATTTTCTCAAATAATTTTTTTAAAAATATAATTCTTTTAATAAATCTTTTCAAAAATAATTTCCTCAAATAAATATCTTTAAAATACAATTCTTTCACATAATACTTTCTAAGTAAAAATTCTTCCAAATTAATATTTTGAATATAATTCTTTCAATAAAAAAGGTCACCATGTGACACCTCATTTCATAATCTTAAAAATACGGGTCTCAGCCCATTTTCATATTTTTTCGTAAACACGACCCATTTTTCATATTTCCACGGTACCTCGTGCCCATAATTAAATCATCATATTTCCTCGGCACCTCAGGCCCATTATTAAATCATCATATTTCCCCGGCACCTCGTGCCCTTATTTCATATCACAACTGCACGAACAATTCACATGCCAAATATCTTCATTATTTACTCACGGAACCTCGTGCCCACATTTCATTTTATAATATGCCTAGCAATAACCAAGAGCTCTCAATTTCAACATAAATCAGATTGTTATCAATTTACCAACAACAAGAAAAATTGCACAAGGTATAAAAATAAACACAAGAAAATCACAATATCACATGAAAATCATCAACACCACAACCCCACATCATCACATATCGTCCCTGACAAATAGCCACCCTTATCGCTCCTAATGCCACCCTTATCACTCCTATAGCCACCCTTATCGCTCCGCCCAGACGATTTCAATAGCCACCCTTATCGCTCATATTGCCACCCTTATCACTCATATAGCCACCCTTATCGATCCGCCCCGACAATATTCCAACAAACACAACAACAGTGAAATGCCACCCTTATATCCACATAATATAAACGGTGAAATGCCACCCTTATCTCCCCAAAATAATAACTCACACAACAAAATAATTTCTCAAAATAATAACTCACACAATACAACAATTTACACGGAAAATTATTACGGCAACATAACAAAATCAAATCATATCACAATTTGCCCTATGGCCACAACCAAGATTCCAAGACACAACCAAATCAATTAATTTCATAACAAATAGCCGAGGGCTCCACACAATGTATATAACACCCCAAAATCAATCGACAGAAATAGAAATTACTCAACATAAAGCAAAGTCTTCATTAATCCAAATTTAGATAATTATATTAACACTTCTTTTTAAACTTGCTTTACTAATTATTTTCATAAGAAAATTCATATTGGAATTAATTTCCAAGAAATATTAAACCAACAATACTCACGAAAATTCATAAATATTTCAAGTAACAATTACATTAAATTATCATATAAAAACAAATTCAACAACAAGGACTTAGGCATGGGAAACAAATGATTTAATAATTGTCCACAATTTCCCAATTTACTAACAATAATGCCTAAGACTTCAATTCAATGAATTTTGGACATATAAGCCCGAGTACGTACTCATCACCCTGCGTACACGGATTTTCACATTTCACAAATGGTACATAAGACTCAATGCTTAAGGGGTAATTCCCCCACTCGAGGTTAAGCAAGACACTTACCTTTTTGAAGTTATGCCGATATTCCAAAATTGCCTTCTTGCATGAATTGACTTCCGGACCGCTTAGATCTATCCAAATTAGTTGTATAACTTTATTAAAACTCATCGGAAATAATTTCGGATAATAATACGTCGACTTAAATATTTATTCCAAAAAGTCAATAAAAGTCAACACGGGGCTTGCCTCTTGGAACCCAACATAATTTTTATGAAATCCAAACACCCATTCTGATATGAGTTCAACCATACCAATTTTATTGAATTCCAATAGCAACTCGACTTCCAAATCTTAGATTTTTGTTTTTTGAAGATTTTTCAAAAATCATGATTTCCTCCATTTAAATCCAAATTAAACGATGAATAAAATCATGGATTCATGAAATATAAACACTTTAGGATATAGAATACTTACCCCAACCAAGCTTTGAAGAATCCCTCTAGAAATTCCAAAACGAAATGCGAAAAATGACCAAGTTCAATCCTTATCTTTCTTCCCAGTTTCACACCCGTGGACATTTAAGTCGCACCTGTGAAGCCGCTTGTGCGAGTCAGAAATCTCTTTTGCGGAAGTGCACTGTCCAGTCGACCATCGCATTTGCGAAAGTTTTTCCGCTTCTGCTAAACTCGCTTCTGCGATGCCACATGCGCATCCGCGATGCCTTTCCGCTTATGCGCCTTCTCATCCGCTTCTGCGAGCACGCAGGTGTGTTATATTTTTCGCACCTACAACCACTGTCCAGGACTTTTCCTTTAACTTCTGCAGCCTAAATCTCTCATTTGCGATGGCGCATGTGCGATTAATTTCATCGCATATGCGATGAAACCAGTGGCAGATTTCCAACAGATCCTTCAAGTCCAAATTTTTGGTCCTCTTAACCATCCGAAACTCGCCCGAGGCCCTCCGGACCTCAACCAATTATACCAACATATCCCAAAATACAATACGAACTTAGTCAAGGCTTCAAACCACGTCAAACAATGCCGAAATGACGAATTGCGCATCGAATCGAATTATAAGTTTTCAAATCTTCCAACTTCTATATTTTGCGCGAAACGTATCAAATCAATCCGGAATGACTTCAAATTTTGCACACAAGTCATAATTGATGTAATGGAGTTATTCCTATCTCCGGAATCAAAATCCGACCTTGTTATAAAAATTTCACCCTTCGGTAGGATTTTTCCAAAAATCTTCTATTTTTTAACTTTCGCCAAAATGCGTTGAATTGTCTATGGACTTCCAAATACAAATCCAAACATACGCCTAAGTCTGAAGTCATCATACGAAGATATTAACATCATCAAAATTCCATTCCGGGGTCGTTTGCTCAAAAGTTAACTCTCCGATCAACTCTTTCCATTTAAGCTTCTAAATAAGAATTGTTCTTTAAATAAAATTCCGAATCTTCAGTAAATCAAACTTGACCATACCCGCGGGTCATAATACATATTACGAAGCAGCTCGAGACATTGGACGGGGCACTAATTCTTAAAACGACAAGTCGGGTCGTTACAGTAATATGTATTATGACTTGCGCGTGCGGTCGAGTTTGGTTTTCGGATAATTCGAGATTTAATTGAAAAAACTATATATTCTTGTTTTGGAAGATTAAATAAAAAGAGTTGACCAGAGTTTGACTTTTGTGCAAACGACCCCAGAATAGAAGTTTGATTGTTCCAATAGCTTTGTATGGTGATTTTGGACTTAAGAGCGTGTCCGGAAAATTATTTAGAAGTTCGTAGTGGAATTAGGCTTGAAATGGAGAAAATAGGATGTTTAAGTTGGAAGTTTGACCGGGGAATTGAATTTTTGATATCGAGGTCGGAATTCAATTCTGAAAATGTTCATAGGTTCGTTATGTCATTTATGACTTGTGCGCAAAATTTGAGGTCAATCGAACTTGATTTGATAGATTTCGGCGTCAAATGTAGAAGTTGAAATATCTTAGTTTCATTAATCTTGAATTGGGGTATGATTCGTGATTTTAGCGTTGTTTGATGTGATTTGACATTTCGACTGAGTTTGTAATTTGTTTTGAGACTTGTTGGTATGTTCGGACGGGGTCCCGAGTGGATCGGGTGAGTTTCGGGGTGGTTTTAGACCATTTCTAGGCCATTTTTAGTTGTTGGTTTTTGGCCACAAAGGTATGCATCGCGATCGCGATCGCGAAGAGCAATTTTTCTGTTTGGACATTGTGAATCGCGATCACGGAAGCCTTTGCGCGATCGTGTATAGGAAAATCCTGCTGCACTAACCCGACTTTGGAAGCTTATATCTCGCAATCTATAAGGAATTTGGAGATGATCCAAAAGGCAAATTTTGGGCTGAGAAAAGTTCTGCTTCGCGATCGCAAAGCATTTTCCGCGATCGCGAATAGTAAATACCTAGGCAGTAGCTATATTTCGAGGTTTCAACCATTTTTAACATACTTGGAGCTATGGAGCTCGGATTGAAGCGATTGTTTAGGCAATTTTCACCATATGGATTGGGGTAAGTGTTATATATCCTAAAGTGTTTATATTTCATGAATCTATGATTATATTCATCGTTTAATTTGGATTTTAATGGACGTTTTTGGAAGATTTTGGCAAAATCTTTCAAAAACGAAAATTTAAGATTTGGAGGTCCAGTTGTTATCGGAATTTGATAAAATTGGTATGGTTGAACTCATATCGGAATGTGTGTTAGTATTTCATGAAAAGTTTGTCGGGTTCCGAGAGGCGAGCCCCACGTTGACTTTTGTTGACTTTTTGGAATAAATTTTTAAGTCGGTGTATTATTACCCTAAATTGTTTCCGATGAATTTTAATGAAGTTGTACAATTAATTTGGATAGATTTGAGTTGTCCGGAGGTCAATTCAAGCAAGTAGGAGATTACAGAATATCGGCATAACTTCATAAAGGTAAGTATCTTGCCTAACCTTGAGTGGGGGAATTACCCCTTAGGCATTGAGTCTTATGTGGAAATTGTGTGATTGAAAGTCGTGTCGAGGTGACGAGTACGTACTCGGGCTTATATGTGCTAATTTTATTGGTTTAAAGTTTTAGGCATTTTTATGTATTAAATTGTATAATTGTTGACATTAGTAAATCCTTGAATTATAACGCCTCATTCCTTATTTGTCAAGTTTGTATTTTATATAATAATTTGGTGTTATTGGCACTTAGATTTTATGTGAATTCCGTGTGCTTGTTGATTTGATATTTTTCTTGGAATTAAATTCATGATGGAATCCTTATCTGCAAATAATTATTAAATAAGTTTAATTTGAGGGGTTAATATAATTATCAAGAATTTGGATTAATGAAGGTGTTTCCCTATACTTAGTATTTTTCACCTCTGTTGATTGTTTTGAGGTTTTATAAATGTTGTGTGGTGCCTTGGGCTATTTGTTGAGAAATTTATTGATTCTGCTACATATTTGGAATTTGGTTGTGGTCAATGGGAAATTGTGATATGAATTGTTGCATTGTGTTGTGGTTTAGACACTCTCCTTGATGTTATTTATGCTTCCTACCCTACTTGTTAATGATATACATGTGCTTGGTAAGGAAGAGTGTAAAGCACGAAGGGTGATGACGTGCCATTTGAGAGTGTAAAGCACGAAGGGTGATACCGTACCATTTGAATTATATTATCATGTGAGGGAGAGTGTAAATCATGAAGGGTGTTGTCGTGCCATTTGAGAGTGTAAAGCACGAAGGGTGATGTCGTGCCATTTGAGAGTGTAAAGCACGAAGGGTGATACCGTGCTATTGGGAGTGTAAAAGCATGAAGGGTGATGCCATGCCATTTCATTTATATTATCAGGTGAGGATGAGAGTAAAAGCACGAAGGGTGATGTCGTGCTATTATTTTTATATTATCATATATTCATGGCACGAAGGGTGTTTCCGTGCAGGCGAGAACGAGATACATACATTATATTGTGATATCGTTTTGTTGTGTATACATTCATGCCTTTATCTTGAGATGTTATTATGCACCTACGTTTTATATGTGACTTGTAGTCGTGGTTGCTTCCTGTGTGCCTCCTCCTTTATTTATTTTATTGTTATTGGCATTTCCCCACCTAGTTGATACTGTTATATGTAAGCACGGTGAGAAAGAGATACATGCATGAAGGGTGTTGCCGTGCCAATTGATTTGATCTACATATATACATTGGGTGAGAATGAGACAAGTGCACGAAGGTACTGCCGTGCCATTTGATGTGATATATTGAATATATTTCTCACACCAGGAAAGTTAAATGAGGTGTCACATGGTGACTTTTACTTGAAAGCATTATATTCGAAAGAGATTTATTTGAAAGAGATTTACTTGAAAGAATTATATTCGAAAGAAATTTATTTGAACGAATTGTATTTGAAAGAATTATATTTGAAATATATTTATTTGAAGGAATTATATTTGAAAGAGATTTATTTGAAAGAATTATATTTGAAAGATATTCATTTGAAGGGAGTATATTCGAAATATATTTATTGGAAAGTATTATATCCTGAAGATTATTATTTGAAAAGCATATGGGCGAAAGATTTATATTTGAAGGACTTGATTAATTGGTTGTACTTGTACTTGCACTTATTATTTGTTGAACAATATTAATGGTGTTCTTGTTGCCCTGCTGTGTATATCACTGGTTGATTAGTATTTCCATCATTGTTATTTATTTTCTATTATTTTTGTATACTATATTACACAGGTTATTAGACTAGTGAGTGTCTTGACTGTACCTCGTCACTACTCCACCGAGGTTAGTCTTGATACTTACTGGGTACCAAATATGGTGTACTCATACTACACTTCTGCACATTTTTGTGGAGAGCCAGGTATTGGAGATATCGGACTCGGACATAGTTAGAGTGTGATCGCAAAGATTCAAGGTAGAGCTGCTTGGTCGTCGCAGTCCCTTGGAGTCTTTCCATTTTATGGCACTGTTAATTATTAATCAAATAGTATTGAGTATTTGATCCTTGAGATCATTTCATGTATTCAGTTAGAGTTCGTTACTCAGTATTACCAGTTTTGGGAGGTTGTATTAAATTATATATTTTAAAAAAACAAAATTGGCTTAAATTGTAATTATAATCGGCTTACTTAGTCTTAGAGACTAAGTGCCATCACGACGCCTCTGGTGGGATTTTGGGTCGTGACAAGTTGGTATCAGAGCTCTAGGCTCATAGGTTCTACGAGTCATGAACAAGTTTAGTAGAGTCTTGCGGATCAGTACAGAGACGTCTGTACTTATTTTCGAGAGGCTACAGAGCTAGTAGGAAAACTTTTCACTTCTTTCATTCCTTATCGTACGGCATTTATTCAGCTTGAACATATATCTTATGTTCTTTTGCATCCACTCGTTTATGAAATTGCGCACTCGATATCAACTATGAGCCAACGGTTCGTGATACTACAGAGGGGTTTAAGGGAGCCAGGGTTGCTCAACCATCATTACAATGTGTCGTCCAGATCTAGGATGCGGGTGTATTCAGAGATCATTCAGTTGTGCACATTGGGGTGCAGCAGGTTCTGATATCTGGTTGATAAGTATGATCTTAAGAAGGTTTAATTAATTACCTAATCGTCACAATCGTGGTAGGGTCACGAGGTGGATGTAGATCTGAAATAGTTGGTGGTATTAGAGACTATGTAGTTCGTATGGGATTTCTATTTAGCGAAGGGTACATACTAGCAGCCAAGGCACTGGAGAAAGCGAGTTTAACTATCACGAGGATGACATGCGCCAAATAAATGGCTTGAGGTGTCTTATGACCGGTGTCCTATGAGTGATGACGGTTATTATTGTGAATCATTAGAATGTGTCCTATGGATTCGCATCAAGTGAGGGGAGTCCCCTACCAACGATCAGATTACAGGGTCATGTGTTATATCAGTTTTGGCTTGAGATGTATTTATGTGGTATTAAAAGGTTCTCCGAAACTTGTATATGATTAAGAGGTGAGATTTTTATGGGATGGTGTTGGGAGTTTCGGTATTCCCACGTCCTTAATAATTCTACATTTCATTACTAGAAGGGTCATAGAAATAATTTCAGAATACTCGGGGTGCTACAGTAAGTTCTCTTAATGCCCCACTGGCACGGGGTTCCTATAATGGTTATTCCAGTTATCCGACACTGACTCATTATGAGCAGTCGAACCCACAGAGGGATTGTTATCAATGTGATGATAATAAGCACATCATGAGAGATTGTCCCAGACTTGGAGGGTGGATTTCATCAGAGCACTCAAGCTAAAAGCTTTATTCCAGTTAATACTCCACGTGCACAGCCGGTTAGGGGTGGAGGACAGGCGGGTAGAGGGTGTCTAAGAGGTGGAGGCCTGACCCATTAATATAATTTCTATTATTTGGGTGAGGCCGATACACCAGATAGTGTCGTTACATGTATGAATCAATTTACAATAAAAATATTCTTATTTTGACTCTATTCTGATTATCGAGGTGAGAACTCCTTTCATGCTCCTTATATGGCGAATTAGAGAATTTGTACTCCACTTCCGTGTTTATCCCTGTTGGTAGATTTTATGGTGTTAGCCCGTGTGTATCATTTTGTTTTGTACATTATTGTGGGGTATGAGTCCAAAAGATGAATTCTTATTACTCACTACAATGGGTTTTGATGTGATTTCAGGGATAATTGATTCCAATTTTATGAATTATATACCCCACCTGTATGGGGGTTCATGTCACGCCCAAAATTCCCACTTTCGGGACCGTGATGACGCCTAATATTTCACTTGCTAAGCAAGCCAACTTTAGAATAATATTAGCCATTTTTATACAATTTTAAATTAATTAATAACAAGGAAACCAATGCGGAAGTAAAGTCTGAAGTGTAGTGAATAATCCATAAAAATAGTGATGTTGAAATACCATCCCAGAATTGGTGTCATAAGTGCATAAGCTTTTAGAATAATACAAATAAAGGTCTAAAAAAAATAAAGCTGTCAGAAAGCAAACACACAGCTAAAATAGGGTAGACAGGGACTTCAGAACTGCGGACGCTGTGCAGTTATACCTCAAGTCTCCTCTGAATAGCTAAAATTCGAGCAAGTCTATGGTACGCCACTAAGACCAACTCCAAAATCTGCACAAGAAGTGTAGAGTGTAGTATTAGTACAACAGACCCCATGTACTGGTAAGTGTTGAGCCTAACCTCGATGAAGTAGTGACGACGCTAAGGCAGGTCACTTACATTAACTTGTACGCAATAATAGTAATAACCACAATAATAGAAATAAATCAGGTAACTCATTTTAATAGTTGAAGCCAACTCCGCAGTCATAATCAATTATTGTTTCAATCAATTTCCGTTGAAGTGTGCAACCCGCTCCCATAATATATTCATATTCAATTCTGTTGCGGCGTGCAACCCGCTCCTCCAATATATTTATTTTAATCAAGTATGTTGTGGCGTGCAACCCGATTTTCCAATATGGACTTTTAATAAGTCTGTTGCGGCATGCAACCCGATCCCCCAATATATATTCATTTTCATTTCCGTTGTGGCGTGCAACTCACTCCTCCAATATATTCATTTACCAATTCTTATAAAAGAAATTGCACCAATAAATGCAACAATTAATATGAAATTATAAAACAACAAGCACACAATAATTATGATTTATTTATGAAATAAACAATGACAAGTAATAATTTATTTTGGAAATCAGGAAGAAAATAGGCAGTTTAATATTTAATATGCTAAGTGTCAAGTAGCAATTAAGATACATAAATCAAATAAGTATGTAACAATTATTGCAGGAATTCAAGAATTAATATTTGACAAAAAATAGGAGAGAAACAATTATCATAACAATTAATTCGTATCTTAAAATAATTTAAGATGTTTAAATAATTAAGCAACCAATTAAATTGACAAAGTATAGGTACTCGTCACCTTGCCTATACATCGTTGCACATGAAATTCACATAGAAAATAAATTCCCTCAAGTCAAAGTTAACCACGACACTTACCTCGCTTTGCAAATTTCAATAAATTACTCGACCACGTCTTTTCCTTTTGAATTTGTCTCCAAAAGCGTCAAAACTATTCACAAATAATTCGATATACTCAATATGAATCATAGGAATTAATTCCATATGAATTTACTAATTTTCCGGATTAAAATCCGAAATTTATTTTAAAAGTCGATAGTGGGTCCCAGGTCTCAAATCTCAGAAACACTTATGAAATCCAAACACCCATTCCGAGACGAGTCCAACCGTAAAAAAATTATCAACTTCCGATGTCAAATGGACCTTCAAATCTTAAATTTTCTTTTTTGGAAGATTTTATAAAAATCTGATTTTTCTCTCATAATTTCACGGATTCATGATATAAATGAGTATGGAATCATGAAATATAATCAATATAGGATAAGAAAAATTGCCCAAAATTGCCTTACCCGAGCTCAAAAATGAAAAATAGTTGAAAATGGGACGAAATCCCATTTACAGAACTTAAGTTCTCTTGTCTAGGTTTTTACCCTTCGCGAACGCCGTCAGTGCCGCGCGTTCCCTTCGCGAATGCAATGCTTGCCTAGCTTAGTCTTTGCGAACACGATGCTTGCCTGGCTTGTCATTCGAGAATGCGAAGGCAAATTTTCCTGACCAGCCTTTTTTTCCTTCGCGAATGCGAGACCCCTCTTGCGAACGCGAAGAAGGAAACCAGAAGCAGATTTCTGCAGTTTTTCCAAGTCCAAAAATGATCCGTTAACCACGCAAAATCATATGAACTTGCTCGCATGATCAAATCGCCAAAATAACACCTAAAACTACGAATCAGACCCCAAATCAAACGAAATTTTCAAGAAAACTTTAAAATTTATATTTTCACAACCGGACGTCTGAATCACGTCAAATCAACTCCGTTTCTCACCAAATTTGACAGACAAGTCATAATTATTATAGTGGACCTGTACAGTTCTCTGGAATCATAATACAGATTCGGTATCAACAAGACCAAACATCGGTCAATTCTTAAAATCATCATACTTTTAAACTTTTAATTTTTCATCAAAATTCCATATCTCGGGTTAGGGACATCGGAATTCAATTTCGAGCATAAGCCCAAGTCCCAAATCACGATACGGACCTATCAGAACTATGGAAACACCGATCCGAGTACTTTTGCTCAAAATATTGACCAAAGTCAACTCAGTTGAGTTTTAAAGCTCTATTTCACATTTTAATCCATTTTTTACATAAAAACTTTTTGGAAAATTATAAGGACTGCGCATGCAAGTCGAAGAAAGATAAATAGTGCTTTTCGAGGTCTTAGAACATAGAATTAATTATCAAATTTAAAGATAACACTTCGGGTCATCACAGTTCCTCATGTGTTGTGAAAATTATATACGAAATTTATTGAAAAGAAGAAAGAAAGGAAATTGAAAATTTCAGTTGGCACAATGTACAAAATACTTGTGATTCGGAGTTGAGGATGAGATCCTCGCATTTTTATATGATGTGAAATATTTAAACCGGGCTACAAGACGCGGTGGAAGTTATATAAGGACGAGGTCCTTGTGGTAAAATATTTGTGAGTTTAAATTCTCCCTTTGTGAACTTTAACTTGTACTATAATACTAATAGGGGGGTATGCCTGATAGGCTTATGTGATAATTCTTTTATGTGTTCTGTGCCATAATTGTGTTGTAATTATTGAGTTTTAGCCTACGAGGTAAGTGCCCAGGTGACGTTAAATGTGACCCGTTAACCCGAGTAAATAATTATGAGGTCTTCATGCCTCGCGTATCGCCGTCAGTGTTGTGAAAATAATTAGATATGAGATTTTGGTTAAGATGAGATTAATTGAGGATGCTGAAGTTAATTATAAACAGTTATTATGACCAGAGATGTGGTTATGGGCATACATATGATGTATTTCATGTCCAGGTATCATTATGATAATGCAGTGCTTGTAATGCTGAGATTAGTGTTATTGATATATACATTGTGGTGCTTTGTTGGGCTGTGGATGTGTTGTTAGGAGTTGTTTTGCTGTTACTCTAGCAGGTGGATAGGCCCAATTACAGGGGAGACACTACCTAATTTTTTGAAAAATTTGGGAGATTGATATCTGCGAAAGAAGAGATAAGTTGATGTTTGCGTAGGCACGAGTTGCTATAGACATTTGAGACTAATACCGTGCGTTGATGTGCAAAATAAACTTTTTGAAAATGTTTGGAGTGTAAGGAATTTGGTCTTAAAGTTTACAAATATGGATAAAAGAAATAATCTCAATTGGGATGGTGTTGTTGGGCTTATCTCAAATGCGGTAACGTGGGATCACCCATAAGTATATGTGTAAAAGTAAAACCATCAATTTGGTAACCTCATAATAATTCTTAGCACGTTCGAGGAACGTTTGTTTAAGAGGTGGAGAATGTAACGACCCGACTTGTCGTTTTAAGAATTAGCGTCCCGTTCAGCAACTTAAGACCTCGAGCTGCTTTATAATGTGTATTATGACTTGTGCGCGTGGTCGAGTTTAGTTTTCGGATGATTCGAGATTTAATTGAAAGAACTATATATTCTTGTTTTGGATGTTTAAATGAAAAGAGTTGACCGGAGTTTGACTTTTGTGAAAACGACCCTGGAACGGTACTTTGATGGTTCCAATAGCTTCGTATGGTGATTTTGGACTGTAACGATCCAACCGATCGTTTTGAAATTTATAGCCACATTTCCCCCATTTATGCTTCTTTACGAGTTGTTTAGCTTCATTATGTTGCATCGGGTTGGTTGGCTTGGTCTTTTATTTAGGGGTTTAAGTTGGAAAAGTCAACCGAATGTTGACATATGAGTAAACGGTCTCGGATTTTGAATTCTTATGGTCCGGATAGCTCCATTAGGTGATTTTGGACTTAAGAGCTTGTTCAGAAGATAATTTGGAGGTCTGTGGTAGAATTAGGCTTGAATTTGTAAAATTGGAAATTTGGAGATTTCCGATCAGTAGTGGAAAAATTAGATATCAGGGTCGGAATGGAATTCTGGAAGTTTGAATAGATTTGTGGTGTCATATTTGACTTGTGTGAAAAATTTGGGATCATTCGGGCATGATTTGTTTGGTTTCGATGTCGATGGCGGAATTTAGGAGTTATAAGTTCTTAGGCTTGAATCTGAGTTTGATTTGATGTTTTGGTGTTGTTTGGAGTGATTCGTAGGTTCGACTAAGTTTGAATGATGTTATGGGACGTGTTGGTGAGGTTGGTTGAGGTCCCGAGGGCCTCAGGTGTCTTTCGAATGGTTATCGGATGAGTTATCTGTTGAAAACAACTGTTGTAGTGCTGGTGTTGGGTCTCCTATGTTGGGAGGCGCGGACCGAGGGGGGATTTTGTGGAGGTGGCAGATTTTTGCGGTCAGCAGTGGAGGCTGGCGCGGAGCGCGGTAGGACTTCACGGAGGCGGCAGAAATTTCGTGGTCAGCGGGGAGGCTTGCGTGGACCGCGTAGGTTTTGTCGCGTCCGCAGGAAATGGGAAACTCTGCGGCCGCGGTGGGAAATTAGCAGACCGCGGTGAGGCATGCATGGGGGCGGTAAAAGTTCACGGACTGCGTATTGAGAATCTGAGGGGTGCACTATAAATACGAGGTTCAGAGTTTTATTCCATATTTTGACCTAAGGAGCTCGGGTTATGACGATGTTTCAAAAGTTCTTCAAGAAATTCATCGAGGTAAGTGATTCTGACTCGGATTTGGCTAATATACATGAATATATCATTGATTTCATCATTTGTTTTTTTTTTTGGCAAATATACTACTAGGTTATTTACCTAGTAGCTTATATATATAAAATAGGTCCCAAAATGGGATAATGTTACACAATGTTCCCGTAAGCGAGATTACAGCAATAAAGATATCTAATAGCTCTTTCTACCAAATACAATGTAGCATTAGCCTAAAGAAAAACACAACTATTAATTTGAAACATCCAAGTGTTGCCGACGACAATGAATTCACATTCCTGTTGCAAACAATTCCTTGTAGAACCTCCAAAGCTCTCACCCGGCACCATTTGTTGCAATCCACAGGACTAGGTGCGTAAAATCCATTAGTTGTGAAGAAAATCACTTTGGACATCTTTATTTTGGGCCTGCATTGCTTCAGCAGCAGTGTTGCTTCATTGATTCTTTAAATGAAATTTCAAGGAGGACTGTGCAGGCAATTGATGAATGGAGCAACATGGCAGTACTGTGTGTTTGGAATATGAGGACAATATAGTGTTCTCTCATCTCCAGATTGAGCATGCGCGCACACTGATACCACCACATAATGGTAAATCACTATACTGTAGTAATATTCAAGCAGCAGTAGTAGCATGTCATGTGAAACCACCAGGCTGCTAATATGTGCAGCCTTATCCATGAGGTTTGATTGTGTTTATGTCCACTTAGCATAATGTTGTTACTGGCTCGTGGAAATTGATAAAAACTGGAGGTTCTTGAGTACTTGGGTGCTCATAGCACTCCATGCTGATACCTCAATAATCTGAGCCTAGCTCTGGAACCTGCACAATGTAGCAAACTTGTTAGGAGGAAAGAATCTGCTCCCAGGTTCTTGTGTGTTCTGGGAGCAGTGATGAAGTTTGGGTAGTGATCGATTGAAGAATGTTGTGGATGATGCCTGGTTTGTATATTATTGTTGTATGTCATCAAACCACACCTAGATTGAGCATGAAGCCATGCTAATACCACTAGAAAGTGATATGATAGCACACAGATACTTGGTACCTTCATAGTGAAACATGAAACGTAAGGTGATGTGCTGAAATAGTAAACATTGATCTTCATGTGCCCTGCTTTGCAGATGATGTATTTAAAGAAGTATACTATCAGTTCTACCCCCATTGAATAAATATGTGTTTGTGCTGACTCATTGATGAATTACCGAACGTTTTAATCTCGGTAATCCCTTTAACCTTTTGAAATAACCATCGCAATCAGATAGTTGAACAACAACAACCAAAATGATGTAATAGCAGCACACTTAGAGTGCATCTCCATATCGAAATCAAGCTGCTGAACTATTTCCAACTGAGTAGAAAACATAAAACTTCTATGTGAATGCATGTAATTTATGGAATTACAACAGAAAACATGTAACTTCCAGATGAGTTACACTTTGTAGAAGCTTTGTGACCTGATATTGCATTTCCTCTATGCACCACTCAATTTGATGTGTACACTGTAAGTAGTACAATTTTACTAGCATTGCAACACCTTGCCCACCCTTGCTTTTATGTGATTCTCCTTCCACCATTAGACCACCCCCAGACTGAGCACGTCAACATGCTAATACCACTGGGAGGCAGTCTAACTGTGCATAGATAACCAGCAGTAGCAAACAGACCATGTTAAAATTTGAATCCTCCATAATAACAACAGTACTTTACCTTTGATAAGCTTTGTTGGCCAATATTACATTGGCAGATCACTGGCCATCTCGATCTAGACCTTTTTCTCTTACCTGTTTTGCGATTAACATACAACAAGAAATGCACCTTTGAAGTGTGCACTGTTTCTTATAATTCTCTGTTAGCTTTTGAATAATTGCAATTATGTGTTGAAGCTAAATTATCCATTCACCCTCAGAGAACCCCCATTATGATCATGTTCTGTTAATACCACCTGGAATTACAGCCTATTGTACTATCAGAAACGTTTGCACATCAATCTGGGAATTTTTTTTTTAGCAATTTTAACCCTTAGATTTGGTATTTGTGACTTTTCCATGTTTATTAATCTGCTCCCTGCTATAGGTAGATCTGAGAAACAGTGAAAATATGTTGTCCCTGCAAAAGAAAAAGCAATGTTAGCTATGTAATCTGCTAAAGTATTTCCTTCTCTGTAAACATGTTGAAATATGACATTGAAATGATCCTTCAACTCCTGAATCTTCTTCACTTCTGCCGTTATACACCAAGTTGGATCACATTCCCTTTCGATAATCTTCTTCAACAGCAAGCAGTCTGTCTCTAATATCAGTGGATGAAGGTTGTTGGTAGAATAGTATTCCAACCCCTGTAGTATAACTTTTTCTTCAACTACCACATTGGTGGTTTCATCTAGGTTCACTGATCTTGCATATATTAGATCACCTGCATGATCTCTTACACAAAGGCCAAGTGAGCTAGGTCCGGGGTTCCCTTTTGAAGAACCATTAGTGTTACACTTATACCACCTTTCATAAGGGAGCTGCCAAGTAACTTCCCTGGTGATTAGAATTGCCTTGTATGCTTCAAAAACTTGGATCATTTCTGGCCATAACACAGGTATATGAGATAGCCATAGAAACTTAATCCTTGCCAAGTTGTGGAGTGTTTTGTTTACTTCATGAATGACTCTGTTTGTAGAAATTGTTACTCCATTCCTGCATGTGTTCCTCTTTTTCCATAGCTCCCAAGTAATGATTGATGGAGCTGCCTGAAACAATGGTTTTAACTTTGGACAACAATCTATGTTCCACCATGCCCTTATCACTTGCTTTACTTGGATTAATGGTACAGAATTCCCTACAGATCCTAGAAAGTGTTGCCACTCCTTTGATGATGTATGGATCGTCAAGAAAATGTGCTCAAATGTTTCATTAGTTGGATGTTTACAACACCAACATATGGAAACAACTATATATCCTTGCCTTCTCCACAAATCATCTGTAGACAACGTGTGCCTCCAAAGTCTCCATAGAAAGAATGAGATCTTGGATATCATACCTTTAATCCACATTTGTTTGAATTCTTGACAAATATTTTCCTTGATAGAAAACTTTCCTGATGCTGTTGGCATCCAATGGGGTATGTCCCAGGCTTCCTGATTATCATTATAATGGATATTGAGTTTGATATGGTTAGCAATATCTGTTGGAACAGTCTGGTCAAGTAGTTGAACATTCTATTATCCACCATATCTCAGTTGTGTTACTTCTTCCAGGTTCTCATTAATAGGGAATTCAGGAGGTAGTACATTATAGAGTGACCCTAAACCAGTCCAGTTTTCATGCCATACACTTGTTGTTCCGCTCTTCATCTCCCACAGGATTTCATGCTCGACTTCTTCCCTAGCATGCAACATTTTCCTCCACACATGAGATCCATCTCTAAACTGTACCACAATAGGTAACTCCTTTTTGCAATACTTATTCCACATGAAGTTTGACCATAAGGATTTGTTAGTCCTAAACCTCCACCATAGCTTAGCGAATAATGCTTTTGATACATCCTTTAAAGATCTGAAGCCTAGTCCCCCTTCTTCTTTTGGAAGACATAAGTTTTTCCAAGATGCCCAATGCCTACTCCTCCCTTCCTCCTTAGTGCTCCAAAAGAATCTTGCAAAGATTTTCTGTAAATGTTCTAGTATATTGTTGGGAAGGTCAAGAATTGAAAGAAGATGTAGAGGCATATTTTGTAGTACGCTTGTAATGAGAGTGGCCTTTCCTCCAAAGGATAAGAGTTTGCCTTTCCAAGAGTGTAGCTTGGTCTTCACTTTTTTAACAAGATCATCATATTAGTCCTTTCTTCTCCTAGTGTAGAAAATGGGGCAACCTAGGTTTGTGAAAGGAAATTGTCCTCTAGTAAAACCTATAATATCAGCCACTTTCTAGAATAGGGCATTTGCAACATTGGCATGCATGTAATAAAAACTCTTGGATTTATTGATTAGTTGTCCTGACATCTGCTCATAACTTCCTAACACTGTCATTATCTTCTTCAGATAGTAAGGATTAACTTATACAAAAATAATAGTATCATCAGCATAGGCCGAGTGGTTTAACAGATCAGACCACTTGGGCATACCAAAGCCAACAAAAAACTTATCTTCAAATAGTTTGTTCAAAGTTCTAGACAATACTTCAACTGACAGAGTAAATAAAGTCGAAGACAGAAGATCTCCTTATTTTACTCCCCTTGTTGACTTAAAAAAACCCGAGGAATGCCCATTAACTAAAACTGAATACCAGTTGTTGGCTAATAGGTTCCCCACCATGATAATGAAGCGTTCTGCAAAACCCATTTTTCTGAGAACATTCATCAGATATTTCTAGGAAACCCTGTCATATACCTTTGTCACGTCCAGTTTTAGCACCACATTGGAAGGCTTGCCTCTCATCCTTATGCTAGTGACAATTTCTTGTGTGAGTAGGATGTTCTCGTAGATGCTCCTTCTTTTTACAAAACTAGATTGATTAGGGGAGATGTATGTAGGCAGGAACTTTGCCAGTCTATCATGTATGATCCTAGAGATCACTTTATTGATGAAATTGCTCAAACTTATAGGCCTTAGGTCGAAAAATGTCTGAACTTGTGATTTCTTGGGCAGTAGGACCAAATTTGTATGGGTAATGGATTTTGGCAAAGTTGCACCTCCATAGAAATTTAGGACCATATTGTGAATGTCATGACATATCACCTCCCAGGTGGCTTGATAAAAAATGCTCGTGAATCCATCTGGACCACTTGCACAATCACCACTCAGGTCGAAAACTGTAGCCTTAACTTCATCAATAGTTGGGTAACTACATAACTCAATGTTCCCCTCCATCGAAATTATTTCAGGAACATGTTCCAGCATAGAGAAGTCTCTAGGATCCTCTTCTTTTGTGAACTATTTTTGGAAGAATTGAACTGCAACATTGGCCATTTGTTCTTGATTTTCTAACCAGGTTCCATATTCATTCTGGATTCTTTTCAGTTGTAATTTATTCCTCTTTCCATTGACATGATTGTGAAAGAAACGAGTATTCCTATCACCTTCAGTAAACTGTGTCATTCCTGCTTTCTGCTTCCGGTATTGCTCCTCTATACTGAGGTACTTCTTCATTTCTGATTGACATTTCTAAAGGACAATTCTATTCTCAATTGTAGGCTCATCTTCAAATAACTGCTCCTTAATTTTGACAATATCCTCCAATATTGCTATTTGTTTGAAAATGTCTCTAAAAGTATCTCTGCTCTACTTAGATAGTGTCGCCTTGACCTTCTTCAGTTTGTGCTTGAACATGAGTAAATGATCTCCAATGAAATCAGCATTCCAGTTCTGTGTCACTACATCCATGAATATAGCATGTTTTGTCCAAAAATTCAGGAATCTGAATGGCTTCACAAAGTTAGTACTGTGCTCTCCACAGGTCATCAGGAGTGGGGCATGATCTGAACCAGTTCTAAACAATTGTTCCACTTTAATTGATGGAAGAATGTTTTGAAACAGTAAATTCACAAAGATCATGTCCAGTCTTTTGAATATAGACTCACTATTAGGTCTCTCATTCCACCAAGTGTATGGAATTCCTTTGTAATCTTGATCAAATAGTCCACATGAATTAATGTATGCTGCGAAATCCTCATATTCTGGAGGATGAACAGGCAGGCCCCCTATCTTCTCACTTTCATGTAAAACCACATTGAAATCTTATCCTACTAGCCACGGTAGTTCCATATCACTTGCCATGTAATACAGACTATCCTATAGTTCTATTCTATCTGTTGATGAACACTTTGCGCATACAAAAGTCATAATGATATGCTGCCCAATGTCATGGTGAAATAGTTTTACTGTAACTTGTTGATCATTCTCCATAATCAATTCCCACTCTGTGTCAGAAATGAAGAATAACCATATTTTGCCATTCAGATTTGAAAAAATAGTTTCCATATCTAGCCTTCTTCTATAGCTCTGTATATGCCTTGCATTCTGAAAAGGTTCCATTAAGGCTATGACGAAGAAATTGTGCTCTCTTTGCATGTTAATCACCCTGGGAAAGGCATGTTGTGTGTTAACAGACCTAATATTCCAAATTAGTGTCTTAATCATCATTTAGAATGTGAGGCTGCCCTTCTTGGAAAGATTCTTGTTGGTTGGTGTGCAACTTTGTTTTGAGTCTGCTTCTTTGTTTTTTTCCCTCCTTTTGCACTGTTTCTAGAAGATAAATTAGCCTCTCTTGATAGTTGTATAAAATTCCCCGCAGTCGACTCATCATCTCCTTCCTCTTCGATTTGGTGTTGCTCTATCAAGGCTAGCTCCCCAGTTGCCACATTGTGAGTAACTAGATCATTCAAGGCCTGCATTGGTGATTTCAAAGGAACATTGAGCTGCATCTGCATACTTGTATCTGTGACTGAAGTACAAGCAATTTGCATTGAGTCTATAGCTGAAATAATCTTTATTGCAATAGCCTGCTCTTCAATCACCTCAGGTTGCTGCTCCAAATAACCTACTGTCTGAAGCAACATGTTGGTTCGAACTTCATCTCCCTCTGAGTCAACATTATGGCCATCTTCAGATTCAAGATGAAAGTGAACCTCATCCTCAGAATGCATGGTCAAAAATTCATGTTCCTTAATATAAGAAGTGGAGATCTTGTTGAATTGACATAGTTGTGTTAGAGGCAATGGTGTTGAAAGTTCCACTGTATGTGCTGCCCCAGGCATAAGTGAGGGTGTATCATGTACCATTTCACCTACTATTGCAGAGTTTGGTGTTGTTGTTACAGATGGATTAGTTCCTACCTTTATGGCCAGATGTGTGGTAGTTACATGTGTCCCAGATCGAGCTACAGTTGAAGTAGATGCAGAGGGATTTTCTATAATTACTCTATCTCTGACAGACTTAGAAGTGAATGATGCAGGTGACATTGTGCTCAGTTTCGGATTTGCAGGTGCTACAGATGACAGTAGGCCAACTTCATTATCATGAGAAGTTCCCGAGTTCTTTTCCATAGATAGATCAGTAATTGTTCTAGCTTCGATAGCCAGTTCAGTTGCTTCATTTTGCCTTTTTAGCTGTTTCTTCTTCTTTTGTCTAGGATTAGACTTAGATGGTGAAGTACTTGGATGTGCCCCCCTAGAATCTTTTCCACGATCAACTATACTCCTGTGATCCTTATCGTTAAAATCGGAGGTCTGTCCATGTTCAGTTTCTGTATTGTTCTATATGTTAATCTCACTGCTAGTCGCATGTAGGTAACAGTCATTCCCTTTAGGCCCTTCTGTAGGATTATTCAGAGCAATCCCCTTTCCTCCTTGAACTGTGGTAGCACATGATGGTACAATCTCCACAATCTCCAGTGACGTAGAGGTGACCACTGGTGGATGGTTCTCAGTAGTTGTGTTCATATCTTGGTTGTTTTTCTGCAGTTTGCCCTTTGAGTTAACACCTCTGAAATTCTTCTTTTTTTGTTCTTGCCATTGGTCCTTAGAATGGTTATTCATTGTTATTTATTGTGTTGCTACTGTCTGAATAGTTTCTTGATTGTGCACCTTCATTTGATCTTGAGTTTCCTATTTTTGTGTCAAGTTCTGTTGCTTGTCCTGCATTTGTAAGATCTGAACCTGTGTTTGCTGCATGCTTGTGCTTCTTACATTGCTGAAGATGCTTTGGTTGTCCTGTTTACCTGATGCTTTAGCAACATCCTGTTTCTTACCCTTCTCCTCTTTTTTTTTGTTGGGCATTGTTACATCGAGTGCCCCAGATGTTTACATTGTAGACAGTAATTAGGCATAACCTCATATTCTACTTTAAGCCATTGGCCATCTCCATTCTCATCTTGCTCTTCATCAAATCCAAGCCAGACATGGTGAGGTCTTGATTTTGTCAAATTTATCTGCACCTTCACCTTTGCAACACTTCCCCTAGTCTTCTACATGGATGCAACATCCAGGTGTAGTACTTTACCAACCGGAGATAACAATACTGTAAGAACCTCCATGTAATATAAATGCCATAGTAATTCTGGTACTATCACCCAGGTAGGTATCACATGAGAATCTTCATTAGCCTTAAAAGTAGGAGTCCATGCTTGGAACTGCATTCTTTGACCCTGTATAAACATGAATTGTTTTGTCCAGACAGTGGTGTGATCGTACTCATTGTCAAGGTCAATGTAGACAGTTCTAGCATTGAAATGAGCAATTTTGTCTCCTCCTTTTAGTTCAGTTTGTGCAATAAAGCTTCTCCTGATTTGTTCCATTCTCGGCATGGAGTTCATGAACTTGCCTATGATGGTGTACTATTATATGCTGGCCAAGGTAATCATGTAATCTTTTCTGGTAAATATGACTGCTGGTTGGCATTGTTTGGTGGTGATCTTTGGAGGTGTGAAATAGATAGGGGTTGTCTCTGTTGCTTGTTTAGCTCTTAATTTGGTCGCTAGTGAATGCGTAACACTATGACGTAGTGGTGGAGTGTTGTTGGTTAGTTTTTTGATATCTTTAGGTGTTGAGTGTACTATTGGTTTTTAATGGGCATTGTGTTTGTCAAAGTTGGACGATATTTTGGGGAAATTGTTTATGCTAGGCGCTTTAGTAACTGGATAGTATTTGGTGATGTTTTGATTTCCTGGTCTTTCTGAACATTCTGATAGGTCTCAATATTAGCTGAGGTGTTACCTGGGCTAAAGGAGCAGCTGTTTGGTCGACTTCCAGTGCATCTATAACTGGAGTCTTGTGTCTATTGGATGTTGCTGTTGTTGCACTGGTGTACAGATGTTGTGAGTGTTCTTGTTGGTTACATATCGCTACTGCATTTGATTCGCATTGGCCTTATCAGGTAGTTCATTATGCCCTGCTAATACTACAACTTTTGGAGTCGGCACAAAATGATCGCAATCTTTTGTTGGTTCTCTGTGTGAATTTCCTTGACGACTACCCTCAACTTCATGTTGGGAAGCATGTACATCAATTTGCTCAGTCAAATTATTGATACAATTGACTGTGGTGTTTCGTCGAGCAGCTGGTACTTGTGAATCTGCAGAATTACTTTTTTGCATTGTTGAAATGTTCTGTTCATCTACCTTCCCTTTGGGCACTTCAGTAACAATCCCTGCATTATTACCAAACAATTTGTATTGACATTGGCCATTTTCTGATTCTGGGAATACATGTGCACCTACTTTGTGCTCAACTGGGCAGTTCATTCGAGCTTGGTTGACAGTTCCAATGATGGAAAGATTCATATTGTGGTGAGGAGTTTGATGTGGAGCTGAACAAGATTCTCCAATGTTTGGAATGGCTCGATTAAACCCAAAATTGATGGAGGTAGTTTCTTGTGAGCCCAGGAGATTTTTCGTTTCAAATAGTATTATTTCATTGTGCAAAATCTTTATTTGCCGGTTTGTTGAATCTTGATTCTTGACCTTGCGTATCATCTCCATTGATTTGAATTGCTAGAATTTATCCAATCTTGTCCTGGTGATTATCGCTTGAACACAGTCGCGTAGGAGCTATAGTGGTCACATTAGGTTTTTGAGGGATTGCAGCAACCGGGGAGCTTTTTTGTAATGAAATTAATTGGGTAGGATGCTCATCATCTATGGGGTTGTTTTGTGACAGGTCAGGTGGTTTTAAGCCACTGTATATTGGAACAGATGCCATAAAGGCACTGTGATAACACTATAGAAGACAATCGCCTTTCCTAGAGAGAAAATCGGCGAGGTTTGTTTATCAATGTGCCCGACTGATTTCATCATTTGATTAGTACTTTGGGGTGGAAAATTGGGGAAAATAGTAGAAACTTCATAAAATGGGTTTTGAGAGTTGAATATCGATTTGAAGTCAGATTTTGACAAATTTCATATTGTTGGATTCGTGAGTAAATGGGTTTCCTAACTTTGTAAATTTAATCGGATTTCGATACGTGGGCCCGGTGTCCGGTTTTGACTGAATTAGGGATTTTTGGTCTGGTTTGATAATTTTCATATGGGCTTCATCCCTTTAGCAAATATTGATGATAATATGCTGATTTTGGATAGATTCGGAGAGTTTGGAGGCCGAGTCAAGAGGCAAAAGCATTGCGGGCTAGAGTTTTATCCGGTTTGAGGTAAGTAACAATTGTAAATCTAGTCGTGAGGGTATGAAACCCCGAATTTTGTATGATTTACTATTTTGAGGTAACGCATATGCTAGGTGACAGGCGTGTGGGCGTACACCGTTGGGGATTGTGACATGATCCGTCCCATAGCAACTGTAAAGTTGCATATCTTGTTGAAACTATATGATACTTATGAGTTTTAGAAATGGGTTTCTGTAATTTGGGCTAAATGCCATGTTTGGGCCTTGTGCCAATGCTGTTTGGTCCCTTAGGCCTATCGCTGTTTTTGATTTAAAATCTATACTTAGTCATGGTTATACCTGTTTACTGCATAACTCAGTTTTTCTTACTCTATTTTGATGCATATAAATGTTGTTTTGGGCTGAGTACCCTGTTTTTACTAAAATGCCCGAGTGGCTGGAGAGGTTTATGACTGAATGAGGCCGAGGGCCTGATTTGTGAGGATATTTATGGGATTGGGATGCACGCCGCAACATGTTTGATATAGGCCGAGGGCCTAAGTGATTTATGCCATGATTTGGCTTAGCTCAGTTTAGTAGCATTCATGGGACACGTGGTGTCCAGTGAGGGTATTCAGGTAGATCCGAAGAAGATAGAGGCGGTGCAGAGTTGGCCTAGACCATCCTTAGCCACAGAGATCAGGAGTTTTCTTGGTTTGGCGGGTTATTACCATCGCTTTGTTGAGGGAGTTTCATATATTGCTTTGCCCTTAACCAAATTGACCCAAAAGGGTGCTCGTCTCAGGTGGTCGGACAAGTGTGAGGAGAGCTTTCAAAAGCTCAAGACTGCCTTGACCACAGCTCCAGTGTTAGTTCTGCCATCATCTTCAGGTTCTTACACCGTGTATTGTGACGCCTCGAGGATAGGCATTGGTTGTGTTTTGATATAGGAAGGTAGGGTGATTGCCTAGGCCTCGAGCCAGTTGAAGACCCATGAGAAGAACTATCATGTCCATGATCTTGAGTTAGCAGCCATTGTTTATGCCTTGAAGATTTGGCGTAATTATTTGTATGGGGTTTATTATGAAATCTATACTGATCACCGGAATTTGCAACATCTGTTTAAGCAGAAGGATCTTAATTTGTGTCAGCGGAGATGGTTGGAGCTTCTTAAGGACTATGATATCACTAGTTTATACCATCCGGGGAAGGCCAATATGGTGGCCGATGCTTTGAGTCGCCGAGCAGAGAGTTTGGGGAGTTTAGCATATCTTCCAGCAGCAGAGAGACCTTTGGCATTGGGTGTTCAGGCCTTAGCGGGCCAGCTTGTGAGATTGGATAATTCGGAGCCTAGTTGGGTGTTGGCTTGCGTGGTCTCTAGGTCTTATCTTTATGACCGTATCAGGGAGCATCAGTATGATGACCCCCACTTATTTATTTGTCAAGACAGGGTTCAGAGAGGTGATGCTAGGGATGTGACTATTGGCGATGACGGCGTGTTGAGGATGCAGGGCCGGATGGATTAGGGTAAGTGTTCTATATCCTAAAGTGTTTATATTTCATGAATATATGATTATATTCATCGTTTAATTCGGATTTTAATGGAAGAAATCAAGATTTTGGCAAAATGTTTCAAAAACAAAAATTTAAGATTTGGAGGTCCAGTTGTTATCGGAATTTGATAAAATCGGTATGGTTGAAATCGTATCGGAATGTGTGTTCGGATTTCATGAAAATTATGTCGTGTTCCGAGAGGTGAGCCCCGCGATGAATTTTGTTTACTTTTTGGAATAAATTTTTAAGTCGGCGTATTAGTATTGTCACGACCCAATTTCCCCTCCGTGTGACGTCGTGACAGTACCTAGTCTCTACAACTAGGTAAGCCTAACACTTTGCAGATTAATGAAATAAAAATATAAATTAAATGAATTTTTCAAAAATACACAACAATCCCCAAAACCCGGAACATCGTGAATCACAAACTACAGAAGGAAAAATGTAGTGTCTTTATACATCAGAATCTAATAAGGAAGATACAGAAAATAATGGACATGAGAGAGAGCAGAAGGGGACTCCGAGGTCTGCGGATGTGGCAGATATACCTTGAAATCTCCAAAGTCATCCCGGCTCACTGATAGTGTGGCTGATAAGGTGCGCCTAGATCTGCACACGAAAAACATGTGCAGAGAGTAACATGAGTACACCACAATGGTACCCAGTAAGTGCAAAGCCTAACCTCGGCCAAGTAGTGACGAGGTCAGGTCAAGGCTCAACCGGGGTAAGCATAATAAATTGAACAGTAAAAGATGTAAGTAAGTTTTACGGTAAACAGTTAAAGAAAATATTAAAAAATTTAACAGTCAAGGGAACCCTCGGCTCAGAACAAGGTATACATAATGTGGAATCTCCCGGGATACCGTCCCATAGTCCCGAATGAATATGCAGTATAGGGGGATCTTCCGAAATACGTATGTAGTACCAAAGTAAATATGCAGTACATGGGGATCTCCCGGAATACGTCCGTAGTCCCAAAGTAAATATGCAGTGCTGGGGGATCTCCTGGAATATGTCTATAGTCCCAAAGTAAATATGCAGTGTTGGGGGATCTCCCAGAATATGCAAGATAGGGGGATCTCCCGAAATCCCGTTCTGTAGTCCCAAAGTAAATATGCAGCGCGAACGATAGAAAATACAACTACAACACGAAATTCTTACTATTTAGGCTAGGTATTAGTCAGGGAAGGAGCAGGAAAATTCACTAAGCATGTTGCACAGAATTCACACAAACAATTAAGACACGTAGACATGTTGTATTAGACTAAACATGGTAGCTACACATATTGGAATAACTTAATTAAAAGTGAAAATAGATTTGTACTCATAAAAAATGGTATAACTCAAAATAACAGGAAAACATGTTGCTGCTCAGTTAGAAAATCAGGTTTTACCACAACTAGCCCGTGTACGTACTCGTCACCTCACGTACACGGCGCTCACATATCACAACAATTTCAAATCTTAAGGGGATTTCCCCCACACAAAGCTAGGCAAGCCACTTACCCCGAGTCAAGCTCAATTAATTGGTCACAATGCCTTTCCTATGAATATCCGGCTCCAAATGGCCCAAATCTAGCCAAAAGCAATTACATATCATAAATACAACCATAATATACTCATCTAATTAATGAAATCAACATTGTTAACAAAAATTCTGAAATTCGTCCTAAAACGTTGACCCAAGACCAGGTATCGTAATCGGGTAAAAATTATAAATTACGAACAACCATTCACTCACGAGTCCAACCATACCAAAATTGTCAAAATCCGACTTCGAATCGACATTCAACTCTCAACCCATTTTATGAAGTTTCGACTATTTTCTCCAATTTTCCACCCCAAAGTACTAATCAAATGATGAAATAAGTGATATAATCATGTATTTTAGCCAAAACTGAATTAGAATCACTTACCCCGTTGGTTTTCTTGAAAATCCCTAGAAGAATCATCAAAACCCAAGCTCTCTAGGTCAAAATATGAAAATAAAACCCCAAATCTCGTAATTATAGTGCACCCTCAGATTCCAATTTCGCGGACCGCGGTGAGGTTCACGTGGGGGAGGGGGGGTGAGAATGGGTCACGACGTCACACGGAGGGGAAATTGGGTCGTGACAAGTTGGTATCAAAGTTCTAGGTTCATAGGTGTCGTGGGTCAAAAATCGGTTGAGTAGAGTCTCGCGGATCGGTACATAGATATTTGTACTTATCTTCGGGAGGATATGGAACTGTTAGGAAAATTTCACTACTTGATTCCTTGTCGTGCGAAAATCTTGACTTTAATACTAAACTTCTGTATTTTATTCTCTCAATATGGTGAGGACACGTACAAGCAGATCTGACGAACAGGCACCCGTGCCCCTTGCTAGAGCCACGAGAGGCCAGGGCCGGGGTAGAAGTCGAGGATGTCCATGTGGTGCAGCAAGAGCACTCGCACAAGCTGCTACGAAGGAGCCCCAAGTAGCTCCAGCTGGAGGGCAAACACCAGAGGTACTTGCTTTTGCACCAGCCCTCCAGAAGACTCTAGCCTAGTTTCTGAGCATGTTCAGCACCTTAGCTCAGGCTGGATTGATTCCACTTTCTCCTTCCACATCTCAGGCCGGGGGAGGAGGGCAGACTCCCATCGCCAGTACTCTAGAGCAGCGGGTTCAGGTCTATCTGGGTCCAGAGATTGTACCAATGCAGCCGGTAGTTCCAGCTCAGCCCGAGGTTAGGGCAACAGCTTCTGAGGCGGAGCAGCTCAAACTCGAGAGGTTCAAGAAGTACTACCCACCTACTTTCAGCGGATTGGATACAGATGATGCTCAAGGTTTTCTGGAGGAGTGTCATCGTATTCTCCGTACTATGGGCGTAGCAGAGACGAGTGGGGTTTCTTTTACTACATTCCAGCTTAGAGGAGCAGCCTATCAGTGGTGGCGTGCTTATGAGTTGAGTAGTCCGGCTGAGGTAGCTTCACTTACATGGACTCAGTTCTCAGACATGTTTTCGAGAGAGTATGTCCCTTAGAGCCTCAGAGACTCATGGGGCACAGAGTTTGAGCAGCTGTGCTAGGGATCTATGACTATGTCAGAGTATGCAGTCTGTTTCATTGATTTGGCCCGACATGCACCGACCTTGGTTGCCACAGTTCGAGAGAGAGTTCGACGGTTTATTGAGGGACTCCATCCCAGCATCCGGATTAGTACGACCAGGGATGGATATTTCTTATCAGCAGGTTGTGAGTATTGCTAGGAGGTTGGAGGACATGCTTGCCCGGGATAAAGAGGAGAGGGAGGCCAAGAGGTCACGAGAGACTGATTATTATTCTGGAGCTCATGTCCCAGCAACTCGCCATGGTAGGGGTTATGTGAGTCTCCCTGTTCATTCATCTCTTCCAGCTGCCAGCGGTGTTCCAGCTCCTTCTAGGCCCCAGGAGTCTTATTATGCATCGCCAGTATCTAGTGTGCCTCCTGCACGGGGTGTTCCTAGTGGCCAGTCCAGCAGACCTGGCCCCAGCCAGTCACAACAGCCACGCCCTCCCAGAGCTTGTTTTGAGTGTGGTGACACTCGCCAAGTGGTGAGTGATTTTCCCAGGATTAGGATGGGTGCACCTCCACAGACTTCTCAGCCACAGCGTGCTCCACCGGGTCCTCAGGCTATGATTACAGCACCAACTGCCACCCCACCTGCTCAGCCAGCTCGAGGTGGAGGTCGGGGAGGTAGAGGCCGCCCTAGAGGGGGAGGCCAGGCTAGATATTATGCACTTCCTGCTCGTACAGAGGCATTTGCTTCTGATTATGTCATTACAAGTATTGTTCCAGTTTTTCATAGAGATGCGTCAGTATTATTTGACCCAGGCTCTACATATTCTTATGTGTCCTCATATTTTACCCCGTATTTGGGCATATCTCGGGATTCTTTGAGTTCCCCTATTTATGTGTCTACGCTTGTGGGAGATTCTCTTGTTGTGGACCGCGTGTATCGGTCGTGTTTGATTGCTCTTAGTGGTTTTGAGACCGGAGCCGATTTATTATTGCTCAGCATGGTGGACTTTGATAATATTTTGGGCATGGACTAGTTGTCTCCCCATTATGCTATTCTTGATTGTCACGCAAAGACCTTGACGCTGGCTATGCCAGGTTTACCGCGATTAGAGTGGGAAAGTACCTTAGTGTATACTCCCAATAGAGTTATTTCTTTTCTTAAAGCTCAATGAGTGGTTGAGAAGGGGTGTGACACGTATCTAGCTTATGTGAGAGATGTCAGTATTGATACCCCTACAGTTGAGTCAGTTTCAGTAGTGAGGGACTTTCCAGTCAGCCCATATCTATTCCTCCATATTGTATGGCTCCTCCTGAGTTAAAGGAGCAGTTACAGAATTTGCTTAATAAGGGCTTCATTCGGCCCAGTGTGTCACCTTGGGGTGCTCCTGTCTTATTTGTGAAGAAGAATGATGGTTCTATGCGGATGTGTATTGATTACCGCCAGTTGAACAAAGTCACAGTCAAGAAAAAGTATCCATTGTCTAGTATTGATGACTTATTTGATCAATTACAGGGTGCCAGAGTATTTTCCAAGATTGACTTACGTTCAGGTTATCATCAGTTGAAAATTCGGGATCCAGATATGCTGAAGACTGCTTTCAAGACCAGATATGGTCACTATGAGTTTCTTGTTATGTCTTTTGGGCTGACCAATGCCCCAGCAGCTTTTATGCACTTGATGCACAGTGTGTTCAGTCCTTATCTTGACTCATTCGTCATCGTGTTTATTAACGACATACTGGTATACTCCCGGAGTAGGGAAGATCATGAGCAGCACCTGAGGACTACACTTCAGACTTTGAGAGAAAAGAAGTTATATGCAAAATTTTCAGTGTGAGTTTTGGCTAGACTCAGTGGCATTCTTGGGTCATATAGTATCGAGTAAGGGGATCCAGGTGGATCCGAAAAAGATTGAAGCAGTGTAGAGTTGGCCCAGACCATCCTCACCTACAGAGATCCGGAGTTTTCTTGGTTTGGCGGGTTATTACCGCTGATTTGTAGAGGGTTTCTCATCTATTGCAGCACCTATGACTAGGTTGACCCAGAAGGGTGCTCCGTTCAGGTGGACAGAGGAGAGTGAGGAGAGCTTTCAGAAGCTCAAGAGTGCTTTGACTATAGCCCCAGTATTGGTATTGTGATGACCCAAAATGTCATCCTTAAATTTAATAAGTAATTCTATGTTCTAAGACCTCGAAAAGCACCATTTATCATTCCTTGACTTGCGTGCATAGTCTATACAATTTTTCGAAAAGTTTTTATGTGAAAAATGGATTAAAATGTGAAATAGAGCTTTAAAACTCAACTAAGTTGACTTTGGTCAACTTTTTGAGCAAACGGACCTGGATCAGTGTTTTGACAATTCCGGTAGGTCTGTATCGTGATTTGGGACTTGGGCGTATGCCCGTAATCGAATTCCGAGGTCCCTAGCCCGAGATATGGAATTTTGATGAAAACGTAAAAGCTTAAAAGCTTAATGATTTCTAAGAAATTACTGGTGTTGGATTTAATGACCTCGAGTCCGTATTTTGGTTCCGGAGCCCGGTATAGGTCCACTATAATATTTATGACTTGTCTGCCGAATTTGGTGAGAATCGGAGTTGATTTGGTGTCCGATTCGTAGTTCTAGGTGTTATTTTGGCGATTTGTTCGTGCGAGCAAGTTCTTATGATGTTTTAGGACTTGGGTTCATGTTTGGCTTGGAGCCTTGAGGGCTCGGGTTGGTTTCGGGTGGTTAACAGCTCATTTTTGGACTTGAGGAAACTGCAGAAACCTGCTTCTGGTTTCCTTCTTCGCATTCGCGAGGGGAGTCTCGCGTTCGCGAAGAGCAAATTGGGGCTGGCACATTTTCTGCTTCGTGTTCGCGACAGAGAGAACGCGTTCGCAAAGGCTTGAGGTGCGAAGCTTCGCATTTCGCGATCGAAGCCTCGCGTTCTCGAAGGGAAAGGGGCTGGCGAGGACAATTGCCTTCGCGTTCGCGAACTGCATCTCGCGTTCGCGAAGGCCAAGCCAGGCAAGCTTCGCGTTTGCGAAGTAGCCCTCGTGTTCGCGAAGAGTAAAATTGGGCAGTAGGAATTGGTGCTTCGCGAACGCGAGGCACTGACCACGTTCGCGAAGGGTAAAAATCCCAGAAACAGAACTTAAGTTCTGGAAATGGGGTTTCGACCCATTTTCAACTCTTTTCCATTTTTGAGCTCGGATAAGGCGATTTTTTGGCGATTTTCACGGAAGAATATTGGGGTAAGTGTTCCTTATCCTATATTGATTATATTTCATGATTTCATACTCATTTATATCATGAATCCGTGAATTTATGGAAGAAAAATCAGATTTTTATAAAATCTTCCAAAAATAAAAATTTAAGATTTGAAGGTCCCTTTGACATCGGAATTGAATACTTTTTGTATGGTTGGACTCGTCTCAGAATGGGTGTTCGAATTTCGTAAGTTTTTCCGAGATTTTTGGAGACAAATTTAAAAGGAAAAGCTGTGGTTGAGTAATTGATTGGAATTTGCAAAGCGAGGTAAGTGTCGTGGTTAACCTTAACTTGAGAGAATAGAACCCTTAAATTATTTGTTATGTGAATTGCATATGAACGATGTATAGGCGAGGTGACGAGTGTCTATACGTCGTCAAATTAATTGTTTGCCTACTTACTTGAAAAATCATAAATTATTTTAAATCATGAATTAATTATTATAATAATTGTTTCTCTCCTATTCTTTGTCAAATATTAATTTTTGAATTCCTGCATTAATTGTTACATGCTATTTGAATTATGTGCCTTAATTGTTATTTGACAATTAGCATATTAAATATTAAACTGCATATTTTCTCTCTGATTTTCATAATAATTTGCTATTGGCCTTTGTTTGTTTCGTAATTAAATTTTAATTATTGTATGCTTGTTATCATATAATTTTATATTAATTATTGCATTTATTGGGGAAATTTCTTCTATAACAATTGGTAAATGAATATATTGGAGGAGCGGGTTGTACGCCACAACAGAATTGATTATAAAGAATATATTGGAGGATCGGGTTGCGCGCCGCAACATAATTAATTATAATGAATATATTGGAGGATCGGGTTGCACGCCGCAACAGACTTATTAAAAGTCCATATTGGAGGATCGGGTTGCATGCCGCAACAGACATATTTAAAAGTCGACATACATATATATATATATATATATATATATATATATTGGGGGGATCGGATTGCACGCCGCAACAGACTTGATTAAAATGAATATACTGGAGGAGCAGATTGCACGCCGCAACAGAACTGAATGTGAATATATTGTGAGAGCGGGTTGCACGCTGCAATAGAATTGAATGTGAATATACTGTGAGAGCGGGTCGGGTTACACACTGCAACATAATTGAGCGAAATGATAATTGGTTATGACTGCTGAGTTGGCTTCAATTATTATAAATGAGTTACCTAATTTATTTTTATTATTGTTGTTGTAACTAATATTGCGTACAGGTAATGTAAGTGACCCGCCTTAGCCTCGTCACTACTTCGTCGAGGTTAGGCTCAGCACTTACCAGTACATGGGGTCGGTTGTTCTGATACTACACTCGGCACTTCTTGTGCAGATTTCGGAGTTGGTCCCAGCGGCATGCCATAGACTTGCTCGGATTTCAAATACTCGAAGAAGACTTGAGGTATAACTTCATGGCGTCCGTAGTTCTGAAGTCCCCGTCTATTTTACTTTAGCTGTGTGTTTATTTCCAGAAAGATTTATTTTATTCAGACCTTTATTTGTATTATTCTAGAAGCTCGTGCACTTGTGACACCCATTCTGGGATGGTATTTAGACACAATTGTTTTTATGGATTATTCACTACATTTCAGACTTTACTTCCACATTTGTTCTTTCATTATTAATAAATTTAAAAATTATTTTAAAAATAGATAATATTATTCTAACGTTGGCTTGCCTAGCAAGTGAAATGTTAGGCCCCATCACGGTCCGAAGGTGGGAATTTCGGGTCGTGACAGGTATTGCCTTCAGGTTCAGGGTCTTATATAGTTTATTGTGATGCATCGCAAGTTGGCCTCGATGCGGTGGTGATGCAAGACCGTTGGGTGATTGCTTACGCGTCCAGACAGCTGAAGGTGCATGAAAAGAATTATCATGTCCACGACCTTGAGCTAGCAGGTATTGTTTATGCCTTGAAGATTTGGAGGCATTATTTGTACGGAGTTCCTTGTGAGATTTACACTGATCACCAGTGTTTGCAGCACTTGTTCAGGCTGAAAGACCTTAATTTCCATCAGCGGAGGAGGTTGGAGCTACTAAAGACTATGATATCACTATATTGTACCACCCGGGGAAGGCCAATGCAGTGGTCGACGCCTTGAGTCATCGGGCAGAGAGTTTGGAGAGTTTGGCATATCTTGCGGCAGCCGAGAGGCCCTTAGCCTTGGATGTTCAAGCCTTAGCCAGCCAGTTTGTGAGATTGGATATTTGAGAGCCTAGCCGGATATTAGCTTGTGTGGTTGCTCAGTCTTCTCTTTATGACCGTATCAGGGAGCGCCAGTATGATGATCCTCATCTTCTAGTTATTCAGGACAGGGTTCGGCGAGGTGATGCCAGAGATGTGACTATTGGTGATGACTGTGTGATGAGGATGTAGGGCCGGATCTGTGTTTCTGCCGCGGTCCGTGTTCCAGACTTCAGAGACAAATACCTGAACACCAGCAGATCTTTCTAACAGCTGAACTAACCCGTTCACTATTCGAAACACACCCAAAGCCCTAGGGACCTCAACCAAGCATACCAACCAATCCTAAAATACCATACTAACTTAGTCGACCCCTCAAACCACATCAAACAATGCTAAAATCACAATTCATCCTCGATTCAAACTTAAAGAACTTGAAACTTCTAAATTCGACAACCGATGCCGAAACTAACCAAACCACGTCTGATTGACCCCAAATTTTGCACACAAGTTATATTAAAAATTACGGACCTACTCCAACTTCCGGAATCGGATTCCGACCCCAATATCAAAATTTCCACTACCGGTCCAAACTCCAAAAATTCGACTTTCGCCAATTCAAGCCTAAATAAGCTACGGACCTCCAAAACACAATTTGAACACGCCGAGCTAACGGAACCGACGAAAATTCCATTTCGGGACCGTCTTCACACAGTTCCGACTACGGTCCAAATTCTAAGACTCAAGTTCTCATTTAGGGACTAAGTGTCCCAAAACACTCCGAAACTCAAAACCAATCATCCCGGCAGGTCATAATAACATAAATAGATATGGGGAAAGCAGTTAATAGGGGTTCGGGGCTCTAACTCTCAAAACAACTGGCCGGGTCGTTACAATTATCCTAAATTGTTTCCAATGAATTTTAATGAAGTTTTACAATTAATTTGGATAGATATGAGCTGTCCGGAGGTCAATTCAAGCAAGAAGGCGATTTCGGAACATCGGCATAACTTCAAAAAGGTAAGTATCTTACCTAACCTTGAGTGGGGGAATTACCCCTTAGGCATTGAGTCTTATGTGAAAATTGTGTGATTGGAAGTCGTGTACGCGAGGTGACGAGTACGTACTCGGGCTTATATGTACAAATTTTATTGGTTTAAAGTTTTAGGCATTTTTATGTATTAAATTGGATAATTGTTGGCATTAGTAAATCCTTGAATTATCATGCCCCATTCCTTATTTGTCAAGTTTGTATTTTATATAATAATTTGGTGTTATTGTCACTTGGATTCTATGTAAATTTCGTGTGTTTATTGATTTGATATTTTTCTTGGAATTAAATTCATGATGGAATCCTTATATAGAAATATTAATTAAATAAGTTTAAATTGAGGAGTTAATATAATTATCAAGAATTTGGATTAATGAAGGTATTGCCCTATATTGAGTATTTTTCACATCTGTTGATTGTTTTGAGGTTTTTTATATACGTTGTGTGGAGCCTTGGGCTATTTGTTGAGAAATTTATTGATTATGCTACATATTTGGAATTTGGTTGTGGTAAGTGGATAATTGTGATATGAATTGTTGTGTCATGTTGTGGTTTAAACACTCTCCTTAATGTTATTTATGCTTCCTACCTTGCTTGTTAATGATATACATGTGCTTAGTAAGGAAGAGCGTAAAGCACGAAGGGTGATGCCGTGCCATTTGAGAGTGTAAAACACGTAGGGTGATGCCATCCCATTTGAATTATATTATCATGTGAGGGAGAGTGTAAAGCACGAAGGGTGATGCAGTGTCATTTGAGAGTGTAAAGCACGAAGGGTGATGCAGTGTCATTTGAGAGTGTAAAGCACGAAGGGTGATATTTTCTTGTTGGATTTCAAAAAGCTTGAACAAGATCTTGATGATAAAAGCACTTGAGCTTCTTCCTCTCTCTAGAACAGTCTCCCTTCTCTCTAAAAATGTCAGATTTTTGCTCCAAAATGAGTCCCAAAGCCTATTTATCAAAATGGGGCTGGGTTATGAAAATAAAAAAATTAACCCTCCGAAAGCAGGTCTGTGGTCGCATAATGGACCGCAGAATGGGATGCGGGTCGCAAAATGGTCGCAAATATTGCCCAGAACTGTGCTGTTCTGGGACATTCTGCGACCAGTTTGTGGTCGCAGAAGCACTTTTGCGATCGCAGAATTATTCTGCGATCGCAAAATTGTCGCAGAATCTCATTTTTTCCAGCCTTTGGTAATTTGGTCATAACTCCTTGTAGGAATGTCCAAATGATGAACGGTTTGAATCGTTAGAAACTAGACTCAAATATCTTTCATTTGATAGGTAATACACCATATAACACTTCGTATTATGAGAGTTATGCTCATTTGAAGTTAGGTCTTGTGCGAACTCACTTGAAACTTTAGTCTATTATGAAATTTCCAACTTTTATATTCGATGCTGAAACCTATCGAATCAAGTTCGATTGACCTCAAATTTTTCACACAACTCATAAATGACATAACATATCTATTTTAATTTTTAGAATCGGATTCCGACTCCGATATTAAAAAGTCAACCCCCGGTCAAACTTTCCAAAAATTTAACTTTTGCCATTTCAAGCTTAATACTACTATGGACTTCCAAATAATTTTTCGGACACGCTCCTAAGTCCAAAATAACCATACGGAGCTATTGTAATCATCAAAATTCAGTTCTGAGGACTTTTACACATAAGTGAACATCCGATCAACTTTTCCAGCTTAAGTTTTCAATTATGAGACTAAGTGTCTCATTTCACTCTGAAATCCTTCCACACCCGAACTAACTAACCCGATAATTCATAAATCAACTGTAAGGCATACATTGAGCAGTAAATGGGGGAATGGGGTTGTGCTACTCAAAACGACCGGTCGGGTCGTTACATTCTCCCCCACTTTAATAGACGTTCGTCCTCAAACGTGCCAAGAGTTGTTCTTAACCTTCAAATCTCTATTCCACCTTACTACGGACATACCCGGGGGTGATCTCACGTCACCCTATTCTATATAGGCCTGACCACACAACATAACTGAAAATCATCAATTTAACCTTAGCCCAAAAACCATAGAGCCAAATTTCTAACATCCAGAATTCTTTTCTAGACCTGAATCTCACATCTACACACTATATAAACCTTAACAAGCTGTATCTAGCCATAACCATAATCCCAGATATAATCACATAACATACTACACAACTCGCATACTCGTAGCACCATTTCTGATCACAGTAACTACTCAAACCCAACAAAGTACTAGTATAAAACCCCGCATTCAACATAACCTCATTCTGAAACCTTCGTACACTGCCAATGATGAAAGAAACAATCAAAAACTCATAACCACTCATCACATAAACTAGCCATTGAGCTCTCTCGCCCCAACCAGAACCATAATCCTCTCCTAAGCCGAATTTCAATATTATCCTCCCGAATATACTATAATCAAGCCGGATAGTACCCATTCTAGGTCCAATGACCTTATATTATTAAACACAACTATCCCACTGTCACGACCCAATTTTCCCTCCGTTTGGGTATCGTGATGGCATCTAGTCTTAAGGACTAGGGAAGCCTAACAATAATTAAAACAACAACATTATTTAAATAGAATCTATTATAGTTCCCAAAACCGGTAGTGCAAGTCATAATCTCTATAAAGTATTTGCTAGAAAACTTCTAAATACAACTGTCCAGAAATAAGAATAAACAGTGCAAAACGAAAAGTTGAAGGTGACTCCGAAGCCTGCGAACGGCGAACGCAGCGGCAGGTTTACCTTGAGTCTCCGCAACAACAGTCCATACAGCTAGCTAACGAATAATTACCTGGTTCTGCACAAACAAATGTGCAAAAGAGTAGCATGGGCACACCACAACGGTGTCCGGTAAGTATCAAGACTAACCCCGGTGAAGTAGTGACGAGGACTAGTCAAGACACCCACCGGTCTAATAAACTGAACAAGCATAAGTATAGGGATGACAGAACATGACATCTATCTAAGGACCCCGCGATATGGCTAACGACATAGCAACTGGAATAAGGAAGGAAAAACAGGAAGTAACAGCGGAACACCAGAATAAGACATAGAAGAATGAACGAAAACACAACCCAAATCCAGAAATCACAATACAGTAAAGGCAAGTAGTAACTCAGCAGCTGCAATAGTTTTCACATCAGGTCTCAGCCAACAACCCCAATAAATTAGTCAAATCCTTCAAGTGTAAAATTTTACCCGTAAGTTTTTAAATTGAGGTCTTTAGAATATAATCCTTTCCAATAAGAAATTAATTTTGAAATATACTTCCTTCAAATAAATATCTTTCAAACATAGTTCTTTCAAGATAAAACCTTTCAAATATAAACTTTTCAAATAATTAGCCTTCAAACATAGTTCTTTCAAGATAAATACTTTTCAAGTATAACCCTTTCAAATAAATATCTTCAAACATAGTTCCTTCAAGATAAATACTTTTCAAATATAAACTCTTCAATTAATATCCTTCGAGTATAAGTCACCCTATGACACCTAAGCATGGAAGATTAGTAGCTCCGAATACAGATATAACCATAGGAAAAATCTACCGGGATACCGTCCCGTAGTCCCGAATTAATTATGCAAGACAGAGGGATCTCCCGGAATACGTCTGTAGTCCCAATTTAAATATGCAGTGCTGGGGGATCTCCCGAAATACGTCCGTAGTCCTAATTTAAATATGCAGTGCTGGGGGATCTCCCGGAATACGTCTGTAGTCCCAATTTAAATATGCAGTGCTGGGGGATCTCCCGGAATACGTCCGTAGTCCCAATTTAAATATGCAGCACAAACAACAGAGATAACAACTATAATACGATAGAAACCTCGTACATCACCACAACAAGTACAAAAGCAACAATGACATAAATGCAAGGTACGACGAGCAAATCAACTCAAGAATTTAAATCACAAGAACGGTAGAACTCATTCACAAGGAATAACCACAGTAAAGAATGCTAGGCACAAGGAGAACAGCTTAACAAGGGAAAACAAAACAAAAAAGTAGCAACAATTCCACAATATTCAAGTCAACAATAAAAAGCCAACACGAGTCAAATAGTTCCAAATAATGGCAAGTCAACTAAGATATAGGTTATCTAAACGCCTTTTGAGGTTGAGAAATTACGAGGAAAATTCAACAATTCAAGTAAGGATAAGCAGCGAAAGATAATCATAACTCCAATTAAGACTAAACAATTATAGGATGAGAAAATAATGATTTCAATTAATGATAAGCAGTTATGAAAAATATAGCACAACGATAGAAGAGGTAAAATCTTTGGTTAAGTTGAATAAGGGTCAAATAGATAGTAAGAGTGAATCCTAAAGCAATTATCTCTAGTCAAAGCATGTAGAGGTGAAACTAGCAAATAGGAATTCAAAAGTATCAAAAACAACATCATACATAGTGAATATAAGGACATAAGAACCCTAAAAGGCCAACTTTCAACAAATAAGTCCGAGAACGCACTCGTCACCTCGCGTACACAGACTACAATCAACATAGATGACCCAAATCCTAAGGGGTAGTTCTCCCGCACAAGGTTAGGCAAGATACTTACCTCGAGTCAAGCTCAATCAATCCGTAAGAATGCCCTAAAGAGTCGACATGGGCCCACGTCTCGGAATGGGGTAAAAGTTGTAAAATACGAAAGCTCATTCACTCACGAGTCGAACCATATAAAATTTACTAAAATTCAACACCAAAATCTCGATCAAAACCCCAAAATTCGGCCTAAGAACTTTTCTCAATTTTTTTCACCCCAAATTCGAATTTAAAAGATGAATTCTAGCATAGATTAGTGGAATATAACCATAAGGGAGTTAAGAATAATTACCCAAAAACTTCCTCGAAAAATCTCTCCAAATTCCGCCTTCTACCCAGCTCTCAATCAAATTTGTGAAGTGAACTTCAAACCCTCAAATCTGTCACTTTTCTGCCCAGTTATTCCGCATCTGTGGGCCTTGGGTCGCACCTGTGACGCCGCACCTGTGGAATTTCCTTCACAGGTGCGGAAATGACTTAAGAGGGCTGGGTCCACTTCTGCAGAAAAAGGGCCGCACCTGCGAGTGCGCGCCTGCGGACTATTGTCCGCTTCTGCGATCTCCTCCGCGCATGCGTGACCCTAACGCATCTGCGGGCATCGCAGATGCGGAATTCACCTCGCACCTGCAACCCCTGGCACTCTTCCATTTTTACGCTTCTGCGCTTGCCTCCCCGCATGTGCGATCAGGCACCTGCGGTCTCTCCACCGCAGGTGCGAAAATGACAGATGCCTGAAGACTTCAGCAGCAACATAAATCCAACTTTGAATCTGTTAAGCACTCGAAACTCACCCGAGCCCCCCCCGGGACCTCAACCAAACATACCAACCAATCCTAAAATACCATACACCCTTAGTCGAGCCCTTAAAAAACATCAACTAATGCTAAAATCATGAATCACCTTCCAATTCAAACTTAAAGAACTTGAAACTTTAAATTCCTACAACCGATGCCGAAACCTATCAAACCACGTCCGAATGACCTCACATTTTGCACACAGGTCACAAATGACACTACGAACCCACAGCCACTTTCGGAAATCCATTCCAAGCTCGATATCAAAATTTTCACTATCGACCGAAATCGCCGAAAATCTAACTTTCGCTAATTCAAGCCTAAATCTACTACAGACCTCCAAAACACATTTCAGACGTGCTCCCAAGCTCAAAATCACTCAACGGAGCTAACAGAGTCGACAGAATTCCATTCCGGATACGGCTTCACACAGTTCCGACTACGGTCTAAATTCTAAGATTTAAGCTCTCATTTAGGGACTAAATGTCCCAAATCACTTCGAATCACCCGATAATTGAATTCAACCATGCATGCAAGTCAAGGCACATAATACGAAGCTGCTCAGGGCCTTATGCCGCCGGACGAGACTTAAATTATCAAAATGACCGGCCGGGTCTTTACACCCATAGACACGCCACATCAATATAACAAAAGCCACAATAGCGCAATCTGTGTACCCAAATATGGGAGATGTCTCAAGGAAGAGAAATGTATTGCAAGTTCAACAAGCACCACCACAACCGCAATGTTATAACCAACTCCTCAAATTTCATGAAGAAGATAACCGTAGGTGCATGAGCACAATTGTAGAGGTAGGAAATTAATAGATCAGATAAATTATTATAGAAATAGAATTCTCACACACGGCACGGACAACTCACGTGCCAATAATATGAATCTCCTGGCATGATCACAGGCCTCCAGTCCCAGCATATCATACATAAGTAGTTAAATAAGTAGACTTGTATATGATAGTGAAATAAGATTCTCATGCTCCTGGACTGGTAGAAACAGCACGCCATAGTGTAAGCACGTGCAAAGTCTGCTATCATACTTCAAATGGAAATTTTATTTTTTAACATAGAATTAGTAACTATCCCGTTTATTTAGGGAATCTTCTTCTTTGTAACCTCAAGTATAGCCCAGATAGTTCTCAACAAAGGTACAAGTACAGGAAACATTATAACTTTACGCTTAACAGTCAACTCTAGGCATATAATAGCCTAAGCATTCTTCTGAATATGAATACTGGCTCTAATGACCGCACATGGGCTCGAAGCTCACATAGATGCGCACTCATAGCGCATAGCTATCACAAATAATTAACGCAATTAGTGAATCCACCGAGTTTTAAATAAAATAGTCACCTCAAATAGGTCGCAACCCCGAAACAATATACTTGTGAGAACTCCAGTCTCAAAATTTATCGAACACATGAATCACCGTAACTAATCCCAACTCTAGCACTAAAATGACTAACACATCTTCCATTCACGATAATCCCATGAGGAATACTTTCATAATTCTTCCGTGCCACATATAAATAATTTGAATATCAGCAGTCTATCAACCAGGTGAGTACTGCAATACCGAAGAACATCCATAAGTCAAAACACAATGCGCCTTCTGAAATGCGCACCCTTATGAGGAATTACCGAGCAGTTATAACATTCATCGAAATATTTGAAACTAACCATGGTGTCCAACCTTCGTTACCTTCTCTTCAAGACTGAACTGTCACCTTGTACATGTAAATCCTAACCCCGCACAACACACCATATCTATTATGCCATCATGTGACAAGCACAAGAATCTCATTATCAACTCTGAGTCACCAACAAATTACATTACCTGGTTAGTTAGAAAACTTCCTCTTGCTTCCTTCCAGGAGGAAATCTCAATACACAACACGTTTCCCATACCAGTAGAAAATATCCGGTTCGAACCATGGTAGAAACCATCAAGAACACTTTGAAATCCATCTGCACATAACCAAGCGATTAGAACTAAATTCCTCTAACTCGACCAAACCACGTAGGTCACCAAATCCATGAATATTTCCACAAAAACATCTGTAGAGTCCCACCACATCATAATTACCCCTATAAAAACCACAACCGAAACACCCACTCTGAAAATACCTTATTCTGATGCCTTTGGCCTGACCTCAGGCCGAACCGAAATAACAGGTTATACCGGTACTACACCCGCAACCTGACCAACGTGAACCTGCTGCTCTAGAGTTGTGGTAGGAGTTTGAGCCACTCCGCTAATCCGCGAAATATTTGGTGCAACAGAGATCAATCCCGCCTAAGTTAATGTACCAAACACACTCAGGAATTGTGCTAAAGTCTCCTGAAGTTCGCGGGTAACAACTGGTGCTTCTGGTACCTGTCCCCCAACTAGAGCTACTGGTGGTTCCTCAACTGTTGTTCTGACAAGTTCTCTAGTCGCGGCACATGCCCTTCCTCGACCTCTACCTCGGCCTCTACATCGGCCCGGGCCTCTTGTAGCACTAGCAGTATGTGCGGATGCCTGCTCAACTAAGCCGATAGCACGTGTCCTTACCATCTGTGAGAGAATAGAGATACAAAGGCTCAAATTCTAAAATCAACAAATTTGCACGACATGAATGAAAGAAGTGGAAATTTCTTAACAGTTTTGTAGCCTCTCGAAGATAAGTACAGACGTCTCCGTACCGATCCGCAAGACTCTACTAGACTCGTTCGTGACTCATAGAACCTATGAACCTAGAGCTCTGAAACCAACTTGTCACGACCCAAAATACCACCATATGCGTTGTGATGGCACCTAGTCTCTAAGACTAAGTAAGACGATTTCAATTACATTTTGAAGCCTTTGTTTTTATTACATAAGTAATCAAAACTAACAGCGGAACAAATATGAATATACAACCTCTCAAGACTGGTAGTACTGAGTCACGAACTCTAACTAAATACATGAAATGATCTTAAGGATCGAATACCCAATACTATTTGAATAATAAATAACAGTACAATAAAATGGAAAGATTTCAAGGAACTGTGACGACCAGGCAACGCTACCTTGAATCCTTGCGATCCCACTCTAACTTTGTCCGAGTTTGATATCTGCAATACCTGGCTCTACACAATAATGTGCAGAAGTGTAATATGAGTACACCACAGTCGGTATCCAGTAAGTATCAAGACTAACCTCAGTGGAGTAAAGACGAGGTACAGTCAAGACACTCACTAGTCTAGAAAACCTGTGCAATATGATATACAATATAATAGGAAGCAAATCAACCAGTAATCTGTACGTGCCGTTCCTCGACCTCTACCTCGGCCCCGACCTTTTGCAGCCCTAGCAGTATGAGCGGATGCATGCTCAGATAACTCGGTAGCACGTGTCCTCACCATCTGTGAGTGAATAGAGATACAAAGGGTTAAATTCTAATTTGATTCCAAAAAGTTCACATATGAAATCTGAACACACATTCCGATATGAGTTCAACCACACCAATTTTATCATGAAAATTAATCAAAACTGGATAAGAATCACTTACCCCAAACACCCACGCAAGAATCTCTCCAAAAATTGCATTCTACCGAGCTCCCAATTTGATTTTTGTGTTATGAACTCAAACCCTCATTTTTGGACTTTTAATTCTGCCCAGGTATGCCTTCTTCATGTTCGCGACCTCTATATCGCGTTCGCGAAGGCCAAAAACTCAACTGCATCAAATTCTTCTTCGCATTCGCGTGACCAGCGTCGTGTTCACGAAGACTGCCCATGCAAAGCATCGTATTCGCGATGCCCTCAAACCCTACTGCTTCGCGTTCGCGAAGACTAATGACTATAGGCCCAGTCCCCGCCTTCCTTCTACGCGTTCGCGACTGGCCCCTCGTGTTCGCGTAAGTTGTTCAGACACCCCTTCGCGTTCGTGAAGGCCAAATCCAGCGACCTTAAAACTCCTCTTCGCGAACGCGTGACTCTCTTCGCATTCGCGAAAAAGGAAACCAGATACCAGATACAGCAGTTCTGAAACAGCCCGAAATGATCCGAAACCACCCCGAAACACACCCGAGGCCTCCAGGACCCCGTCTAATCATACCAACCAGTCCCATTACATAATACAAACTTGCTCGAGACCTCAAATCACATCAAGCAACATCGAAATCATGAATCGCACCCCAATTCAAACTTAATGAACTTTGAAACTTCAACTTCTACAATCGATGCTAAAACCTATCAAATCACGTCTGATTGTCCTTAAATATTGCACACAAGTCATAATTGACATTACGGACCTACTCCAACTTTCGGAATTGAATTTCGACCCAGATATCAAAAAGTCCACTTCCGGTAAACGTCTCCAAAATCCTTCAAAAATTCGACTTTCACCATTTCAAGCCCAAATCAGCTACTAACCTCAGATTCACAGTCCGGACACGGTCCTAAGTCTAAAATCATCCAATGGAGCTAACGGAACTGACGGAACTCCATTCTGGAGTCGACTTAACACAGTTCCGACTAAGGTCAAAATCTTAAGACTTAAGCTTCCATTTTAGGGACCAAGTTTCCCAAATCACTCCGAATCATCTGGTAACTGAATTCAACCACGCACGCAAGTCAATACACGTAATACAAAGCTGCTCAGGGCCTTATGCTGCCAAACATGACTTAAATTCTTGAAACGGCAAGTCGGGTCGTTACATTCTCCACCTCTTAAACAAACGTTCATCCTCGAACGTGATAAGAATTATTCTGAGGTTACCAAATTGATGATTTTCACTTTTACACATATAATCACGGTCGACCTCATGTTACCGCATTTGAGATAAGCCCAACAACACCATCTCATTTGAGATTATTTCTTTTATCCATATTTGTAAACTTTAAGATCAATATTTTACACTCCAAACATTTTTAAAAAACCGGATTTTTCACAACAACGCACAGTATTAGTCTCCCAAATTTATTTCAGAAATTTTGGCAGTCTCCCCCGTAATTGGGCCTAACCACCTGCCAGAGTAACACCAAAATAATTCCTAACAACACATCCACAACCCAACAAGGCACCACAATGTATATATCAATAACACTAATCTCAGCATCATCAATTAATCTCATATTAACTACCACCTCATTTTCAATTTTTACAACACTGACAACAGAATGTGAGGCATGAAGACCTCATGATTACTCACTCGGATTAATGAGTCACATTTAACGCCACCTGGGCACTCACCTCATAGGCTAAAACTCAATGTTTACAGCACGAAAATGACTGAATATGAACAGAAAATATACAAGAATTATCAAATAAGCCTAGCAGGCATGACTCCCTATTAATACTATTGTACGAATAAGGGAGAATTTTAAACTCATAAATATTTCACCACAAGAACCATGTCCTTATATAACTTCCTCCGCAGCTTGTAGCCCGGTTTCAATATTTCACATCATATAAAAATAAATGCGAGGATCTCGTCCTCAATTCCGAATTACAAGTATTTTGCACATTGTGCCAACTGAAATTTTCAATTTTCTTTCTTTCTTCTTTTCAATAAATTTCGTAAACAGTTTTCATAACACATAATGAACCCTCATACCGGTAGGGCATATAATTCATAAAATTGGCATCAATTATTCTGAAACACATCAGTCCCACTGTAATGAGTAATAAAAATTACTTTTGGACTTATAGCCCTCAGTGGTGCCCAAAAATAAAAATAACAGACACGGGCTCACATCTTCAAATATCCCAACAGGAATAAACATATATGTGAGTCACACAATTTACGAAGCTCACCCATAAGCGGAGCATAATAGGAGGACTCACCTCAATATTTAGATCCGAATCAAATTAAGGGAAAATATCCTTTTTATAACAAATCAGGATCATACCTGTAACGAAACCATCTGGTGTATCGGCCTCAGCCAAGTCATAGCGATTATATCAATAGTTCGGGCCTCCACCTCTTAGGCGCCCTCTACCCGTATGTCCTCCACCCCTAACTGGCTGTGCACGTGGGGTAGTAGCTGTACTAGGGCCCATAGTCTAAGTATTCTGATAAAATCCACCCCTCCCAAGTCTGGGAAAATATCTCATAATGTGCTTAGTGTCACCACACTCATAACAGCCCCTCTAAGGTCGCAGTTGCTCATATTGAGTCTTTACCGGATAACTGGAATAACCATTATAGGAATCATGTGTCGGTGATGCATTGTAAGAAGTTACTGGAGCACTCTGAGTAATCTGATGTGCGGACAGAGTTAGTCAACTGCTCGAGCCTCCGCTATAATGGGTCCTAGCTGAAGAGTAAAATCCACTGAACCCTCCAGATCTTTGAGACCATTTGGCCTCCTTAGACTCCCTTTCCTCGCCTAAAACACCCTCAATCTTCCTTGCAATATCCACTACTTGTTGAAATAGAGTATCAGTTTGCAACTCTCGAGCCATGCATATTTTAATATCATAATCGAGCCCCTCAATGAATCTGTGGACCCATTCTCTAACTGCAGGAACCAAGATAGGTGCATGATCGGCTAACTAATTGAACCTGATAGCACATTCTGACATTGTCATAGTGCCCTAGCACAACCATTCAAACTCTGTGCACCACGCATCTCTAAAAGTCTGGGGAACAAACTCTTTCAAGAACATTTCAAAAAATTGAGCCCAAGTTGGTGGGGTTGCATCGGCTGGTCAACCTTCTTCATAGATTTGCCACCATTGATATGCTGCGCCTGACAGTTGAAATGAAGTAAAGGAAACTCTTCTCACTTCCACAATACCCATGGTGCGGAGAATACAGTGACAATTTTATAGAAATCCTTGTGCATCCTCTGTAGTTGTGCCACTGAAAGTAGGTGGAATATACCACTTAAACCTTTCAAGTCTCTTTTGTTCTTCTTCCGATGCCTCTGGCCTGACATCAAGCCGATCCAGAATAATAGGTTGTATCGGTACTACACCCGGAACCTGACCAACATGAACCTGCTGCTCTAGAGTTGTGGTATGAGTCTGAGCCACTCCCCCAATCCGCGAAATATTTGGTGCAACAGAGATCAATCCCGCTTGAGTTAATGTACCAAACATACTCAAAAATTGTGCTAAAGTCTCCTGAAGTCCAGGGGTAACAATAGGTGCTTCTGGTACATGTCCCCCAACTGGAGCTACTGGTGGTTCCTCAACTGTTGTCCTGACAGGTGCTCTAGTCGTGGCACGTGCCCTTCCTCGACCTCTACCTCGGCCCCGGCCTCTTGCAGCCCTAGCAGTATGAGCGGATGCATGCTCAGCTAACCCGGTAGCACGTGTCGTCACCATCTGTGAGAGAATTAGAGATACAAAGGCTTAAATTCTAAAATCAACAAATCCGCACGACATGAATGAAAGAAGTAGAAATTTCCTAACAGTTATGTAGCCTCTCGAAGATAAGTACAGACGTCTCCGTACCGATCCGCAAGACTCTACTAGACTCGTTCGTGACTCGTAGAACCTACGGACCTAGAGCTCTGATATCAACTTGTCACGAGCCAAAATCCCACCATAGGCATCGTGATGGACCTAGTCTCTAAGACTATGTAAGCCAATTTCAATTACATTTTGAAGCCATTTTTTTTATTAAATAATTAATCAAAACTAACAGCGGAACAAATATGAATATACAACCTCCCAAGTCTGGTAGTACTGAGTCACGAACTCTAACTGAATACATGAAATGATCTCAAAGATCGAATACCCAATAATGTTTGAATAATAAATAACAGTACAATAAAATGGAAAGATTTCAAGGAACTGTGACGACCAGGCAGCTCTATCTTGAATCCTTGCAATCCCACTCTAACTCTGTCCGAGTCTGATAAAATGTGCAGAAGTGTAATATGAGTACACCACAATCGATATCCAGTAAGTATCAAGACTAACCTTAGTAGAGTAGAGACGAGGTATAGTCAAGACACTCGCTAGGCTAATAACCTATGCAATATGATATACAATATAATAGGAAACAAATAACGATAATGATAACACTAATCAACCAGTAATCTGCACAGCAAGGTAACAAGAACACCATTAATGATACTCAACAAATAATAAATACATGTACACCCAATTAATTCAAGTTCTTCAAATAAATATCTTTCATATATAATTCTTCCAAATAACTCTCTTTCAAATATAATTACTTCAAATAAATATCGTTTAAATATACTTCCTTTAAATAAATCTCTCTCAAATATAATTTCTTTAAATAAATATCTTTCGAATGTAATCCTTTTCAATAAATCTTTTTGAATAAAAATGCTTCCAAATAAATATTTTGAATATAATTCACTCAATTAAAAAGTCACCATGTGACACTTCATTTCATAATCATTTAACCACGGGTCTCAGCCCATTTTCATATTTTTCATAAACACGGGTCTCAGCCCTCTTTCGTATTTTCACGGTACTTCGTGTCTATAATTAAATCATCATATTTTTCCGGTACCCCGTGCCCTCATTTCATATCACCACTTCACGGACAGTTCACGTGCCAATATCATCATTGTTTACTCCCGGCGTTTCGTGCCCACATTTCATATCATAATCCGTCTGGAAATGGCCACAGACCCCAATTTCAACATAAATCACACTATTACCAATTTACCAACAACAAGACCAATGGCACAAGATATAAAAATAAGCACAAGAAAAATCACAATATCACGTAACAATCACAAACTCAACAATTCCACATCATCACATATCACCCCTGACAATAGCCATCTGTATCCCTCCTATAGCCACCCTTATCTCTCCTACAACAAATCTTATCGCTCCTATAGCCACCCTTATCACTCCGCGCAGACAATATCCCAACACACATAACAACAGTGAAATGCCACCCTTATACCCGCATAATATCAACAATGGAATTCCACCCTTACATCCTCAAAATAACAACTCACACAACACAACAATTTACATGAAAAATTATCATGGCAACATAACAAAAACAAATTCACACTACAGTTTGCCCAATGGCCAAAACAAATTCAAATGATATAAAAATCAATTAATTCCACAACAAATAGCCCAAGGCTCCACACATATATATATATATATATATATATATATATATATATATATATATATATATATAAACCTCAAAAACAATCAATAGAGATAGAAAAATAATCAACATAGGGCACACCTTCATTAATCCAAGTTTAGATAATTATATTAACACATTTTCTTAAGTTCATTTAATTAATTATTTGCAGAGGAAAAATACATAATGAAATTAAATCCCACGAATATCAAACCATCAGAGTCACGGAATTTACATAAATATACAGGTAAGATGCACATCAAATCGGCATATAAAAACAAATTCAATAAATGCGAATTGAAGCATGGAAAACAGATGACTAAATAAATGCCAACAATTATCCAATTTACTACACAATATGCCCAAGACTTTAACTAAATAAAATTTGCACATATAAACCGAGTACGTACTCGTCACCTTGCGTACACAGCTTTTCACATTTAACAAATGACACATAAAACTCAATGCCTAAGGCGTAATTCCCCCACTCGAGGTTAAGCAAGACACTTACCTTTTTGAAGTTATGCCGATATTCCAAAACCGCCTTCTTGCTTGAATTGACCTCCGGACCGCTCAAATATATTCAATTCAGTTGTATAACTTCATTAAAATTCATCGAAAATAATTCCGGATAATAAAATGTCGACTTAAAAATTTATTCCAAAAAGTCAACAAAAGTCAACGTGGGACTCGCCCCTCGGAACCCGACATAATTTTTATGAAATCCGAACACACATTCCGATACGAGTTCAACCACACCAATTTTATCATGGAAATTAATCAAAACTGGATAAGAATCACTTACCCCAAACACCCACGCAAGAATCTTTCCAAATATCGCCTTCTACCAAGCTCCCAATTTGATTTTTGTGTTATGAACTCAAACCCCCATTTTTGGACTTTTAATTCTGCCCAGGTACGCCTTCTTCGCGTTCGTGACCTCTATCTCGCGTTTGCGAAGGCCAAAACCCCCGCTGCCTCAAATTCTTATTCGCATTCGCGTGACCAGTGTCGCGTTGGCGAAGGCTTGCCCATTCATCGCTTCACGTTCGTGATGCCCTCAATCCCTACTGCTTCACGTTCACGATTAAAGCTTCGCGTTCGTGAAGGCTAATGACTCCAGGCCCAGTCCCCGCCTTCCTTCTACGCGTTAGCGACTGGCCCCTTGCATTCGCGTAAATTCTTTAGACACCCTTTCGCATTTGCGAAGGCCAAATCCAGCGGCCTCAAAACTCCTCTTCGCGAACGCGTGACTCTCTTCGCGTTTGTGAAGAAGGAAACCAGATACAGCAGTTCCGAAACAACCCGAAACGATCCGAAACCACCCCGAAACACACCCGAGGCCTCCGGGACCCCGTCCAATCATAACAACCAGTCCCATAACATAACATAAACTTGCTCGAGACTTCAAATCACATCAAACAACATCGAAATCATGAATCTCACCCCAATTCAAACTTAATGAACTTTGAAACTTTAACTTCTACAATCGATGCCGAAACCTATCAAATCATGTTCGATTGTCCTCAAATATTGCACACAAGTTATAATTGACATTACGGACCTACTCAAACTTCCAAAATCGGATTCCGACCCCGATATCAAAAAGTCCACTTCCGGTCAAACTTCTCCAAAAACCTTCACAAATTCGACTTTCGCCATTTCAAGCCTAAATCAACTAAAACCTCAGATTCACATTTCGGACATGCTCCTAAGTCTAAAATCACCCAATGGAGCTAACAGAACTGACGGAATTCCATTCTGGAGTCGTCTTCACACAGTTCCGACTACAGTCAAAATCCTAAGACTAAAGCTTTCGTTTTTGGGACTAAGTGTCCCAAATCACTCCGAATCATCTGGTAACTGAATTCAACCACGCACGCAAATCAATAAACATAATACGAAGCTGCTCAGAGCCTTATGCCACCAAATGGGACTTAAATTCTTGAAACGACAAGTCGGGTAATTACATAATAAAATCATTGTTGGTACACACTTTTTATTATTGCTAACAATATCATGCCAAAATCCCACCACAGGTGTCGTGATGGCACTTAGTCAATTTCAATTACATTTAGAAGCAATTTGTTTTTTAAAACTTAAATAAGTAACCAAAACTAACAGCGGAACAAATATAAAAATACAACCTCCCAAGACTGGCAGTATTGAGTCACGAACTCTAACTAAATACATGGAATGATCACGAGGACCGAATATGCAATACTGTTTGATTACAAATTAATAGTACAATGAAATGAAAAGACTCCAAGGGACTACGATGACCAATCATCTCTACCTTGAATCCTTACGATGCAGCTTTAACTCCGATCAAGTCCGATATCTCCAATACCTAGCTCTGCACAAAAATGTGCAGAAGTGTAGTATGAGTACACCACGGTCGATACCCAGTAAGTATCAAGACTAACCTCAATGGAGTAGAGACGAGGTACAGTCAAGATACTCACTAGTATAATAACCTGTGCAATATAATATACTAAATAGTAGGAAACAAATAACATCAAGGCAACATAAAACAACCAATGATATGCATAGTACGACAATAAAATCACCATCTAATATCGCTCAACAATTAATAAATACCATTACACCCAGTTAAATCAAGTTCTTCAATTAAATATCTTTCACATATAATTCTTACGAATAAAACTCTTTCTCAAATATAATTTCGTCGAATAAATATCTTTCAAATACAATTCTTTTATATAATTCTTCTTGAATAAAAATCCTTTCAAATAAATATTTTGAATATAATTCTTTCGATTAAAGAGTCACCATGTGACACCTCATTTCAAAATTATAAAAATACGGGTCTCAGTCCATTTTCATATTTTTCGTAAACACGGGTCTTAGTCCATTTTTCATATTTTCCCGGCACCTCGTGCCCTCATTTCATATCACAACTGCATGGATAATTCACGTGCCAAATATCATTATCATTTTATCATAGCACCTCGTGCCCAGATTTCATATCACAACTGCACGGACAATTCGCGTACCAAATATCCTCATTATTTACTCATGGCACCTCGTGCCCATATTTCATTTTATAATCGGCCTGAAAATAACCACATGCTCTCAATTTCAACATAAATCAGATAGTTATCAATTTATCAACAACAAGACAAATTTCACAAGGTATAAAAATAAACACAAGAAAATCACAACATCACATGAAAATCATCAACACCACAACCCCACGTCATCACATATCGTCCCGGATAATAGCCACCCTTATCGCTCCAATTGCCACCCTTATCACTCCTATAGCCACCCTTATCGCTCCTATAGCCAACCTTATCACTCTGCCCAGACCATATTCCAACAAACACAACCCCAGTGAAATGCCACCCTTATACCCACATAATATCAACGGTGAAATGCCACCCTTATATCCTCAAAATAATAATTAACACAACAGAACAATTTACACGGGAAATTATCACGGCTACATAACAAAATCAATTCATATCACAATTTGCCCAATGGCCACAACCAAATTCCAAAGCTACAACCAAGTCAATTAATTTCACAAAAATAGCCAAAAGCTCCACACAATATGTACAACACCCAAAAACAATCAATAGAGATAGAAATTACTCAACATAAAGTAAGGTCTGCATTAAATTCAAATTTTCAATAATTATATAAACACCTCTTCTTAAGCTCATTTAATTGATTATTTGCAGAGGAAAAATCCATAATGAAATTAAATTTCAATAATTATCAAACCAACAAATTCACGGAATTACATAAATAATCAAGTAACAATCACATCAAATTGTCATATAACAACAGATTCAACAACAACAAGGATTTAAGCATGATAAATAGATGATTAAATATATACCAATAATTATCCAATTTATCACACAATATGCTCAAGACTTTAAGTCAATAAAATCTACACATATAAGCCGAGTACGTACTCGTCACCTCGCATACACGACTTTTCACCTTTCACAAATGGCACATAAGACTCGATGTCTAAGGGGTAATTCCCCCACTCGAGGTTAAGCAAGACACTTACTTTTTTGAAGTTATGCCGATATTACAAAAATCGCCTTCTAGCTTGAATTGACCTCCGGACCGCTCAAATCTATGCAAATTAATTGTATAACTTCATTAAAATTCATCGAAAATAATTCCGGATAATAATACGTCGACATAAAAATTTATTCCAAAAAGTCAACAAAAGTCAACGCAAGACTCGCCCCTCGGAACCTGACATAATTTTCATGAAATCCGAACACCCATTCCGATACGAGTTCAACCATACAAATTTTATCGAATTCCAATAACAACTCGACCTCCAAATCTTAAATTTTCGTTTTTGGAAGATTTTACAAAAATCTTGATTTTCCTCCATTTAAATCCAAATTAAATGATGGATTCAAAGATATTATCATGAAAATTAATCAAAACTAGATAAGAATCACTTACCCCAAACACCCACGCAAGAATCTCTCCAAATATCGCCTTCTACCGAGCTCCCAATTTGATTTTGAGTTATGAACTCAAACCCTCGTTTTTGGGACTTTTAATTCTACCTAGATACACCTTCTTCGCGTTCGCGACCATTGCTTCGCATTCGCGAAGGCAAAAAACCAGTTGCCTCAAATCCTTCTTCGCGTTCGCGTGACCAGAGATGTTTTCGCGTGACCAGAGTCGCGTTCGCGAAGGCCAACTGTTCCAACCCCATCATTTTCTCTTGGCATTCGCGACCTCCTCATCGCGTTCGCGATGACCAGTTGACCAGCTCTTTCGCGTTCGCGAAGGCCAAACGACCTCAGACCCAACTCTTCCTTTCTTCTTCGCGTTCGCGCTGCATTGGCCATGTTCGCGAAGGCTTGCCCAGCTCCTTCTTTGCGTTCGTGTCCACAGCTTTGCGTTCGCGAAGGCCAAACCATCAGCCCGTCAAATTCCTCTTCGCGAACGCGGGACTCCTTCGCATTCGCGAAGAAGGAAACCAGGCTTAAGCAACATCAGTCCAAACAGCTTTAATATAGTACGAAACCACCCCAAAACACACCCAAGCCCCTCGGGACCCCGTCCAATCATACCAACCTGTCCCATAACATAACACGGACCTGCACGAAGTCTCAAATCACATTAAACAATATCGAAATCATGAATCGCACCCTAATTCAAACTTAATGAACTTTGAAACTCCAACTTCTACCATCAATGTGAAACCTATCTAATCACGTCCGATTTACCTCAAATTTTGCGCACAAGTCACATTCAACATTACGGACCTACTCCAACTTTCGGAATCAGATTCCGACCCCAATATCAAAAAGTCAACCCCCGGTCAAACTTTCAAAATTTTTGAGTTTCGCCATTTCAAGCTTAATTCCACTACGTACCTCCAAATAATTTTTCGGACACGCTCCTAAGTCCAAAATCATTATACGGAGTTAACGAAACCAACAAAATGCTATTCCGAAGTCGTCTTTACACAGTTCCAACTACGGTCAAAATCCTAAGACTTAAGCTTCCTTTTTAGGGACCAAGTGTCCCAAATCACTCTGAATCATCCGGCAACTGAATTCAACCACGCACGAAAGTCAATACGCTTAATATGAAGCTGCTCCGGGCCTTATACAACCGAATAGGACTTAAATTCTTGAAACGACAAGTCAGGTCGTTACACCGTCCAAGACATCTAAAAAGAATAATCCTGCAATACCACAGTCTACTGTTTATAGTATAATTTTGAAAGCTTGTTCTTGTTCATGATTTAGCTCTGATTGTGCTATCTTAGACACTTGTATAACTTTTTGATTTTTAATACTATACTAACCCTTTTTCACTTTGTGTTTTAAGTTTTGTAATCTCTAACGCTCTTTTTATGGAATAAATTTATGTACCAGAAGACTTATTTTTAATTTGAAAAGTAATTTTACTCATATGATGAATTTAAAAAATAATTTAATTGGATTCTCTTGCTAAATAATTAATTAAAAGATTTAATTATTTAATTTTAACATAAAAAGTAATTTAGTTTATGTTGATTCAAATTCTTTATATTAGTTAATCTCTTGTTTTGAATATGTAATTGTAATTATAATTTTATCCACCATAAATTTTATTTTCAAAGTAGTAAAAAGATTGATCAAACATTCCAATTTTAGATCTTTATGTTTTCAGAATCATTAGTGGTATTGACTCTTACCAACCGTTTATCTTTTTCTTTCTCACACATGTATATTCTTAAATATTTTCTTAGTTGTTCTAAGATAATTGGGTATATTGTTTAATATTATCCAAAATTTGATAATTAAAAAAAATATTATTTGAGTAGAAAAATAGTTCGAATATAATATAAAAATATATTATTGTAGAGATATTTTTTCTCAATTTCAATGCTTTATGCAGTCCTTTTAATATTACTTTTATTTTTTTTTGGTATTGGACATTATGGAGTGGTAATGTATTACCAATACGAAGGATTCTTATAAAATTAATTTTATTAAACCTTTATACATATTATTAATAAGAATTTAATAGACAAAATTTTATTAATTTTCAAATATTAAATATTAAAAAAGTTTAACATAAAATGTATTGTCGTCCAAAAACTAAGTTATTACAGTTATGTCCTTTCCCAAAATGTTATTTTGTTCCCAAAAAGGTTTTGCTTTAAAAGTCGTAATTTGAATAGGAATTGCAATTTTTACATCAAAATTTGTATAAACTATCACTTGATAGCATGTGATGATCTACACTCTTTAACATCGTTCTAAACTTTACGTGTGAAAATTACCTTTTCTAACTATTTTGAATTATATTTTAGTACTTACCATTGTATTGTCATAATAATAATAATAATAATAATAATAATAATAATAATAATAATAATAATAATAATAATTGTATGAATATTATGTTAATTCTACTGGTTTTATAACATGATCCAGTATATAGAAAAGGTCAACAGAATAAACCAAAGGAGGAAACTACAAAAGTATTATGAAGGGAGAAAACACAATACTTGGCAATGAATATTGGTTTCCCCTTTACCAACTTTTGTCAAAGTAAATTATTTTTCCTGTGAACATAGACTCTATAGCAAAATTGAACTTTGAATTCAGAAGAAAAGAACAATAAGAACAATTAAAGAAAGTATTAATAACTTCTTGTCAACCTACTGAATTTTCTTGTCTTATCAACATAGAGTCTTTAGCAAAATCAAACTTTGGAATAAAAGCTAAAAGTTTAAAGATTGTATATACAAGAAATCACTTTACATAGATGTTAGATGAATCACACAAAAATAGAGGAAGCACACTCCAATATAATAATTAGTAGTATACTTTTAGTTTAAGATACATACACCAAAGTATGTACGTTTTTCTCCTATGTGTAAGACCTGCCTCTACATATGAAAATAATCCATTAGCTTAATTAGTTTTGTTCAACTATGTTTCCTAGTTTTTTCGCCAACTCCTTCATGATTCAGATTCAGATTCATTTCACAATTTACTTTGGAAACCTAAGTATTAGTTTTAAAAAAAATGTTTACCTTAAGATATTCCCTATTCGAAGGAATACCACGTATGGAAGTAAATACAGATTGTAATCAAACCAGTCACAGGGCTATTCAAACTAAGTTTCTTTTAGTGGTCTCCGTTACAAACGTTAAATAGAAATCTTAGTTGAACTCAAAGTCTAGCTATTAGGCATACGTTTGGTTATTACAATTTTATCCAACATAAAATAGATATTTTAAGGCTATTTTGGTAAACCGACATTGTATTCATACTTTTATAATAACTAGTACGTATGAACGTGCGTTGCACGTTAATAATAGAACGTAGTGATTTAAACATTTATTTATATGAAGGAACAATAAAATTTAATTAATGAGAGAATTTTTATGTATAATAATACAACAATCATTTAAATGCCGAAAAATATTACTACATCAGGATAATACATGAATTTAAAATAAAAGGACGTCATCAAAACTTGCACAAATGATCAATTTTATCATGTTAGTTGGATAATTATGTGTTATAGTTTAAAAGTATTTAATGTGATGGTATCTGAACAAACACTTCTTTGTGGATAATATTTTGTTGTGTATGTTTCCTCATAATGCTTTGGTTGCTCTGCCTCAACCATAACCCTTGTTGTCGATCTTGAAATCTCGCTTGCAAGTGAAACATACAGTTGTTCGTGCAAGAAAATATACTGCGATAAATATACTTCAATATTTAGGATGTTTGTCCTTGTGCTTTATTTATTATATTTACAAAATATAAACATACTAAAAATTATTTTCACACAAATTTAAAAGAATATTCCTTAGTTTCAGAAGACGAAAGTTGAATTCAGGGATAAGAATATACTTAGAAATACATTGACCAGTATCATAATTTTTGCATGTATGACGTTATTGTCCAAATTTCTATATACCATCAGTGTGCTATTACATAAGTTATTCGGCGTGTCTAAGTTTTTCAGTAGCATGACAAGTATATTTTTCTTCAAAATCAAACTATATACAATAGAAGATCAATTTTAACTTAGTCTATTATATAAATGATGACACAAACATACATAAGAAATAATAAACTTGGCAACAAACATGTATGATAGAAGGTCATTTGGTATTAAAGTATTTAAGTATTCTTCTTGTAGTAATTATTGGTATCACTTTCCGCAGAGTCAAATAGAAAAATATTTTATTTTTACTATAAAATTTTGAAATCAACCTTTTATTTAGTTGATCAACATATTTATTTCTCCTACCTAAGATATCTTTTTAATTCTATCATGCGATTTGCACAAATTGCGTTTTAATCTAATGATAGAAATTTTTCTCTTATTAAATGCACTACTATTACTATTGGGATTGATAACCAAGTGTTCAGGAAGAACCAAATCACTTTTTATTGGATGCTCTTATTCGTTTCCGACACGAAGCAAGAAGACACTGAATACTGGATCTATTCTTACTTTATATTTCTTGTCAGTTGAATCTATTTGAGGCCAGAAGTATAACTTTGGCAAGCTAGCTTTTACAGTCTCTGCTTTTGTCGATTTTGGAACTACTGGTCGTACTTGACACAAATCACATCCCAAAACATTAATTTTTAATCAAACGGTTCATTAATATCTAATATATCTCTAGAACTACGGGCAATTATTTCGATCGTTTGACACTTAGCCATAAGTGCTTCATCTTATATTATCAATTTTGTTTTTCTTATAAATTTAACACCATTGCTCTGCTTTGATATATTTGTGATGGTTATTTAAGTTGTTTGAAGAGGTATATCAAATCTAAAGTGGGTAGTCTCACAATAAAATCGTTGTTGGTACACCACTTGCTATTATTTCTAACAGTGGCATGCCTCTTGAAATGATATTTGCAAGTAATGCATAACATGAAAATATTATTTCGATTCTGTCGGAGGCATCTAAAAAGATGTGATGACCCAAAGGTCATCTTTAAATTATATAATTAATTATGTATTCTAAGACCTTAAAGGGCACTATTTATCATTCTTCGACTTGCGTGCGTAGTCCGTATAATTTTTCGGAAAGTTTTTATATGAAAAATGGATTAAAATGTGAAATAGAGCTTTAAAAATTAACTGAGTTGACTTTGGTCAATATTTTAAGCAAACGGACTCGGATTAATGTTTTGATAGTTCTGGTAGGTCCGTATCGTAATTTAGGACTTGGGCGTATGCCCAAAATTTAATTTGGAGGTCCCTAACTCAAATTATGGCAATTTAACAAAAACTAGAAGCCTAAAGGCTTAAAGATTTCAAAGTTTGACCACAAATTATCTTTTATTGATATCGGGGTCGGATTCAAGTTCTAAAAATTTTCATAGGTATGTTATGTCATTTATGACTTGTGTGCAAAATTTGAGATTAATCGGACTTGATTTGATAGGTTCCGGCGTCGTTTGTAGAAATTAAAAGTTTCAAAGTTCATTAGGCTTGAATCTATGTGATTCGTGTTTTTAGTGTTATTGGATGTGATTCGAGGTTTCGACTAAGTTCGTGTCACGAACCAAAATTCCCACCTTCAGACCGTGATGGCGCCTAATATTTCACTTGCTAGGCAAGCCAACGTTAGAATAATATTAGCCATTTTTAACAATTTTTAAATTTATTAATAACAAAGAAATAAATGCGGAAGTAAGGTCTGAAATGTTGTGAATAATTCATAAAAATAACGGTGTATAAATAACATCCCAAAATTGGTGTCACAAGTGCACAAACTTCTAGAATAATACAAATAAAGGTCTGAATAAAATAAAGTTGTCTGAAAACAAAACACACAACAGTCATAACCAAGAAGTGCAGAGTGTAGTATCAGTACAACCATCCCCATGTATTGGTAAGTGCTGATCCTAACGTCGATGAAGTAGTGACGAGGCTAAGGCAGGTAACTTACATTAACCTGTACGCAATATTAGTAAAAACAACAATAATAGAAATAAATTAGGTAACTCATTTTTCAATAGTTGCAGCCAACTCAGCAGTCATAACCAATTTCCGTTGCAGCGTGCAACCCATTTTGTGATGACCCAAAATGTCATCTTTAAATTTAATAAGTAATTTTGTGTTCTAAGACCTCGAAAAATACCATTTATCATTCATCGACCTGTGTGCGCAGTCCGTACAATTTTCCGAAAAGTTTTATGTGGAAAATGAATTAAAATATGAAATAGAGCTTTAAAAACTCAACTTAGTTGACTTTAGTCAACATTTTGAGCAAACGGACTCGGATCAGTATTTTGACAATTCCGGTAGGTCCGTATCATGATTTGGGACTTGGCGTATGCCCGAAATCGAATTCCGAGGTCCCTAGCTCGAGATATGGAATTTTGATGAAAATTTAAAAGCTTGAAAGCTTAATGAATTTTAAGAAATTTCTGATGTTGGATTTATTAACCTCGGGTCCGTATTTTGGTTTCGGAGCCCGGTGTAGGTCCACTATAATATCTATGACTTTTCTGCCAAATTTGGTGAGAATTGGAGTTGATTTGACGTGATTCGGACGTCCGGTTGTAAAAATATATGTTTTAAAGTTTTCTTGGAAATTTCCTTTGGTTTGGTGTCCGATTCGTAGTTCTTGGTGTTATTTTGGCGATTTGATCGCGCGAGCAAGTTCGTATGATATTTTAGGACTTGGGCGCATGTTTGGTTTGGAGCCCCGAGGGCTCGGGTTGGTTTCGGGTGGTTAACGGATCATTTTCGGACTTAGGAAATCTGGTTTTCTGCAGACTTCAGGCTTCTGGTGTGTTCTTCTTCGCGTTCGCGAAGGTACTCTCACGAACGCAAAGAGCAAATTAGGGCTGGCACATTTTGTGCTTCGCGTTCGCGATAGAGTGACCGCGTTCGCGAAGGCTTGAGGTTCAAAGCTTCACGTTCGCGACCGAAGCCTCGCGTTCGCGAAGGGAAAGAGGCTGGCTAGGATTATTGCCTTCGCGTTCGCGAAGGGCATCTTGCGTTCGCGAAGGCCAAGCTAGGCAAGCTTCGTGTTCGCGAAGTATCCCTCGCATTCGCGAAGTGTAAAATGGGACAACACAAATTTGTGCTTCGCGAACGCGAGGCACTGATCGCATTCGCGAAGTGTAAAAGTCCCAGAAACAGAACTTAAGTTCTGGAAAATGGGATTCGTCCCATTTTCAACCCTTTTCCATTTTTGAGCTTGGGTAAGGCGATTTTTGGGCAATTTTTACGGAAAAATATTTGGGTAAGTGTTCCTTATCCTATATTGATTATATTTCATGATTTCATACTCATTTATATCATGAATCCATGAATTTATGGGAAAAATCAGATTTTTATAAAATCTTCCAAAAATAAAAATTTAAGATTTGAAGGTCCATTTGACATCGGAATTGGATAATATTTGTATGGTTGGATTCGTCTCGGAATGGGTGTTCAGATTTCGTAAGTTTTTTCAGGATTTGAGATGTGGGTCCCACTGCCGAATATTTTAATGGATTTTGGATTTTTATCCGGAAAATTTGTAAATTCATATGGAATTAATTCCTATGATTAGTATTGAATATATCAAATTATTTGTGAACAGATTTGAAGCTTTCGGAGACAAATTTAAAAGGAAACGTTGTGGTTGAATAATTGATTGGAATTTACAAAGCGAGGTAAGTGTCGTGGTTAGCCTTGACTTGAGGGAATAGAACCCTTAAATTAATTGTTATGTGAATTGCATGTGAACTACATATAGGCGAGGTGACGAGTGTCTATACATCGTCAAATTAATTGTTTGCCTGCATACTTGAAAAATCATAAATTGTTTTAAATCATGAATTAATTATTATAATAATTATTTTTCTTCTATTCTTTGTCAAATATTAATTCTTGAATTCCTGCATTAATTGTTACATGCTATTTGAATTATGTGCCTTAATTGTCATTTGACATTTAGCATATTAAATATTAAACTGCATATTTTCTCTCTGATTTCTATAATAATTTTCTATTTGCCTTTGTTGTTTCATAATTAAATCATAATTATTGTATGTTTGTTCTCTTATAATTTTATATTAATTGTTGCATTTAGTGGGGGAATTCTTCTATAAGAATTGGTAAATGAACATGTTGCAGGAGCAGGTTGCACGCCGCAACAGGATTGATGATAATAAATATATTGCAGGATCGGGTTGCACGCCGCAACAGACTTATTAAAAGTCCATATTGGAGGATCGGGTTGCACGCCGCAACAGACTTATTAGAAGTCCATATTAGAGGATCGGGTTGCACGCCGCAACAGACTTATTTAAAAGTCTATATATATACTTGATTGAAATAAATATATGACAGACTTGATTAAAAGGAAAATATTGGGAGAGCAGGTTGCACGCTGCAACAGAATTGAATGTGAATATATTGTGAGAGCGGGTTGCACGCTGTAACATAATTGGTTGAAATAATAATGGATTATGACTGTTGGGTTGGATTCAATTATTATAAATGAGTTACCTGATTTATTTCTATTATTTGTTGTTGTTATTAATATTGCGTACAGGTTAATGTAAGTGAACCGCCTTAGCCTCGTCACTACTTCGTCGAGGTTACGCTCAGCACTTACTAGTACATGGGGTCGGTTGTACTGATACTACACTCTGCACTTCTTGTGCAGATTTTGGAGTTGGTCCCAATGGAGTGCCATAGACTTGCTCGGATTTCAGCTATTCAAAGGAGACTTGAGGTATAACTGCATGGTTGTTCAAGCCATGAGTGCATTGTGACATTGAGTCGGTTTTTGAGGTTAGGATTGTTATGAGCATGTTGTCTTTGTTCGAATATGTTTAAAGAAGGGCATAAGAAAAGGGAAGTGTGTTGATGCATAGTCTAGAGCCTAATTGTAGCAAATAACCACGGTCATAGGTGCAGTGTGCTTTGAATGATAAGAGTTTAATTTTGTTTCGTCTACTATAGGATGGTTTGTTCGAGGACGAACAAAGGTTTAAGTGTGGGGTAGTGATGTTTGGCATATTTCGATATGTGTTGATGTTACTTTGCCCATGCTTTAACCACTTTTTGATGTTATTTAATCTTTAAAACACCCAACATGGTGTAATTATTGGTTTGATGACTAATTAAGTTATGTGTGACGATTTAAGGTGTTCGGAGTGCAAAATATGAAGAAAAGGTGGTTTAGCTAGAGGAAGAAGGGTTGGATGCGTCGCATCCAACCTAGGAAAACATCATCCTGCATGCAACCTTAGCAGTGAAGTTGGGCCATCGCGTCCGCCATCGCGTGCGAAACTGGGAAGTAGAAGTGAAGCTGGATGCGTCGCGTCCACCATCGCATGCAAGCTGAGAAATAGAGGACAAGGTGGATGCGTCGCATCCACCTTCGCAGGCAAAAAATTGAAATGGAGGACAAGGTGGATGCGTCGCATCCACCTTAGCATCAATCCCTGAAGCCGATTTGGACTAGGAATAGGAGAGCTTTGGCCCACGACTTTTGTACGCAATATATAAGCCAAAAACGCCTCCTGTAGGTTATCTAACATATTGGAAAAGGGAAAAAAGCCACGAAAAAGCTGTGGAGGCCGGAATTCATCAAGTTTCATCTTTCTCCCACCAAACTTAGTAATTTTTATGTTTCTTTATATGATTTGTTGTTTGGCTACCATGTCTATGTGGAGCTAAACTTCACGTTCTAGGGTTGTGGTTCTTTCATGACTATTGTTATTCGGATATTGATTTTGACTTCTTGATTTATCATATTAGTTTATTTATTCAATCTTGCACTTAATTATTTAATTGATTGATCACCAATTGAATATTATCTACGAATCTAGAATTGCACTCGAAAGTGGGAATTCTATATTGCATATAGGATTGAGTAGGGCAAGTTCTTGAACTCGGGCATCGGGGAACGGATTCGTAGTTAGGATAGACATATACCTAATTGCCTTGCTTGGTTGATTTACAGGAATTATAAATGCGTTCTTGTTGATTCTAACTCCATAGACATATAGGCGTTAGGTTAGCTTGAATAGGCGAGTAAGAACTCGACAGATTCTTATGAGCAATATTAACCCTGTCAACCAATAAGCTAGATAAATTAGTCGGTCAATTCAATTGAAGAATACAATAGGATTGTTAGATAGACCATAACCCTAGATCGTTTTCATTACATTGATATCATTAAAATCTGCTCTTTATCTGTTCAAAGTTTATTATTTATATTTTTCTTATTTAATTAGTTAGAATAAAATATTTTTAGATTTAATTCTTGTTTAGATAATTAAGATAGGCTAAGTTAGTTAATAGTTAATCATAAGTCCTCGTGGGTTCGACATCCGACTTTGAGTCACTTTATTACTTGACGACCGCGTATACTTGCGTGAGTGTGTTTGGTCGCAACAAGTTTTTGGCGCCGTTGCCGGGGACTTAGAAATTAGCTACGTGACTAAGTTAAGCTTTTATTAGATATTTGTTTTCAAGTTTTAATTTTCAGTTTGCCTGGTTTGTGTCAACGCAGGGTTTACTCTCGAATGCAGAGGAGTAGAAGTGCAAACAACCTCATTCCTCTTGATCCAGAAATCGAACGAACATTACATAGAGTGAGAAGGGAACACGAAGCTAGAACGAGAATAGAAAGAGATTTGGACATCGCAATCCAACCACAGCCAATAGATATGGCAGGCAATGAAGAGCGTCCGGTAATCGAAGCCGCAAGGCCCAATCTTGCGAATATGACTCAGGCTATTGTGAAGCCTGATATCACTGGGCATTTTGAACTCAAACAGTACATGGTACAGCTGATTCAGTCCACAGGACAATATGTGGGTCTATCTCATGAGGACCCGCAGAGGCATATTCAGAACTTCTTGGAAATCACGGACACTTACAATTATCCGAACGTCTCCAAGGACTATGTCAGGCTGACACTATTCCCTTTTTCACTGTTGGGGGAAGCTAAAGAATGGTTGCAAAAGGAGCCCGCGAACTCTATCCACACTTGGGATGATCTAGCAAGGAAATTCCTGATCAAGTTTTTCCCAACTAAGAAGACAAAGTCGTTGAGGAGCCAAATTCTTGGGTTCCAACAACGGGATGGCGAGACACTTCGTCAAGCTTGGGAAAGATACAAGAAACTACTCAGAGACTGCCCGCATCATTGTCAAACTGATGAGGTATTGGGTCACACTTTTGTTGATGGGTTAGATGAAGCATCAAAGATGAATCTTGACTCAGCTTGTGGGGGTAGTTGCATGGCAAGACCGTATAGTGAAATACAACTCCTGCTAAATAATTTCACTGCTAATGACCATAATTGGCAAGGAGAGGGGGATTCACGAAGGGTAATTAAACAGAAGGCCGCCGGTTTGATTGAGCTTGATGACTTTTCCGCCATGAGAGCCGATATAGCAAAATTGGCAAATCAGATGAATAGAATGACAACACAACAAATGCAACATGTACAGCAGATGTCTATTTGTTGCGAACTATGCGGAGACAGTCATATGATTGACATGTGCCCCACGAATCCTGAATCTATATACTATGTGGGACAACAAAACAGAGGTCCTATGAATCAACATGCGCAATATGGGAACACTTACAACCCAAACTGGAGGAATCATCCTAACTTCTCATGGGGCGGAAGTCAACAGAATCAGTATAGGCCTCAAGGGAATTTTACTCAACCTCAGAAGCCACCCCAACAAATGGAAGAAAGTACGAATGACTTGCTGAAAAAGTTGTTACTAGACAATCAACAGCTCAGGACCGATTTCAGAAATCTTGAGAGGCAAATGGGGCAGTTAGCAGCAAACCAAAATACTAGACCTACAGGCTCACTTCCCAGTGATACAGAGAAGAACCCTCAAATTAATGCAGTTACACTTAGAAACGGGAGGGAACTAGAGGAAGTGCCAAGGAAGATAAAAGAAAAACCTATACCTGGGGGGAGTTGACACCTAAGGCAACACAAGAGTCAAAGGAAGATGATGCAAGTTCAGAGCGAATGGAGGTTACAAGGCCACCACCACCTTTCCCCCAAAGATTGCAGAAAAGGAATGATGATCGCATGTTCAACAAATTTCTCTCCATGTTGAGTCAGGTTCAATTAAATATTCCATTAGTGGATGTACTTCGTGAAATTCCAAAGTACGCTAAGTACATAAAAGACATAGTGGCTCATAAGAGGAAATTGACTGAGTTCGAGACGGTTGCACTTACTGAGGAGTGCACATCAAGGGTCCAAAACAAGCTTCCCCAAAAGCTTAAGGACCCTGGCAGCTTCACTATTCCAGTACAAATCGGTAATATTAACGTGGGACGTGCTCTGTGTGATTTGGGTGCAAGCATAAATCTGATGCCGTTATCCTTGTTTAAGCAATTAGGTCTGGGAGCTCCGAGACCAACCACCGTGATGTTGCAATTAGCTGATAGGTCCATAGCCTACCCCGAAGGAGTGATTGAAGATGTGCTGCTGCAAATTGGAAAATTCATCTTCCCAGCTGACTTCATTATTCTAGACTTCGAGGCTGATGAACAAGTTCCAATCATATTGGGACGACCTCTCTTAGCTACTGGCGATGCAATAATTAAAGTGAGAGAAGGGAAAATGATTATGAGAGTGGACAACGAGGAGGCAGTCTTCAATGTCTACAAAGCAATCCAACTCCCCCGCCACTATGAGGAGCTCTCTATGATATCTGTGGTGGAGGTGGATGAGAAACTTCTTAACACGAGTGTATATCTAGGCGACTGTTTAGAAAAAGCAATCATGCTGTTTGATAGCTTGGAGATGGATGATGAGGTTGAGGAGATGAAGGGAATCCTAGATACATCATGTGGTTACATGCAAGGAATAATCCCGTTTGAGCCCCTGAATAGGCCAAGTGGCCCCCCACCAAAGCCGTCAATTGAAAAAGCTCCAAATTTGGAACTTAAACCCCTACCCCCTCACCTTCAATATGCTTATTTGGGAAGTTCTGACACTTTACCTGTTATTATTTCTGCTCACTTGTCTAAATTACAGGAAGAAAAGCTATTAAGGGTGCTACGTGAGCACAAGCGAGCAATTGGGTGGACAATGTCTGACATTAAAGGCATTAGTCCAGCTTTCTGCATGCACAAAATCCTCATGGAGGACGGACACAAGCCGAGTGTAGAACACCAACGCCGACTAAATCCAATCATGAAAGAAGTGGTAAGGAAAGAAGTGATTAAGTGGCTTGATGCAGGTATTGTATTTCCAATCTCTGATAGTAAATGGGTAAGCCCCGTTCAATGTGTGCCGAAGAAAGGGGGGATAACCGTAGTAGTTAATGAAAATAATGACTTAATTCCTACAAGAACTGTAACTGGATGGAGAATTTGCATAGATTACAGAAAACTAAACAATGCCACCCGGAAAGACCACTTTCCCCTGCCTTTTATTGACCAAATGCTTGATAGATTAGCTGGCCAGGAATACTACTGTTTCCTGGACGGTTATTCGGGGTATAATCAGATTGCTATAGCCCCAGAAGACCAAGAGAAAACTACATTTACATGTCCTTATGGCACGTATGCGTTCAAGAGAATGCCCTTCGGTCTTTGTAATGCACCTGCGACTTTTCAAAGGTGTATGATGGCTATTTTCACTGACATGGTTGAAAGATATGTAGAAGTATTCATGGACGATTTTTCTGTGTTTGGATGTTCTTTTGATAGTTGTTTGATGAACCTTGATAAAGTGCTAGCTAGGTGTGAAGAGACGAACTTGGTGCTAAACTGGGAAAAGTGCCATTTCATGGTACGTGAAGGTATAGTTTTGGGGCACAAGGTTTCAAAAGATGGTCTACAGGTGGATAAAGCAAAGGTGGAGACGATCGAAAAATTGCCCCCGCCGACATCCATCAAAGGCATTCGCAGTTTCTTGGGTCATGCAGGTTTTTATCGTCGTTTCATTAAAGATTTTTCGAAAATTTCTTCCCCTTTGTGCAGGCTTCTAGAGAAAGACGTTACCTTCAAGTTTGATAATGCATGTCTGAAAGCATTTGAGGAGCTGAAGGGAAGATTGGTGACTGCACCAATTATCATTGGCCCCGATTGGGCACAACCATTTGAGTTGATGTGCGATGCAAGTGACATAGCAATTGGAGCGGTGTTGGGGCAAAGGAGGGATAAAATCTTTCACTCCATTTATTATGCAAGCAAAACTATGAATCCAGCTCAGATGAATTATACAGTGACTGAAAAGGAGTTGCTTGCAGTGGTGTGGGCGTTTGACAAGTTCAGATCCTATCTAGTGGGAACCAAAGTCATCGTCTACACAGATCATTCAGCTATCAGATACCTATTTGAAAAGAAAGACGCCAAGCCGAGGCTGATTCGTTGGGTCCTCCTCTTGCAAGAATTTGACTTAGAGATCCGAGATCGAAAAGGGACAGAAAATCAAGTGGCCGATCATTTGTCCAGATTAGAGAGCCGGAACCATGTAGCTGAAGGAGGGTCAATTAAAGAAACATTTCCGGATGAGCAAATATTGGCAATCACCTCAGGTGAAGCCCCATGGTATGCAGATTATGTGAATTTTATCGCAAGTGGGGTAACGCCACTAGAATGGACAGCTGACAATAGAAGAAGATTCCTACATGATGTAAGGTTCTACGTGTGGGATGAGCCATTCCTATATAGGCAGTGTGCAGATCAGTTGGTGAGAAGGTGTGTTCCTGAGGAAGAGATGAAGGCTATACTACATGACTGCCATGCGTCACCATATGGAGGTCATCACGGCGGGGATAGAACCGCCCAAAAAGTGCTACAATCAGGTTTTTATTGGCCAAAATTGTTTAAGGATGCACATGCCTTCGTTAAAAATTGTGATAGATGCCAAAGAACTGGAACTATCACGAGGAAGCACGAGATGCCCTTGCAAAATATACTGGCGGTAGAACTTTTTGATGTTTGGGGGATTGATTTTATGGGACCATTCCCATATTCTAACGGACACAGATACATCTTGGTGGCGGTCGACTATGTTTCTAAGTGGGTAGAGGCCATAGCTCTTCCTACTAACGACGCAAAAGTTGTGGTAGGCTTTGTAAAGAAGCACATCTTCACACGTTTTGGGACCCCAAGAGTGTTGATAAGCGACGGGGGAACTCACTTTTGTAACAAACTGCTGAATAATATTCTTGCAAAATACGGAGTCAAGCACAAAGTTTCCACTGCCTATCATCCCCAAACGAGTGGTCAAGTAGAAGTTTCCAACAGAGAGGTCAAGCAGATTTTGGAAAAGACAGTAAGTATGAATAGAAAGGACTGGGCCGGGAAGCTGGATGACGCATTATGGGCATATCGCACTGCGTACAAGACCCCAATAGGCACTTCTCCGTACAGGTTGGTTTATGGGAAGGCCTGCCATCTGCCCGTCGAGCTTGAACACAAAGCATATTGGGCGATTAAAAAGCTAAATATGGAGATGGACTTGGCCGGTGAAAAGAGATTGCTACAACTCAACGAGCTTGATGAGTTTCGATTGCATGCGTATGAAAATGCCAAATTGTATAAAGAGAAGACCAAAAGATGGCATGATAAGCATATCCAACATCGTGAGTTTGAACCAGGTCAACAAATTCTACTGTTTAATTCAAGGCTAAAGCTTTTTCCAGGAAAGCTTAAATCTCGATGGTCGGGTCCGTTTGAAGTGGTTAGTGTGAAACCTCATGGTGCGATAGAATTGTGTGATAAGGGGTCCAATACGACATTCTTGGTAAATGGCCAAAGAGTAAAACACTATTGGGGTGGTGACATTGCACGTCACAAGACCACAATGGATTTAGTGGAGGCATGAAGAACATGTTGCGTCGTGCCGCGACGTTAAATCAGGCGCTTCTTGGGAGGCCACCCAAGTTAGTTAGTTTTTTTATTTTTATTTTAATTTTTTTTTTCTCCTTTCTTTTCGTAGGACATAGATTTTATTCAAGAAAACGAGGCGGATGCGTCGCGTCCCCCTCAGCAAAAAAATAAATTTTTTTTGACGGGCCAATTGCTCAAGGCAGTGAAGTCTGCCTATCGCGCCCGTATCGCGTCCGAAAATTTTTGAAGGAAGACAAGGGGATGCGTCGCGTCAAAGCTCGCACGCACAGGTAAGTAATATATATTTTAACACATCTTAAGATAACCTATTCGAACAAAAACGTTTCTTGCGACGCATCCACTCGTCTCGTTTTGGCGACGCCTACGAACGCAGAACAGAATTCTCTCATCGAAATTGTAACGCAATAAGCTCAAACGCGACAGGTACGCATCATCCTCTTCGTTCTTCCGTTGGCTTCTCTCCTAATTCGTCTCTCCTCCCTCCTTCAATGGTAGCAACAAGTAGGTTTTGCAATTTCAAGATTTTTAGGGCTGTCGTTCTTGGTAGTTGTAATGGTTGAGAGATGATAAACTATAATTCCCTTCATCTCGTCCAACTTTGGGAGGGTAGTTGCACTGCTCAACTGATAGAATGAACTAGGCACACTTGTTGCATACCACATGTTCGACGAATTGTCCCTGAGAAAAATTTAGGCGTCGGTGAAGTCTGAGTAACCGAGCAACATTGGTGTATGCTTGAGAATAAGTGTGGGGTCGAGTGAGGGGCTATGTGAAATTGAATTTTTGAAGAGAGTTATCACATACTTGCTGAAAGTCATGAGCTACAATTCCATGAAGAGTGAATGGCATGACTTTACGAATAAATTGAAGTCTGCAAGCTGTCGCAATTGCTTTCAAGCTGAACTTCGCTGTTTCATCTGCTAATTGTTGAATTCTTTGCATTGCAGGTACTTAGATTCGTAAAATGACAGCAGCGAGTAAACCATCCAAGCAACAAGACAAAGATGGTAACAAGCAACCGCCCAAAAAGCCTACCGGAAGGGCAGCGGGCGGTCCAAATCCACAGAAAAAGAGGAAGCGGACGGAGAAGGAAATGGAACTGCTGCCTAGGCAGTTAAGTGATGATTCAGAGCAAGAGGAGGAGGAAACATTGGTCCGGAGGACAGTGAAGAAGGGTATTACACCAAGCAAAGGAATAGAGATACGAGAGCCTGTGACATACCAAAGAAAAGCTTCGAGAATGAGTGCTCCAACTGATAAAGGGAAGGAGAAGATTACTACAGAATCTGAATCCGATTCCGATTCGGACAATGACCACCTACAGATCAACATGAGTGATGAAGACGAAGGTGAACCCATAGACCGAGTTGATTGGGAGAAATACTTTGTTAATGAGAAGGCATTCCGAGCCTATAAGAAGATATTGGTTTCAAAGAAGTACATTCCGGAAAAGCCGATAAACATCGGACCACTTAAGACAAAGTACTCAGAGTTTCTCAAGTCAATTCGAGAGGTGCAAAAATGGGGACCCATTCTGAAAGGTCATGGCAAAGCCAACCTCACCATTGTTAGAGAGCTCTACGCCAATTGGCGTCACGCACGGGGAAACATTGTGCGAGTAAGAGGGGTAGATATTAATGTGTCAGCTGAAGCTCTGAATAACTTCTTAAGGGTGCCACACACACTCACTGACAGGTTTGACGCCATATGCAAAACACCAGATTATGCACACATTAAGTCTGTCCTATGCCCTACCAGGAAGGATGCAGAATGGAAGCATGGGAGTATGGAGTACCACTCTATAGCAAAGGAATTCATGAGTGCGTTAGCACGTGTGGCTCTAAATTTCATTTGTAACCGACTGCTGCCATGCCAACATAAAACTGATGTCCCTCGTTACCGCGCACTCGTATTATATGCTTTATTAGAGGGGATACCACTCAACTTCGGAGCCATCATGCATGATCAAATGCAGCGAACCAGGATGAATTACAAGTGGAGGCTGTTCTTTGCTAATACCCTAACGGCTTTTTTAACAGAGAGGGGAGTACTATGGGACAAGGAGAATGACGACATTGAGGCTAAAGCTCCAGGACCATATGATGTCACTCATGTTCTAGAGCCGAACAAGGGAAGGTCTTCTAAGCTCACCGTCCAACAATTATTTGAGCATATGCAAGCAGATATGCAAGAGAACAGGGCTGAGCTGATAGCGACTCGTGTCGAGTTGAGTGCCACCAGGGATGAGTTGAGACAGACTCGTGCGGATCTAAGCCGAGTTCAGACCGAGCAGGCCACGATGATGAAGGAGATATCATTACTCCTCAGAGCTCTGGTTCAATGTGCAGGTACAGACATCTCCCAGCTGATTGCATCATCCACTGCCGGACCATCCACTCCTGTTCCTCCCATAGTCACCGAGGCTCCACTCAACAGGCCTATTGAGGTCGCTGTAACACCTGATACAGAATCAGCACCAGTTGTTGATGATAGGAATGCTATGGATGCAGATGCTCCTCCACAGACTGCGGATGAGCCCTCCACCTTGACTTAAGGGAGTCCTTCTCACCCTACTTTACCTTGTTTGTGTGCGTTGGGGACAACGCACAGTCCTAAGTGTGGGGTGGGGGTGATTTATGTTTGATGTATGGATGAATGTACTAATATATTCACTGGATTAATGGCATAAAATAGCAGTAAATTCATCTATATGGAGTAACTATCAGTTTATCTATTAGTTTATTTATTCAAAAAAATAAAAAAAAATAAATATATATATATATATATATATATATATATATATATATATATATAGTATCTTTGTAGATAGTAATAATCCCCTGTGGTTTTTCTTTGTGCCTCGGTTCTTTTCCATGGGATGTAGTTTGAACCGGGTAATTTTGTTTTCTTTTTAGAGTAGAGTAGGAATGTAGGGAATAAAAGGAGGAAGAATGATGAACCTAGGTGACCTTGACTTGGTTGATACTGGCATATTTAAGCTTTTACATATGTAATATCTTCCCTTCTCACTCTGAAATTATTGATGATGCCTTGTTAAAACGGATAGCATGTTTTGTTGCAGCCTATTTCTCATTTTCTTGACTTGTGTTCACTTTGCGCTTAATGCTTAATATCTCGTTGCTCCGTGAATACTTGCATTGTTTGAGAGTCGGAATGTAACCGTCCTTAATGAGTCATGTGCCATGTGTGGTGAGGTTTTTGTGTAGTCCATGTAGTGTACTTGTGTCTAGAACTTGCCCGGTATGTGAGTTGAAGCGAAATTTTAGGTGATGCTCGGTTTGAAAAATGATTTTAGGCTTTCTTTGATCTTTTTGAGCTTATTGCTTATCACAAATAAAATCTATCCCTAGTTAAACCTTTTGAGCCTGTAGACCTTTTATTTGGTACCCACATTACAAGCCTATACCCTTTTTATTCTTAATTGACATTGTTTTGATCCTTTTACCTCTTAAAGCACTTTAAGTGTTAGATGAGCGCTAAAAGAAGTAAGAAGGGACTAAGTGTGGGGTGACTTTTGAGTGGAACCAATGAAAGAAAGAAGGGTGCACTTATTTTGTAAAATAATACACCACTAGCGGAAATTGAAAAGAAAGAAAAATATAAATGAATAAATTGTTGTCTTGTTCTTGCTAGTGGGTATGAATTAAAGTAGTGCTTAAAGAAAGAGGAAATATTGTTGGGGTGATATTATTTGTGAAATTGAAGTGGTGTTGAAGAATTTGCGCTTAAGTTATTTGATGATGTGTTAAAGTGCTTAGGAGGGTGAATCACTATTCCTTAAATATATCCTACCCGTCCCTTAGCCCACATTACAACCATGAAAAAGTCCTAATTGATTTTAGATCGAGCGAGCTTACATTAGTAGAGATTTACATTAAGGGCAAGCCTATGGTACCAACTGCATGCATGCGACTTCTTTTGTGAGAGTGAGCGATTTTCTTTGTGAGCATGAATGTGTGGATTGATTTTACTCTCTCTGCTTTTGTTGTGAGGGCACATGGTTTCACGAGGGATAGGTAACGTTATTAGACTTCTCTATGATGTTGGTTGTTCAAGCCATGAGTGCATTGTGACATTGAGTCGGTTTTTGAGGTTAGGATTGTTGTGAGCATGTTGTCTTTGTTCGAATATGTTTAAAGAAGGGCATAAGAAAAGGGAAGTGTGTTGATGCATAGTCTAGAGCCTAATTGTAGCAAATAACCACGGTCATAGGTGCAGTGTGCTTTGAATGATAAGAGTTTAATTTTGTTTCGTCTACTATAGGATGGTTTGTTCGAGGACGAACAAAGGTTTAAGTGTGGGGTAGTGATGTTTGGCATATTTCGATATGTGTTGATGTTACTTTGCCCATGCTTTAACCACTTTTTGATGTTATTTAATCTTTAAAACACCCAACATGGTGTAATTATTGGTTTGATGACTAATTAAGTTATGTGTGACGATTTAAGGTGTTCGGAGTGCAAAATATGAAGAAAAGGTGGTTTAGCTAGAGGAAGAAGGGTTGGATGCGTCGCATCCAACCTAGGAAAACATCATCCTGCATGCAACCTTAGCAGTGAAGTTGGGCCATCGCGTCCGCCATCGCGTGCGAAACTGGGAAGTAGAAGTGAAGCTGGATGCGTCGCGTCCACCATCGCATGCAAGCTGAGAAATAGAGGACAAGGTGGATGCGTCGCATCCACCTTCGCAGGCAAAAATTGAAATGGAGGACAAGGTGGATGCGTCGCATCCACCTTAGCATCAATCCCTGAAGCCGATTTGGACTAGGAATAGGAGAGCTTTGGCCCACGACTTTTGTACGCAATATATAAGCCAAAAAGGCCTCTTTTAGGGGATCTAACATATTGGAAAAGGGAAAAAAGCCACGAAAAAGCTGTGGAGGCCGGAATTCATCAAGTTTCATCTTTCTCCCACCAAACTTAGTAATTTTTATGTTTCTTTATATGATTTGTTGTTTGGCTACCATGTCTATGTGGAGCTAAACTTCACGTTCTAGGGTTGTGGTTCTTTCATGACTATTGTTATTCGGATATTGATTTTGACTTCTTGATTTATCATATTAGTTTATTTATTCAATCTTGCACTTAATTATTTAATTGATTGATCACCAATTGAATATTATCTACGAATCTAGAATTGCACTCGAAAGTGGGAATTCTATATTGCATATAGGATTGAGTAGGGCAAGTTCTTGAACTCGGGCATCGGGGAACGGATTCGTAGTTAGGATAGACATATACCTAATTGCCTTGCTTGGTTGATTTACAGGAATTATAAATGCGTTCTTGTTGATTCTAACTCCATAGACATATAGGCGTTAGGTTAGCTTGAATAGGCGAGTAAGAACTCGACAGATTCTTATGAGCAATATTAACCCTGTCAACCAATAAGCTAGATAAATTAGTCGGTCAATTCAATTGAAGAATACAATAGGATTGTTAGATAGACCATAACCCTAGATCGTTTTCATTACATTGATATCATTAAAATCTGCTCTTTATCTGTTCAAAGTTTATTATTTATATTTTTCTTATTTAATTAGTTAGAATAAAATATTTTTAGATTTAATTCTTGTTTAGATAATTAAGATAGGCTAAGTTAGTTAATAGTTAATCATAAGTCCTCGTGGGTTCGACATCCGACTTTGAGTCACTTTATTACTTGACGACCGCGTATACTTGCGTGAGTGTGTTTGGTCGCAACAGAGGCTATGAAGTTTAGGAACAATATCACTTCTTTCTTATTCTATCGTGCGAATTAATTCTATCATCGATGATTGAATCATTCTACTCTTATTCTCTTGCAGATGGTGAGAACACGTAATACCTCTACCGATAGACAGGGACCAGAACCCGTGGTAGCAACTATGGCCAGGGGTAGAGGTCGAGGTGGAGGTCGAGGTCGTGCTAGAAGCCGAGGTAGAGGCTGAGGTAGAGCTCAGTCCAGAGCTTGAGCAGCTGCACCTGTTGAAGAACCTCAGGTGGACCTTCAGGAGGAGGTTCCAGTTCAGAATGTACCAGTTGGACCAGTTCAGGTCCCAGAAGGATTCATAGACACTCCAGTACTTCAGGACACTCTAGTCCATTTGGTATGTCTTATAGAGGGCGTGGCCCAGAATGGTACATTTCCAGTGGTACCAGCCGTCTCACAGGCTGGAGGAGGAGCACAAACTCCCACTACTCCCACTCCGGAGCAGATGACTCCCCAGAATTAGGCTCCAGCAGCCCCGCCAGTTAGGGTAGTTCAGCCAGTTATTGCGGCACAAATTAGTGATAGGCCTGCCATGTCTTTTGAGGCCTTATTGAGACTGGATAAGTTTACCAAGCTCTTTCCCATTCACTTCAGTGGTACACCTTCTGAGGACCCATAGGATTATCTTGAACGCTGCCATGAGGTGTTGCGGAACATGAGCATAGTTGAGACCAATGGGGTTGATTTTGCTATATTTCAGATGACGGGTTCTGCCAAGAGGTGGTGGAGAGATTATACCTTGACCCGACCAGTCGGATCACATGCACTTACCTGGAAGCAATTCTCTCAGCTATTTCTGGAGAAGTTCCTCCCTATCACACTGAGAGAGGAATTCCGCAAGTAATTTGAGCGTCTACAACATGGCAGTATGACTGATACTTAGTATGAGTCTCGCTTTGTGGATTTGGCCCGTCATGCTCTCCGTTTACTACCTACGGAGGGAGAGAGAGTGAGGAGGTTTATTGAGGGACTCACTCACCCTATCAGACTTCAGATGGCCAAGGAAACCGAAAGTGAGATTTCTTTTCAGGCGGCTGCTAATGTCGCAAGGAGGATCGAGATGGTTCTTGCACAGGAGAGAGGGCAGAGGTCCGATAAGAGGCCTCGTCAGTTCGGTGGTTTCAGTGGTGCCTCTAGTGGAGGCAGGGGTAATTTTGTTAGGGGTCATCCTCCCAGACCAGTCGGATCACATGCACTCCCGGTGCTTCAGGGAGTCACGGTCCTATTATGCCTTACTCTGGACAACCAGTATTCAGTGCACATTCAGCTCCTATCAGTGTATCACCACTCCAGAGTTACTACAGCGGTTATCCGGCCCAATTGGGTCAGCTTCAGCTTCAGCAGCCACGGCATCAGGATGGGTGTTATGAGTGTGGAAACATTGATCATATTAGGAGGTATTGCCTTAGATTGGCGAGTAACAGGTCTCGGCAAGATTCTCGTGCCATCATACCGGCACCGGTTGCTTCACTGCTTGCTCAGCCAGCTAGAGGTAGGGGTCAGGTAGCTAGAGGGGGAGGTCAGGCCATTAGAGGTGGAGGTCAGGCCATTATAGGTGGAGGTCAGACCGTTAGAGGTGGAGGCCAGCCAATAAGAGGCCGTCCCAGAGACGCAGTTCAGAGTGGTGGGGCCTAGCCCCGATTTTATGCTTTTCCAGCTAGGCCTGAGGCTGAGTCATCTGATGTTGTGATCACAGGTATTATTCTAGTTTGCCATAGAGATTCTTCAGTTCTATTTGATCCAGGATCTACTTATTCCTAGGTGTCCTCTTATTTTGCTTCATATTTGGTTGTGCCTTGTGATTCTCTTAGTGCTTCTGTGTGTGTATATACACTGGTGGGAGACTCTATTATAGTAGATCATGTCTATCATTCGTGTGTGGTTACTATTGATAATCTTGAGACTAGTGTGGATCTTTTATTTCTTGATATGGTAGATTTTGATGTCATCCTGGGTATGGATTGGATGTCTATTGTCATGCCATGACAGTGACCTTAGCTATGCCGGGGTTACCTCGGTTAGAGTGGAAAGGAACTCCTGGCCATTCTGCCAGCAGGTTTATTTCTTATATGAAAGCTCGGTGTATGGTAGAGAAAGGGTGTCTAGCCTATTTGGCTTATATTCGCGACCCTAGTGCAGATGTTCCTTCTATGGACTCAGTACCAGTTATTCATGAATTTTCAAAGTATTTCCTGCAGATCTGCCGGGGATGCCACCCGACAGAGATATTGCCTTCTATTTTGATTTGGCTCCGGGCACTCAGCCCATTTCTATTCCACCATACCATATGGCCCCGCCAGAGTTGAAAGAATTGAAAGAGCAGTTACAAGACTTGCTTCACCAGGGATTCATTAGGTCCAGTGTCTCGCCCAGGGGTGCACCAGTATTATTTGTAAAGAAGAAATATGGCTTTATGCGAATGTGTATAGACTATCGGCAGTTGAATAAGGCCACTATCAAAAACAAATATCCACTACTAAGAATTGATGACTTATTTGATCAGATTCAGGGTGCCAAGGTATTTTCGAAGATTGATTTTTGGTCTGGTTACCATCAGTTGAAGATTAGGGCATCTGATGTCCCTAAAACAGCTTTTCGAACTCGGTATGGGCATTACGAATTCCTAGTGTTGTCATTTGGGTTGACAAATGCCTCAGCAGCATTTATGGATTTGATGAATCGGGTGTTCAAGCCTTATTTGGATTCTTTTGTGGTTGTATTCATTGATGATATCTTGATTTACTCCAGCAGTTGAGAGGAACATGAGCAGCATCTTCGAAGTGTGCTACACACCTTGAAGAATAATCACTTATATGCCAAATTTTCAAAATGTGAGTTTTGGTTAGACTCAGTTTCCTTTTTGGGCCATGTTGTATCGGCAGAAGGCATAAAGGTGGATCCTAAGAAGATTGAGGTTGTTTAGAATTGGCCTAGACTGACTTCAGTTATAGAGATCCGGAGTTTCCTAGGTCTAGCAGGTTATTATCGTCGGTTCGTGGAAGGGTTTTCATCTATAGCAAGCCCATTAACCAGATTGACCCAGAAAGGTGTCCTATTCAGATGGTCAGACGAGTGTGAGATGAGATTTTAGAAGCTCAAGACCTCTTTGACTACGACGCCTGTGTTGGTATTACCCACAAGTTTAGGATCATATACGGTATATTGTGACGCATCTCATATTGGGCTTGGTGTAGTATTAATGCAAGATGGCAAGGTAATTGCATATGCGTCGCGGCAGCTGAAAGTTCACGAGAAGAATTATCCTGTTCATGACTTAGAATTGGAAGCCATTGTTCATGAGCAAAAGATTTGGAGGCATTACCTCTATGGTGTCTCGTGTGAGGTATTTACTGATCATCGTAGCCTTCAGTATCTGTTCAAACAAAAAGATCTTAATTTGAGGCAGAGAAGATGGTTGGAGTTGTTGAAAGACTATGATATCACCATTTTGTATCACCCCGGAAAGGCCAATGTGGTGGCCGATGCTTTGAGTAGAAAGGCTGTGAGTATGGACAGTCTTGTGTATATTCCGGTTGGTGAGAGGCCATTAGCTGCACACGTTCAGACTTTAGCTAATCAGTTCGTGAGGTTAGATGTTTCAGAACCCAGTCGTGTTCTAGCTTGCACAGTCGTTCGGTCTTCTTTATATGAGCGCATCAGAGAGAGACAGTATGATGATCCTCATTTACTTGTCCTTAAGGACACGGTGCGGCACGGTGATGCCAAACAGGTTGTTGTGGGGTAAGATAAGGTTCTGCGAATGCAGGGTCGTATTTGTGTGCCTAATGTGGATGGGCTTCGTGAATTAATTCTTGAAGAAGCACACAGTTCCAGGTATTCTATTCATCCAGGTACCTCCAAAATTTATCAAGAATTGCGGCAACATTATTGGTGGAGGAGAATGAAAAAGGATATAGTTGCATATGTCGCTCAGTGTCTGAATTGTCAGCAAGTTAAGTACGAGCATCAGAGACTTGGTGGTTTGCTTCAGAAGATAGAAATTCCTGAGTGGATGTGGGAGCGTATCACTATGGATTTTGTTGTTGGGCTCCCACAGACTTAGAGAAAATTTGACGCAGTTTGGGTCATTGTGGATAGGTTGACCAAGTCAGCACATTTCATTCCAGTGGCAGTTACCTATTCTTCAGAGAGGTTAGCAGAAATTTACATTCATGAGATTGTCCGCCTTCACGGTATGCCCGTGTCTATTATTTCAGATCAAGGTACGCAGTTTACCACACATTTTTGGAGGGCTGTACAGCGTGAGTTAGGCACGTGGGTGGAGTTGAGTACCGCATTTCATCCACAGATAGATGGACAGTCAGAGCGCACTATTCAAATATTGGAAGATATGCTCCGCGCTTGAGTTATAGACTTTTGAGGTACTTGGGATCATTTCTTGCCACTTGCGGAGTTTGCTTATAATAATAGCTACTAGTCGAGCATTCAGATGGCTCCATATGAGGGAATATACGAAAGGCGATGCCGATCGCCAGTTGGTTGGTTTGAACCGGGAGAGGCTCAGTTTTTGGGTACCGATTTGGTATAGGATGCCTTGGATAAGGTTAAGATTATTCAAGATCGACTTCGCCCAGCTCCGTCTAAGCAAAAGCGTTATGCCGACCGTAAAGTTCGTGATATTGCATTCATAGTTGGAGAAAGAATACTGCTCTGGGTTTCACCTATGAAAGGTGTAATGAGGTTCGGGAAGAAGGGCAAGTTGAGCCCTAGGTATATCGGACCCTTTGAAATTCTTGAAATGGTGGGTGAAGTAGCCTACATGCTTGCATTACCACCCAGTTTATCAGCGGTTCATCCAGTGTTCCACGTATCTATGCTACGGAAATATCATGGTGATCCGTCCCATGTGTTAGATTTCAGCTCAGTCCAATATGACAAAGATATGACTTACGAGGAGGAGCCAGTGGCTATTCTAGCCCGGCAGGTCCGACAGTTGAGGTCTAAGAGTTATCCTTCAGTTCGGGTGTAATGGAGAGGTCAGCCGGTAGAGGCATCTACCTGGGAAACCGAGTCGGACATGCGGAGTAAATATCCACACCTTTTCTCCAGCTCGAGTATTTATTTTCTAACTCTGTTCGATGACGAACGCTTGTTTTAGAGGTGGAGAATGTGATGACCCAAAATTTCATCTTTAAATTTAATAAGTAATTCTATGTTCTAAGACCTCGAAAAACACCATTTTATCATTCCTCGACTTGCGTGCGCAGTCCGTATAATTTTTCGAAAAGTTTTTATGTGAAAAATGAATTAAAATGTGAAATATAGCTTTAAAAACTCAACTGAGTTGACATAGTCAACATTTTGAGCAAACGAACCCGGATCAGTATTTTGACAATTCTGGTAGGTCCGTATCGTGATTTGGGACTTGGGCGTATGCCCGGAATCGAATTCCGAGGTCCCTAGCTCGAGATATTGACCTCGGGTCAGTATTTTGGTTTCGGAGCCCGGTGTAGGTCCACTATAATATCTATGACTTTTTTGCTGAATTTGGTGAGAATCAGAGTTGATTTGATGTGATTCGAACATCTGGTTGTAAAAATATAAGTTTTAAAGTTTTCTTGAAAATTTCCTTTGGTTTGGTGTCCGATTCATAGTTCTTGGTGTTATTTTGGCGATTTGATCGCGCGAGCAAGTTTGTATGATGTTTTAGGACTTGGGTGCATGTTTAGTTTGGAGCCCCGAGGGTTCGGGTTGGTTTTGGGTGGTTAATGTATCATTTTCGGACTTAGGAAATATGGTTTTCTGCAGACTTTAGGCTTCTGGTGCGTTCTTCTTCGCATTCGCGAAGGTATTCTCGCGAATGCGAAGAGCAAATTGGGGCTGGCACCTTTTGTGCTTCGCGTTCGCGACAGATTGACCACATTCGCGAAGGCTTGAGGTTCAAAGCTTCGCGTTCGCGACCGAAACCTCACGTTCGCGAAGGGAAAGAGGCTGGCCAGGATTATTGCCTTCGCGTTCGCGAAGGGCATCTCGCGTTTGCGAAGGCCAAGCTAGGCAAGCTTCGCGTTCGCGAAGTAGCCCTCGCGTTCGCGAAGTGTAAAATAGGACAGCACAAATTTGTGCTTCGCGAACGCGAGGCACTGATCGCGTTCACGAAGGGTGAAAGTCCCAGAAACAGAACTTAAGTTCTGGAAAATGGGATTCGTCCCATTTTCAACTCTTTTCCATTTTTGAGCTCGGGTAAGGCGATTTTTGGGCGATTTTCACGGAAAAATATTGGGGTAAGTGTTCCTTATCCTATATTGATTATATTTCTTGATTTTATACTCATTTATATCATGAATCCGTGAATTTATGGAAGAAAAATCAGATTTTTATAAAATCTTTTAAAAAACGAAAATTTAAGATTTGAAGGTCCATTTGACATCGGAATTGGATAATTTTTGTATGGTTGGACTCATCTCGGAATGGGTATTCAGATTTTTTGGGATTTGAGATGTGGGTCCCACTGCAAAATATTTTAATGAATTTCGGATTTTTATCCGAAAAATTTATAAATTCATATGGAATTACTTCCTATGATTAGTATTGAATATATCGAATTGTTTGTGAACATATTTGAAGCTTTCGGAGACAAATTTAAAAGGAAAAGATGTGGTTGAATAATTGATTGGAATTTGCAAAGCGAGGTAAGTGTCGTGGTTAACCTTGACTTGAGGGAATAGAACTCTTAAATTAATTGTTATGTGAATTGCATGTGAACGATGTATAGGCGAGGTGACGAGTGTCTATACGTTGTCAAATTAATTATTTGCCTGCTTACTTAAAAAATCATAAATTGTTTTAAATCATGAATTAATTATTATAATAATTATGTCTCTCCTATTCTTTGTAAAATATTAATTCTTGAATTCTTGCATTAATTGTTACATGCTATTTGAATTATGTGCCTTAATTATTATTTGACATTTAGCATATTAAATATTAAACTGCATATTTTCTCTCTGATTTCTATAATAATTTGCTATTTGCCTTTGTTGTTTCGTAATTAAATCATAATTATTGTATGCTTGTTGTATTATAATTTTATATTAATTGTTGCATTTAGTGGGGGAATTATTTTATAAGAACTGCTAAATGAACATGTTAGAGGAGCGGGTTGCACGACGCAATGGGATTGATGATAATGAATATATTGGAGGATCGGGTTGCACGCCGCAACAGACTTATTAAAAGTCCATATTGGATGATCAGGTTTCATGCCGCAACAGACTTATTAAAAGTCCATATTGGAGGATTGGGTTGCACGCCGCAACAGACTTATTAAAAGTCAATATTGGGGGATCGGATTGCACGCCGCAACAGACTTATTTAAAAGTCTATATATATACTTGATTGAAATAAATGTATGACAGACTTGATTAAAAGGAAAATATTGAGAGAGCAGGTTGCACGCTGCAACAGAATTGAATGTGAATATATTGTGAGAGCGGGTTGCACGCTGCAACAGAGTTGGTTGAAATAATAATGGATTATGACTGCTGGGTTGGCTTCAATTATTATAAATGAGTTACCTGTTTTATTTCTATTATTTGTTATTGTTATTAATATTGCGTACAGGTTAATATAAGTGAACCGCCTTAGCCTCGTCACTACTTCGTCGAGGTTAGGCTCAGCACTTACCAGTACATGGGGTCGGTTGTACTGATACTACACTCTGCACTTCTTCTGCAGATTTCGGAGTTGGTCCCAACGGCGTGCCATAGACTTGCTCGGATTTCAGCTATTCGAAGGAGACTTGAGGTATAACTGTATGGCGTCCGCAGTTTTGAAGTCCCCGTCTATTTTACTTTAGCTGTGTGTGTATTTCCAGACAGTTTTATTTTATTCAGACCTTTATTTGTATTATTCTAGAATGCTCGTGAATTGTGACACCAAATTCTGGGATGGTATTTAGACACTGTTATTTTTATGGATTATTTCACTATGTTTCAAACTTTGCTTCCGCCTTTGTTTCCTTGATTGTTAATAATATAAAAATTGTTTAAAAAATAGATAATATTATTCTAACGTTGGCTTGCCTAGCAAGTGAAATGTTAGGCGCCATCACGGTCCGAAGGTAGGAATTTTGGGTCGTGACACATTTCCATAATATATTCATTTTCAACCCTCCAATATATTCATTTTAATCAAGTATATATATAGACTTTTAAATAAGTCTGCTGCGGCGTGCAATCCGATCCCCCAATATAGACTTTTAAATATGTCTGTTGCAGCGTGCAATCCGATCCCCCAATATAGACTTTTAAATAAGTCTGTTGCGGCGTGCAATCTGATCCCCCAATATAGACTTTTAAATAAGTCTGTTGCGGCGTGCAATCCGATCCCCCAATATAGACTTTTAAATAAGTCTGTTGCGCCGTGCAAAATGATCCCCCAATATAGACTCCAAAATCTTCAAATCTACTAACAAACAATTCGATATACTCAATATAAATCGTAGGAATTAATTCCATATGAATTTACTAATTTTCCGGATAAAATCCGAAATTCACTTTAAAACATGACAGTGGGGCCCATATCTCAAATCTCGGAAAAACTTACGAAATTCGAACACCCATTCCAAGACAAGTCCAACCATACAAAAATTATCAAATTTCGATGTCAAATGGACCTTCAAATCTTAAATTTTCGTTTTTGGAAGATTTTATAAAAATATGATTTTTCTCCCAAACTTTCATAGATTCATGATATAAATGAGTTTGAAATCATGAAATATAATAAATATAGGATAAGGAGCATTTACCCCAATGTTTTCCCGTGAACATTTCCCAAGAATCGCCTTACCCGAGCTCAAAAATGGAAAATGGTGGAAAATGGGACGAATCCTATTTTCCAGAACTTAAGTTCCTTTTGCCTAGGTTTTTACCCTATGCGATCGTAGACAATGCTTCGCGATCGCGAATCACATTTTTAGGCTGCCGATCTTTTTGCTCTACGCGAACGCGGCAGTACTCCCGCGAATTCTAAGCACAATTTCTTAGTCTTCCGCAATCGCGGACATCATTGTGCGATCGCGTAGTACAATTTTTATGCCTCGTCTTCTGCCTCATTCCTTGTACGCAAACGCGGCTTGGCCCTCACGTTCACGGTGCTTTTCCTTCTGTCACTGTGCGATCAAGGAACTCACTATGCAATCGCATAGTACAAATTTCATTTGTGACCATTAAGGCTTCGTGATCGCAGACACAGTCACGCGATCGCATAGAAGGAAACCAGTAGCAGCAGGTTCAACAATTTCATGGTTCCAAAATGCGCCGATCCTGATCCGAATTACACCCGAGCCCTCTGGGTTCCAAAGCATATATGCACACAAGTCCTAAAACAATATACGAACTTGCTCGCACGATCAAATCGCCAAAATAACACCTAAAACTACGTATTGGACACCAAATCAAAATAAATTTTCAAGAAAACTTCAAACCATATATTTCCACAACCGGAGTCCGAATTACATCAAATCAACTCTGTTTCTCACCAAATTCGACAGACAAGTCATAAATATTATAGTGGATCTATACCAAGATCCGGAACCAAAATACGGACCTGGTGTCAATAAATCCAACATCAGTAAATGCTTAAAAATCATTAAGCTTTCAAACTTTTAATATTTCATCAATATTCCATATCCCGGGCTAGGGACCTCGGAATTCGATTCCGGGCATACGCCCAAGTCCCAAATCATAATACGGACCTACTGAAACTGTCAAAACACTGATTCGAGTCTGTTTGCTGAAAATGTTGACCAAAGTCAACTCAGTTGAGTTTTAAAGCTCTATTTTATATTTTATTCCATTATTCAAATAAAAACTTTCCGGGAAATTTTTTGGACTGCGCACGTAAGTCGAGAAGTGATAAATAGTGCTTTTTGAGGTCTTAGAATAAAGAATTAATTATTAAATTTTAAGATGACATTTTTGGGTCATCACATTCTCCACCTCTAAAACAATCGTTCGTCCTCGAACGTAGTTAGAAAAAGTACCTGAGATGGTGAATAAGTGTGGATATTTACTCCGCATGTCCGATTCGGACTCCCAGGTAGATGCCTCTATCGACTGACCTCTCCAGTGCACCCGAAATGAAGGATAACTCTTAGACCTCAACTGTCGGACTTGCCGGGCTAGAATAGCCACCGGCTCCTCCGCGTAAGTCAAATCTTTGTCCAATTGGACTGAGCTGAAATCTAAAACATGGAACGGATCACCATGATATTTTCGGAGCATAGACACATGGAACACTGGATGAACCGCTGATAAACTAGGTGGTAATGCAAGCCTGTAGGCTACTTTACCCACCCTTTCAAGAATTTCAAAGGGTATGATATACCTAGGGCTCAACTTGCCCTTATTTCCGAACCTCATTACACCTTTCATAGGTGAAACCCGGAGTAATATTCTTTCTCTAACCATGAATGCAATATCACAAACTTTACGGTTGGCATAACTCTTTTTCGTAGACTAAGGTGTGCGAAGTTGATCCTGAATAACCTTGACCTTATCCAAGGCATCCTGTACCAAATCGGTACCCAACAACCGAGCCTCTCCCGATTCAAACCAGCCAACTGGCGAACGACATCGCCTTCTGTATAATGCCTCATATGGAGCCATCTGAATGTTCGATTGGTAGCTATTATTATAAGCAAACTCCGCAAGTGGAAAGAACTGATCCCAAGAACCTCCAAAGTCTATAACACAAGCGTGAAGCATATCTTCCAATATTTGAATGGTGCGCTCTGATTGTCCGTCTGTCTATGGATGAAATAATGTACTCAAATCAACCCCCGTGCCTAACTCATGCTGTACAGCCCTCCAGAAGTGTGAGGTAAACCGCGTACCTCGATCTGAAATAATAGACATGGGCACACAGTGAAGGCGGACAATCTCACAAATGTAAATTTCAGCTAACCTTTCTGAAGAATAGGTAACTGCCACTGGAATGAAATTTGCTGACTTGGTCAACCTGTCCACAATGACCCATACTACATCAAATTTTCTGAGTCCGTGGGAGTCCAACAACAAAATCCATAGTGATACGCTCCCATTTCCACTCAGGAATTTCTAACTTCTGAAGCAAACCACCAGGTCTCTTTCCCTACAACAACCTATTTGGCATCACCGTGCCGCACCCTGTCCTTAAGGACAAGTAAATGAGGATCATCATACTGCCGCTCACTGATGCGCTCATATAAAGAAGACCGAGCGACTGTGCAAGCTAGAACCCGACTGGGTTCTGAAACATCTAATCTTACTAACTGATTAGCCAAATTCTGAACATTTGCAGCTAACAGCCTCTTACCAACCGGAATATACACAAGACTACCCATACTCACAGCCTTTCTACTCAACGCATCGGCCACCACATTTGCTTTTTCGGGGTGATACAAAATGGTGATATCATAGTGTTTCAACAATTCCAACCATCTTCTCTGCCTCAAATTAAGATCTTTTTGTTTTAACAGATACTGAAGGCTACGATGATCAGTAAATACCTCACACGAGACACCGTAGAGGTAATGCCTCCTCATCTTCAGCGCATGAACAATGGCTACCAATTCTAAGTCATGAACAGGATAATTCTTCTCGTGAACTTTCAACTGTCGTGACGCATATGCAATCACCCTGCCATCTTGCCTTAATACTGCAGCAAGCCCAATATGAGATGCGTCACAACATACCGTATACGATCCTGAACTTGTGGGTAATACCAACTCTGACGCCGTAGTCAAAGCAGTCTTGAGCTTCTGAAAGCTCAATTCACACTCGTCTGACCATCTGAATGCGACACCTTTCTGGGTCAGTCTGGTCAATGGGCTTGCTATAGATGAAAACCCTTCCACGAACCGATGATAATAACGTGCCAAACCCAGGAAACTCTGAATCTCCATAACTGAAGTAGGTCTAGGCCAATTCTGAACAACCTCAATCTTCTTAGGATCCCCCTTTATGCCTTTTGCCGATACAACATGACCTAAAAAGGCAACCGAGTCTAACCAAAACTCACATTTTGAAAATTTGGCATATAACTGATTATTCATAAAAGTATGAAGCACACTCCAAAGATGCTGCTCATGCTCCTCTTGACTGCTGGAGTAAATCAAGATATCATTAATAAATACAACCACAAAAGAATCCAAATAGGGCTTGAATACCCGATTCATCAAATCCATAATTTTTGCTAGGGAATTTGTCAACCCAAATGACATCACTAGGAATTCGTAATGCCCATACCGAGTCCGAAAAGCCGTCTTAGGGACATCAGATGCTCTAATCTTCAATTGATAGTACTCAGACCTCAAATCGATCTTCGAAAATACCTTGGCACCCTGAAACTGATCAAATAACTCATCAATTCTTGGTAGCGGATATTTGTTTTGAATAGTATCTTTGTTCAACTGTCGATAATCTATACACATCCGCATAGAGCCATCTTTCTTCTTTACAAATAGTGCTGTTGCACCCTAGAGCGAGACACTGGGTCTAATGAATCCCTGATCAAGTAGGTCTTGTAACTGCTCCTTCAATTCTTTCAACTCCGGCAGGGCCATACAATATGGTGGAAAAGAAATGGGTTGAGTACCCGGAGCTAAATCAAAATCGAAGTCAATATCTCTGTCGGACAGCATCCCCGACAAATCTGTAAAAAATACTTTTGGAAATTCATGAACAATTGGTACTGAGTCCGTAGAAGGAACGTCCGCATTGGGATCACAAATATAAGCCAGATAGATTAGACACCCTTTCTCTACCATACACTGAGCTTTCATATAAGAAATAACCCTGCTGGCAGAATGACCAGGAGTTCCTTTCCACTTTAACCGAGGTAACCCCGGAATGTCTAGGGTCACTGTCTTGGCATGAGAATCTAATATAGCATGATAAGGTGACAGTCAATCAATACCCCAAGATGATATCCAAATCTACCATATCAAGAAGTAGAAGATCCACACTAGTCTCAGGACTACCGATAATAACCACAGATGAACGATAGACATGATCTACTACAACAGAGTCTCCCACTGGTATAGATACATATACATAAGCACTCAGAGAATCACAAGGCACAACCAAATATGAAGCAAAATAGGAAGACACATAGGAATAAGTAGATCCTGGATCAAATAGAACTGAAGCATCTCTATGGGAAACTGGAATAATACCTGTGATCACAGCATCAGACGACTCGACCTTAGGCCTAGCTGGATAAGCATAAAATTGGGGCTGGGCCCTACCATTCTGAACTGCATCTCTGGGACGGCCTCTAACTGGTTGGTCTCCACCTCTAACAGTCTCACCTCCACCTCTAATGGCCTGAACTCCACCTCTAGCTGGCTGACCCCTACCTCTAGTTGGCTGAGCAGGCAGTGAAGCAACCGATGGCGGCATAATGGCAAGGGAATCCTACCGAGATCTGTTACTCGCCAACCTAGGGTAATACCTTCTGATGTGACCAATGTTCCCACACTCATAACACCTATCGTGATGTCGTGGCTGCTGAAGTTGAAGTTGACCCGAATGGGCCGGATAATCGCTGTAATAACTCTGGAGTGATGGTGCACTGATAAGAGTTGAATGTGCACTAAATGCTGGCTTCCCAGAGTGAGGCATAATTGGACTGTGACTCCCTGAAGCACCTAGAGATGCATGAAGTGCCGAATGAAACTGTCTGGGAGGATGACCCCTACCAAAATTACCCCTGCCTCCAGACGAGGAACCACTAAAACCACTTTATTGACGAGGCCTCTTATCAGACCTCTGCTCCTATGCAAGAACTATCTCGATCCGCCTCGCGACATTAGCAGTCGCCTGAAAAGAAATCTCACTTCCGGTCTCCTTGGCCATCTAAATCCTGATAGGGTGAGTGAGTCCCTCAATAAATCTCCTCACTCTATATCTCTCAGTAGGTAGTAAAGGGAGAGCATGATAGGCCAAATACAAAAACGGGACTTATACTACCCTGCTGTAGACGCCCAAATTGCTTGCGGTAATCCTCTCTCAGTGTGATAGGAAGGAACTTCTCCAGAAATAGCTGAGAGAACTGCTCCCAGGTAAGTGCAGGCGATCCAACTGGTTTGGCCAATGTATAATCTCTCCACCACCTCTTGGCGGAACCCTTCATCTGAAATACAGCAAAATCAACCCCATTGGTCTCAACTATACCCATGTTCAGCAGTACCTCATGGCAGCGGTCAAGATAATCATGTGGGTACTCATGAGGTGTACCACTGAAGTGAACTGTAAAGAGCTTAGTAAACTTATCCAGTCTTAATAAGGCCTCAAAAGATATGGCGGGCTTATCACCGGTCTGTGCTGCAATAACTGGCTGAACTACCCCAACGGGCGGGGCTGCTGGAGCCTGATTCTGGGGAGCCATCTGTTCCGGAGTGGGAGTAGTGGGATACTGTGCTCCTCCCCCAGCCTGTGAGATGGCTGGTGCCACTAGAAATGTACCATTTTGGGCCACGCCCTCCATAAGACTCACCAAATAAACTAGAGCATCATGAAACACTGGAGTGGCTATGAATCCTTCCGGGACCTGAACTGGTTCAACTGGTACATTCTGAACTGAAACCTCCTCTTGAGGTTTTACAACAGGTGCGGCTGCTCGAGCTTTGGACTGAGCTCTACCTTTGCTTCTACCTCGGTCTCTAGCACAACCTCGACCTCTACCCCTGGCCATAGTTACCGCCAGGGGCTCTGGTCCTTGACCGTTGGTAGATGTATTATGTGTTCTCACCATCTGCTAGAGAATAAGAATAGAATGGTTCAATTATAGATGATAGAATAAGATCGCATGACAGATTAAGAAAGAAGTGATGTTGTTCCTAAACTTCATAGCCTCTGAGAGATAAGTACAGACGTCTTCGTACCGATCGTTTAGACTCTACTAAGTTTGCTCGTGACTCGTGAGACCTATGTAACCTAGTGTTCTGATACCAACTGTCAAGACCCCAAATTCCCACCTTCGAACCGTGATGGCGCCTAACATTTCACTTGCTAGGCAAGCCAATATTAGGATAATATTAGCCATTTTTTAACAATTTTTAAATTTATTAATAACAAAGAAATAAATACGGAAGTAAGGTCTGAAATGTAGTGAATAATCCATAAAAATAACGGTGTCTAAATACCATCCCAGAATTGGTGTCACAAGTGCACGCGCTTCTAGAATAATAGAAATAAAGGTCTGAATGAAATAAAGCTGTCTGGAAATAAACACACAGCTAATGTAAAGTTGACGGGGATTTCAGAACTACGGACGATATGCAGTTATACCTCAAGTCTCCTCTATTAGCTGAAATCCGAGCAAGTCTATGGTACGCCGCCGGGACCAACTTCAAAATCTGCACAAGAAGTGCAAAGTGCAGTATCAGTACAACCGACCCCATGTACTGGTAAGTGCTGAGCCTAACCTCGACGATGTAATGACGAGGCTAAGGCAGGTCACTTATATTAACCTGTATGCAATATTAGTAAAAACAAGAATAATAGAAATAAATCAGGTAACTCATTTTTTAATAGTTGCATCCAACTCAGCAGTCATAACCAATTATTATTTCAACCAATTTCCGTGGAAGCGTGCAACCCATTTCCACAACATATTCATTTTAATCAAGTTTATAAATAGACTTTTAAATAAGTCTGTTACGGCGTGCAATCCGATCTCCAAATATAGACTTTTAAATAAGTCTGTTGCAGCGTGCAATATGATCCCCCCAATATAGACTTTTAAATAAGTCTGTTGCGGCGTGCAATCTGATCTGCCAATATAGACTTTTAAATAAGTCTATTGCGGCGTGCAATCCGATCCCCCAATATAGACTTTTAAATAAGTCTGTTGCGGCGTGCAATCCGAACCCCCAATATATATTTACTTTTATTTTCGTTGCGGCGTGCAACATATATATATATATATACACACACACACTTTCATTTCCGTTGTGGCGTGCAACCCGTTCCCCCAATATAACTTTAAACAACTCATAAATCTAATAAAAATTACTCCAATAAATACCACGTCCAATGAGAAACTATTAAGCATCAAGGCACACAATAATAATAATAATTTATTTACGAACAAACAATGGCAATTAACAATTAATTGTGAAAATTGTAGAGAAAATAGGCAGTTTAATATTTAGTATGCTAAATGTCAAAAAGCAATTAAGACACATAAGTCAAATAAGCATGTAACAATTATTGCAGGAATTAAAGAATTAATATTTGACAAGGATTATGAGTGAAACAATTAATATAATAATTCATTCATGATTTAAAATGATTTATGATTTTTAATTAATTATGCAAACAATTAATTTGACGACGTATAGACACTCGTCACCTCGCATATACGTCATTCACATGCATTTCTCATAACAAATAATTTAAGGGTTCTATTCCCTCAAGTCAAGGTTAACCACGATACTTACCTCGCTTTGCAATTTCAATCAGTTACTCGACAACAACATTTCCTTTTAAATTTGACTCCAAAAGCCTCAAATCTATTAACAAACAATTTGATATACTCAATACAAATCGTAGGAATTAATTCCATATGAATTTACTAATTTTCCGGATAAAATCCGAAATTCACTTAAAAATTTGACAGTGGGGCCCACATCTCAAATCTCAAAAAAAAACTTACGAAATCCGAATACCCATTCCGAGACGAGTCCAACCATACAAAAATTATCAAATTCCGATGTCAAATGGACCTTCAAATCTTAAATTTTTATTTTTGGAAGATTTTATAAAAATCTGATTTTTCTCCCAAAATTTCACGGATTCATGATATAAATGAGTATGGAATCATGAAATATAGTCAATATAGGATAAGGAAAACTTATCCCAATGTTTTCCCGTGAAAATCGCCCAAAAATCGCCTTACCCGAGCTCAAAAATGGAAAATGGTGGAAAATGGGACGAATCACATTTTCTAGAACTTAAGTTCTGTTTGCCCAGGTTTTTACCCTATGTGATCGCGGACAATGCTTCACGATCGCAAAGCACATTTTTAGGCTGCCCAGCTTTTTGCTCTACGGGAACGCGGCAGTGCTCTCGCGAACGCGAAGCACAATTTCTTAGCCTTCCGCAATCGCGGACATCATTGTGCGATCGCGTAGTACAATTTTTATGCTTCAGATCCTACCTCATTCCTTTTACGCGAACTCGGACATAGTCAGGCGATCACATAGAAGGATACCAGTAGCAGTAGGTTCAGCTATTTCATGGTTCCAAAATGTGCTGATCCTGATCCGAATTACACCCGAGCCCTCGGGGTTCCAAACCATATATGCACACAAGTCCTAAAACATCATACAAACTTGCTCGCGCGATCAAATCGCCAAAATAACACCTAGAACTATGAATCGGACACCAAATCAAAGGCAATTTTCAAGAAAACTTCAAAACTTATATTTTCACAACTAGACGTCCGAATTACGTCAAATCAACTCTGTTTCTCACCAAATTCGACATACAAGTCATAAATATTATAGTGGACCTATACGGGGCTCCAAAACCAAAATACGGACCTGGTGTCAATAAATCCAAAATGAGTAAATTCTTAAAAATCATTAAGCTTTTAAACTTTTAATTTTTCATCAAAATTCCATATCTCGGGCTAGGGACCTCGGAATTTGATTCCGGGCATACGCCCAAGTCCCAAATCCGGATACAGACCTACCGAAAATGTTAAAATACTAATCCGAGAATGTTTGCTCAAAAGGTTGACCAAAGTCAACTCAGTTGAGTTTTAAAGCTCTATTTCACATTTTAATCCATTTTTCACATAAACACTTTTCGAAATATTTTACGAACTACGCACGCAAGTCGAGGAGTGATAAATAGTGCTCTTTGAGGTCTTAGAATACATAATTAATTATTAAATTTAAAGATGATATTTTTGGGTCATCACAGTTCGTATGGTATTTTAGGACATGATGGTATATTTGGTTGAGGTCCCGGGTGCCTCGGGTGAGTTTCAGAGGGTTAATGGATCGAATTTGGACTTAGAAGTAAATATGAAAATTTCTGCAATCTGTTGTAATCGCACCTGTGGAAATTCCATCACAGATGCGAGTTCGTAGAAGCGAGCCTTCCATCGTAGATGCGCCCAGGCATGGCTGGGGCTTCGATCGCAGAAGCGGCAGGTAGCAGCAGAGGCAGCCCCGCACCTGCGGGAGTTTGATCGCAAAAGCACAAGGGTGCATGGTGAGGCAGCTTCGCAGAAGTGGACAGCTCCTCACAGAAGCGTGTCCGCAGATGCGCACAAAATCCCGCAGAAGCGGAAACCCCTAGGCAGTACAAAAACATAGGGGTTCCGAGCGTTTTTCCATTTTTGAGCATTTCAAGCTCGGGCTGGGCGATTTTGAGCGAAGTTTTCACGGAAAATCTTGAGGTAAGTCACTTGTGATCATTTCTACTTCATAATATTTAATTATCATCGAATAATCCGACTTGATTACATATTTTTGAGGTGAAAATCAGGGATTTGAACTTAGGGATTTGAAAATAAGATTTGATGATTTGGAGGTCGAGTTAAGGTCGGATTTTGGTAAAATTGGTATGGTTAGACTCGTGGTTGAGTGGGCTTCCGGATTTTATAACTTTTGTCGGGTTCCGAGACGTGGGCCACACGGCGATTTTTAAACTAAATTTCGGATTTTGATGGAAAATTAATATTTTCTTATGGAATTAATTCCCATAAATTTTATTGACTGAATCGAATTATTTGTGACTAGATTTGAAGATTTTGGACACGAATTCGCGAGACAAAGGCTTATTTGGTTATTGAATTTGGTTGCAAGCGAGGTAAGTGTCTATTTTCTACTTATTTGTCTATTTTCTGCATGATTTAATGTGCGGGTACAACGTATATGTGAGGCGACGAGTACTTATGCGTTGTGGTTGAGTCAAAGCATGCGGGTGGAATCCGTTTATTGTGAATAAATATATATTTAATTAAGATATTCCTGCTTAAGTTTATTATTAATTATTTGATCATTATTCGTGAAATTATTATTCATTTAATTATTGTTGAATATTTTTGAAGGTGAAGTCGGTATTTTTATATTGAATTGATTGATAAGGGTATATCCCCGCATTTAAATACTCTTCCGAATTTATATTATTATTTTCATGGTAAGGAAGAGTGTAAAAGCACGAAGGGTGATGCCGGGCCATTTTAATTATTCATAATATTATTGTCATGGTAAGGAATAGTGTAAAAGCATGAAAAGTGTTGTCGTGCCATTTGTCAGTGTAAAAGCACGAAGGGTGATGCCGTATCATTTTTAGAGAGTGTAAAAGCACGAAGGATGATACCGTGCCAAATGAGAGTAAAAGCACGAAGGGTGGTGCCGTGCCATTTTTATATTATCATTGGCTCATTTTATTGTTGATGAATTATTTGACTGCTAAGTGATACGTCTCCTGATGAAATTATTATATCATTCCCCTTCGCATGTTCCCTCCCAATTAATAAATTGTTATTTATTGTATTATTGTTACTTTGTATTTGTATATGCTTGTACAGGTTGTTTACGTACGTGTCTTGTCATAGCCTCGTCACTACTTCGTCGAGGTTAGGCTCGGCACTTACCAATACATGGGGTCGATTGTATTAGGCACAGGGGGAGGAGCACAGACTCCCACTACCCCCGCTCCAGAGCAGATGGCTCCATAGTATTAGGCACAAGCAGCCCCACCAGTTGGGGTAATTCAGCAAGTTGTTGCGGCACAGGCCGGTGATAGGCCCGCCATGTCTTCTGAGGCCTTATTGAGACTGGATAAGTTTACTAAGCTCTTTCCAGTTCACTTCAGTGGTACACCTTCTGAGGACCCACATGATTATCTTGACCGCTTCCATGAGGTACTGTGGAACATGGGTATAGTTGAGACCAATGAGGTCGATTTTGCTGTATTTCAGATGGCGGATTCTGCCAAGAGGTGGTGGAGAGATTCTATGTTGACTAGACCAGGTGGTTCTCCTACACTGACTTGGGAGCAGTTCTCACAGCTATTTCTAGGGAAGTTCCTCCCTATCACATTGTGAGAGGATTTCCGCAGGCAGTTTGAGCGTCTCCAGCAGGGCAGTATTATTGTTACTCAGTACGAGACCCGTTTTGTGGATCTTGCCCGTCATGCTATCCTTTTACTTCCTACTGGGGGAGAGAGAGTGAGGAGGTTTATTGAGGGACTTACTCACCCTATAAGGCTTCAGATGTCCAAGGAGACTAGAAGTGATATTTCCTTTCAGGCGACTGCTACTGTTGCTAGGAGGATCGAGATGGTTCTTGCACAGGAGAGATAGCAGGGGTATGGTAAGATGCCTCGTTAGTTTGGTGGGTTCAGTGGTGCCTCGTCTAGAGGTAGGGGTAATTTTGGTAGGGGTCATCCTCCCAGGCCGTTTCATTCAGCAATTCAGGCATCCTATAGTTCACCACCAGCTCCTATTAGTGCACCTTCGATCCGGGGTTTCCAAGGTGGTTACTCAGGTCGACAGGGACAATTTCAGGGTCAGCAGTCACAGCAGACGAGGACCTGTTATAGTTGTGATGATCTGAGGCACATTGCTAGATTCTGCCTCAGGTCTCAGGGCAGCATGCAACAGCAGGGTTCTCGTGCTATGGTTCCAGCACCAGTTACATCACCGCCTTCTCATCCAGCTAGAGGTAGGGGTCAGGTAGCTAGAGGTGGAGGTCAGACCGTTAGAGGTGGAGGTCAGGCCATTAGAGGTGGAGGCCATCCAGTTAGAGGCCGTCCCAGGGACACAGTTCAGAGTGGTGTGGCCCTGCCCCGATTTTATGCTCTTCCAGCTAGGCCCAAGGTCGAATCATCTGATGCCGTGATTACATGTATTGTTCCAGTTTGCCATAGAGATGCTTCAGTTCTATTTGATCCAGGATCTACTTATTCCTATGTGTCCTCTTATTTTGCTTCATATCGGGTGATTCCTCGTGATTCTATGAGTGCTCTTGTGTGTGTCCACTCCGGTGGGAGATTCTATCATGGTAGATCATGTCTACCATTCGTGTGTGGTTACTATTGGGAGTCTTGAGACTAATGTGGATCTTCTAATTCTTGATATGGTAGATTTTGATGTCATCTTGGGTATGGATTGGCTGTCACCTTATCATGCTATATTTGATTATCATGCCAAGACGGTGACCCTAGCCATGTCGGGGTTACCTCGATTAGAGTGGAAAGGAACTCTTGGTCATTCTACCAGCAGGGTTATTTCATATATGAAGGCTCGGTGTATGCTCGAGAAGGGGTATCTAGCTTATTTGGCTTATATTCGTGATCCCAGTGCGACAGTTCTTTCTATGGATTCAGTTCCAGTTGTCCGTGAATTTCTAGATATATTTCCTGCAGAACTGCCTGGAATGCCACCCGACAGAGATATTGACTTCTGTATTGATTTAGCTCCGGGCACTCAGCCTATTTCTATCCCACCATACAGTATGGCCTCGCCAGAGTTGAAAGAATTGAAGGAGCAATTACACGACTTGCTTGATTAGGGATTCATTAGACCCAGTGTCTTGCCCTGGGGTGCGACAGTATTATTTGTAAATAAGAAAGATGGTTCAATGCAAATGTGTATAGATTATCTGTAGTTGAACAAGGCTACTATCAAGAACAAGTATTCACTGCCAAGAATTGATGACTTATTCGATCAGCTTCAGGGTGCCAAGGTATTTTCAAAGATCGACTTGAGGTATGGTTACCAACAGTTGATGATTAGGGCATCTGATGTCCCGAAGACAGCTTTTCGGACTTGGTATGGGCATTACAAATTCCTAGTGATGTCATTTGGGTTGACAAATGCCCTAGCTGCATTTATGGATTTGATGAATCGGGTGTTCAAACCCTATTTGGATTCTTTTGTAGTTGTATTCATTGATAATATCTTGATTTACTCCAGCGGTCGAGAGGAGAATGAGCAGCATCTTCGGAGTGTGCTTCAGACTTTGAAGAATAATCAGTTATATGATAAATTTTCAAAATGTGAGTTTTGGTTAAACTCAATTGCCTTTTTGGGGGCATGTTGTATCGGCAGAAGGCATAAAATTAGATCCAAAGAAGATTGAGGTTGTTCAGAATTAGCCTAGACCTACTTCAGTTACAGAGATCCGGAGTTTCTTAGGTTTGGCAGGTTATTATCGTCAGTTCGTGGAAGGGTATTCATCTATTGCAAGCCCATTGACCAGACTGACCCAGAAAGGTGTCATATTCAAATGGTTAGACGAGTGTGATTTGAGGTTTTAGAAGCTCAAGACTGCTTTGACTATAACACCAGTGTTGGTATTACCCACAGGTTCAGGGTCTTATGCGGTGTATTGTAATGCATCTCACGTTGGGCTTGGTGCAGTATTGATGCAAGATTGCAGGGTGATTGCATATGTGTCGCGGCAGTTGAAAGTTCATGAGAAGAATTATCCTGTTCATGACTTAGAATTGACAGCCATTTTCCACGCTTTGAAGCTTTGGAGACATTACCTCTATGGTGTCTCGTGTGAGGTATTTACTGATCATCATAGCCTGCAATATCTGTTCAGGCAAAACAATCTCAATTTGAAGCAGAGAAGATGGTTGGAGTTGTTGAAAGATTATGATATCACTATTTTGTATCACCCCGGAAAGGCCAATGTGGTGGCTGATGCTTTGAGTAGAAAAGCTATAAGTATGGGCAATCTTGCGTATATTCTGTTTGGTGAGAGACCATTAGTTGCAGATGTTCAGACTTTTGCTAATCAATTTGTGAGGTTAGATGTTTCAGAACCCAATCGGGTTCTAGCTTGCACAGTCACTCGGTCTTCATTACATGAGTGCATCAGAGAGCGGCAGTATGATGATCCTAATTTTTTTGTCCTTAAGGACACGATGCGGCACGGTGATGCCAAACAGGTTGTTGTGGGGGAAGATAGCATTTTTCGAATGCAGGGTCGTATTTGTGTGCCTAATGTGGATGGACTTCGTGAATTAATTCTGGAAGAGGCCCACAGTTCCAGGTATTCCTTTAAGCCAGGTGCCGCCAAAATGTATCAAGATTTGCGGCAACATTATTGGTGGAGGAGAATGAAGAAGGATATAGTTTCATATGTAGCTCGGTATCATAATTGTCAGCAAGTTACGTACGAGCATCAGAAACCTGGTGGTTTGCTTCAGAAGTTAGAAATTCCTGATTGTAAGTGAGCGTGTAACGACCCGACTTGTTGTTTTAAGTAATTACGCTCCGTCTATTGACTTAAGGTCTCGAGAAGCTTCACAATATGTATTATGACCCGTGTGTATGGTCGAGTTTGGTTTTCGGAAGATTCAGAATTTAATTTAAAGAAAAATTCTCATTTTGAAACTTAAATGGAAAGAGTTGACCGAGGAGTTGACTTTTGAGCAAACGACCCCGGAATGGAATTTCGATGATGGAAATAGCTTTGTATGATGATTTCGGACTTAGGCGTATGTTTGGATTTGGATTGGCAGTCTGTAGGACAATTCGACATATTTTGGCGAAAATTGGAAAATATAATATTTTTAGAAAAGTCCTACCGAAGGGTGAATTTTTGATAACGAGGTCGGATTTCGATTCCGGAAATGGGAATAGCTCCCTTACGTCAATTATGACTTGTGTGCAAAATTTAAATTCATTCCGAATTGATTTGATATGTTTCGGCGCAAAATATAGAAGTTGAAAGATTTGAAAACTTATAATTCGATTCGATGCGCGATTCGTAATTTCGGCATTGTTTGACGTGGTTTGAAGGCTCAACTAAGTTCATATTTTATTTTGGGACATGTTGGTATAATTGGTTGAGGTCCCGGGTGCCTCGGGCGAGTTTCGGATGGTTAAACGGACAAAAATTGGACTTGAAGGCTGTTGGAAATCTGCCGCTGGTTTCATCGCATCTGCGATGAAATTGATTATATGTAGCGAAAGGGAAAGTCCTGTTCAGTGGTCGCAGGTGCGAAGAAAATCCCGCACTTGCGGAAGCACAGAAGCGGGCAGAGAAGACTCAGAAGCGGAGGGGCATCGCAGGTGCGCGTGAGGCATCGCAGAAGCGATTCCCGCAGAAGCGGAAAAACTTCCACAAATGCGATGGTCGACTGGGCAGTGGCCTTCGCAGAAGTGAGATTTTGCTCGCAAAAATGAGCACGCAGGTGCGAAAATTAGTCCGCAGGTGCGGAACTAGGCAGAATGTTAAGGACCAAAAATGGTCATTTCGCCATTTTTCGATTTAGATTTTGGAGCTCGGTGTTTGGGCGATTTTGGAGGCGTTCTTCAAGACTTTGACTTGAGTAAGTGTTCTATATCCTAAAGTGATTATATTTCATGAATCTATGATTATATTCATCATTTAGTTCGTATGTAAATGGAAGAAATCAAGACTTTTACAAAATCTTCCAAAAACGAAAATTTAAGATTCGGAGGTCGAGTTGTTATTGGAATTCAATAAAATTGGTATGGTTGAACTCGTATCGGAATGGGTATTCGTAGTTCATGAAAATTATGTCAGATTCCGAGAGCCGGGTCCCGCGTTGAGTTTTGTTGACTTTTTGGAATAAAATTTTAAGTCGACGTATTATTATCCGAAATTATTTCCGATGAATTTTAATGAAGTTATACAATTAATTTGGATAGATTTGAGCTGTCCGGAGGCCAATTCAAGCAAGAAGGCTATTTTGGAATATCGGCCTAACTTCAAAAAGGTAAGTGTCTTGCTTAACCTCGAGTGAGGGAATTACCCCTTAGGCATTGAGTCTTATTTGCCATTTGTGAAATGTGAAAAGCCGTGTACGCGAGGTGACGAGTACGTACTCGGGATTATACGTGCAAAATTCATTGAAATGAAGTCTTAGGCATTATTGCGTAGTAAATCGGAAAATTGTGGAAAATTATTAAATCATCTGTTTTCCATGCCTAAATCCTTATTGTTGAATTTGTTTTTATATGATAATTTGATATGATTGTTATTTAAATATTTATGAAATTTCGTGAGTATTGTTGGTTTAATATTTCTTGAAAATTAATTCCAATATGAATCTTCTTATGCAAATAATTAATTTAAGCGAGCTTAAGAATAAGTGTTAATATAATTATCTAAATTTGCATTAATGAAGGTTTTGCTTTATGCTGAGTAATTGCTATCTCAATTGATTGTTTTTGGGTGTTATATACATTGTGTGGAGCCTTGGGCTATTTGTTGGGAAATTAATTGATTTTGTTATATCTTTGTAAATTGTTGTGTTGTGTGAATTACTATTTTGGGGAGATAAGGGTAGCATTTCACTGTTGTTGTATTTGTTGGAATATTATCTGGGCGGAGCGATAAGGGTGGCTATAGGAGCGATAAGGGTGGCAATAGGAGCGATAAGGGTGGCTATTGATATTGTCTGGGCGGAGCGATAAGGGTGGCTATAGGAGTGATAAGGGTGGCAATAGGAGTGATAAGGGTGGCTATTGTCAGGGACGATATGTGATGATATGCGGTTGTGGTGTTGATAATTTTCATGTGATGTTGTGATTTTCTTGTGTTTATTTCTATCCCTTGTGCAACTTGTCTTGTTGTTGGTAAATTGATAACAATCTGATTTATGTTGAAATTGAGAGCCTGTGGCTATTGTCAGGCGGATTATAAAATGAAATATGGGCACAAGGTGCCGTGAGTAAATAATGAGAATATTTCGCACGTGAATTGTCCGTGCAGTTGTGATATGAAATGTGGGCACGAGGTGCTGTGATGAAATGATAATGATAATTGGCACGTGAATTGTCCGTGCAGTTGTGATATGAAATGCAGGCATGAAGTGCCGGGAAAATATGATGATTTAATTATGGGCACGAGGTGCCATGAAAATATGAAAATAGGCTGAGACCCGTGTTTACGAAAAATATGAAAATGGGCTGAGACCCGTATTTTTTTTATTATGAAATGAGGTGTCACATGGTGACTTTTTAATTGAAAGAATTATATTTAAACTATTTATTTGGAAGGATTTTTACTTAGAAAGTATTATATGAAAGATATTATTTGAGAAAATTATATTTGAAAAGATTTATTGAAAGAATTATATTTGAAAAATAATTATTTGAGAAAATTATATTTGAAAGAGAGTCATCTGGAAGAATTATATGTGAAAGACATTTATTTGAAGGACTTGATTTAATTGTGTGTACTTGTGTTTATTAATTGTTGAGTGATATTAATGGTATTCTTCTTGTCTGCTGTGCATATCACTGATTGGTCCTTGTTGTCCTATTGTTATTTGTTTCCTATTATTTTGTATATTATATTGCACAGGTTATTAGACTAGTGAGTGTCTTGACTGTACCTCGTCTCTACTCCATTGTGGTTAGTCTTGATACTTACTGGGTACCGACCGTGGCTTACTCATACTACACTTCTGCACATTTTTGTGCGGGCCAGGTATTCAAGATATCGGACTTGAGCAGAGTTAAAGCGCGATCATAAGGATTCAAGGTAGAGCTTCTTGGCTGTCGCAGTCCCTTGGAGTCTTTTCATTTCATTGTACTGTTCATTTGTAATCAAACAGTACTGTATATTCAGTACTCGTGATCATTCCATGTATTCAGTTAGAGTTCGTGACTCAGTACTACTAGTCTTGGGAGGTTGTGTATTGTAATTATTTCCGTTGTTAGATTTTAATTAAAAAAATGGATTTAAAATGTAATAGAAATCGTCTTACCTAGTCTTAGAGACTAGGTACCATCACGACGTCTGTGGTGGGATTTTGGGTCGTGACAAGTTAGTATCAGAGCCCTAGGTTCATAGGTTCTACGAGTCATGAACGAGTCTAGTAGAGTCTTGTGGATCGGTACAGAGACATCTTTACTTATCTTAGAGAGGCTACAGAACTGTTAGAAAATTTCCATTTCTTTTATTCCTGTCGTGCGAAATGTTTTGAATTTGGAATTTGAACCTTTGTATCTCCATTATCTCACAGATGGTAAGGACACGTGCTACTGGGTTAGCTGAGCAGGTATCCGCACATACTGCTAGGGCTGCAAGAGGTCGGGCCAAGATAGAAGTCGAGGAAGGGAACATGCTGCGACTAGAGCACCTGTCAGAACAACAATTTAGGAGCCACTAGTAGCTCCAGTTGGGGGACAGGTACCAGAAGCACCTATTGTTACCCCAGTACTTCAAGAGACTTTAGCACAGTTCCTGAGTATGTTTGGTACATTAACTCAGGCGGGATTGATCTCTGTTGCACCAAACATTCCGCAGATTGGGGGAGTAGCTCAGACTCCTATTACAACTCTAGAGCAGCAGGTTCACGTTGGTCAGGTTCCGGGTGTATTACCGGTACAACCTGTTATTCCAATTCGGCCTGAGGTCAGGCCCGAGGCATCAGAAGAAGAAAAAAAGAGAGTTGAAAGATTTAAGAAATATGATCCACCAACTTTCAGTGGCACAGCTACAGAGGATGCCCAAGGATTTCTGGAAAATTGTCACCGTATTCTCCGCACCACGGGTATTGCGAAAGTGAGCGGAGTTTCCTTTACTACATTTCAACTGTCAGGCGCAGCGTATCGGTGGTGGCAAACCTATGAAGAAGGTAGACCAGCCAATTCCACACCACCAACTTGGGCTCAATTTTCGAAAATGTTCTGGAAAGAGTTTGTTCCCAGACTCTCAGAGATGCGTGGCGCACAGATATTGAACGGTTGCGTCAGAGCACTATGAAAGTGTCAGAATATGCTATCAGGTTCAGTGAGTTAGCCTGTCATGCACCTATCTTAGTTCCGACAATCAGAGAACAGGTTCGCAGATTTATTAAGGGGCTTGATTATGATATAAAAATATGTATGGCTCGAGAATTGCAAACTGATACTTCATTTCAACAAGTACTGGAGATTGCAAGGAAGATTAAGGGTGTTTTAGGCGAGGAAAGGGAGTCTAAGGAGGCTAAAAGGTCTCTAAGATCCGGAGGGTTTAGTGGGTTTTACTGTTCAGCTAGAACCCATTATAGGGAAGGCTCGAGCAGTCGGTCATCTCAGTCCGCACATCAGATTACTTGAGTGCTCCAGTTTACAGTGCACCACCGACACGAGATTTTTACAGTGGTTATTCCAGTTATCCGGCACAGACTTAGTACGAGCAGTCGCGACCTCAGAGTGGTTGTTATGAATGTGGTGATACTAGGCATATCATGAGAGGTTGTCCCATTCTTGGGAGGAGTGGATTTCATCAAAACACTCCAGCTACAAGATTTATACCAGTCGATACTCCACATGAAAAGTTAGCTAGAGGTGGAGGTCAGGCGGGTAGTGGGCGCCTAAGAGGTAGAGGCCTGACCCGTTGATTTATTCACTATGATTTGGCTGAGGCCAATACACTAGATGGTGTCATTACAGGTACGATCTTGATTTTTATTATAAAAGGATATTTTCCTTAATTTGATTCGTTTCTGAATATTGAGGTGAGTCCTCCTATTATGCTCCACTTATGGGTGAGATTCGTAAATTTGTGGCCCACTTATATGTTATCCCTATTGGGAGATTTGAAGGTGTGAGCCCGTGTCTGTCATTTTATTTTTGATACACCATTGAGGGCTATAAGCCTAGAAGTAATTTTTATTATTCATTACAGTGGGTTTAATGTGTTTCGGAAAAATTGATTCCATTTTTTATGAATTATATGCCCTACCGGTAGGAGGGTTCATTATATGTTGTGAAAATTGTTTATGAAATATATTGAAAAGAAGAAAGAAAGGAAATTGAAAATTTCAGTTTGCACAATGTGCAAAATACTTGTGATTCGGAGTTGAGGATGAGATCCTCACATTTTTACATGATATGAAATATTTAAACCGGGCTGCAAGCTGCGATGGAAGTTATGTAAGGACGAGGTCCTTGTGGTGAAATATTTATGAGTTTAAAATTTTTCCTTTGTGAAATTTAATTGTACAATAGTATTAATAGGGAGTCATGCTTGTTAGGCTTACTTGATAATTCTTGTATATTTTTTCTGTGCATATTCAGCCGTTTTGGTGATGTAAACATTGAGTTTTAATCTATGAGATGAGTGCCCGAGTGGTGTTAAATGTGACTCATTAATCTGAGTAAGCAATCATGAGGTCTTCATACCTCATATTCTGTTGTAAGTGTTCTGAAAATTCAAAATGAGGTGATGGTTAATATGAGATTAATTGATGATGCTGGAATTAATTATGAACAACTTTTTAGACCAGAGATGTGGTGATGAGCATACATATGATGTGCTTCATGTCCTCATATCATTATGATAATGCAGTGCTTGTAATGCTGAGATTGGTGTTATTGATATATACATTGTGGTATTGTGTTGGGTTGTGGATGTGTTGTTAGTAGTTGTTTTGGTGTTACTCTGGCAGATTGATAGGCCCAATTACAGGGGAGACTCTGCCGAAATTTCTAAAAAAGGTTTGGGAGTTAGTAAAATTTGAAGGATTGTGAATTGCTAAGGAAGAGATAAATATGTTATGTGTTTGAAGGCGAATGATCCTAAGCGGGGGAAGAATGTAACACCTCAGGAAAAAAAATTTGAAGTATTTCAACACTATCAAGAAAATTGATGTGTGCGTAGGCACGAGTTGCTATAGCCAGTTGAAACTAATACCGTGTGTTGTTTTAAATAAAAATTAGACCTTTTGAAATGTTTGGAGTGTAAGAAATTTGATCTTAAAGCTTACAAATATGGATAAAAGAAATAAACTCAAATGAAATGATGTTGTCACGCTTATCTCAAATGCGGTAGCGTGGAATCAACCGTGAGTATATTTGTAAAAGTAAAATCATCGATTTTGTAACCTCAAAATAATTCTTAGAACGTTCGAGAACGAATGGTTGTTTAAGAGGTGGAGAATGTAACGACCTGACTTGTCGTTTTAAGAAATTACTCCCCTTCCAGTGACGTAAGGTCTCGAGAAGCTTCACAATATGTACTATGACCCGCATGTGTGGTTGAGTTTGGTTTTCGGAAGATTCGGAATTTAATTTAAAGAATAATTCTCATTTTGAAGCTTAAATGGAAAGAGTTGACCGGGGAGTTGACTTTTGAGCAAACGACCCCGGAATGGAATTTTGATGATGGCAATAGCTTCATATGATGATTTCAGACTTAGGCGTATGTTCGGATTTGGATTTGGAAGTCCGTAGGACAATTCGACATATTTTGGCGAAAGTTGGAAAATATAAGATTTTTGGAAAAGTCCTACCGAAAGGTGAATTTTTTATAACGAGGTCTGATTTCGATTCCCGAAATGGGAATAGCTCCCTTACGTAAATTATGACTTGTGTGCAAAATTTGAAGTCATTCCGAATTGATTTGATACATTTCGGCGCAAAATATAGAAGTTGAAAGATTTGAAAACTTATAATTCGATTCGATGCGCGATTCGTAATTCCGGCGTTGTTTGATGTGGTTTGAAGCCTCGACTAAGTTCTTATTGTATTTTGGGACATGTTGGTATAATTGGTTGAGGTCCCGGGGGCCTCGGGCGAGTTCCGGATGGTTAAACGGACCAAAATTGGACTTGAAGGTCTGTTGGAAATCTTCCACTGGTTTCATCGCATCTGCGATGAAATTGATCGCAGATGCGACATCGCAAATGCGAGATTTAGGCCGCAGAAGCAAAAGGGAAAGGCCTGGTCAGTGGTCATAGGTGCAAAGAAAATCCCACACCTGCGGAAGTGCAGAAGCGGGTAGAGAAGGCACATAAGCAGAGGGGTATCGTAGGTGCGCGTGAGGCATCGCAGAAGCGATTCCCGCAGAAGGGGAAACATTTCCGCAAATGCGATGCTCGACTGGGCAGTGGCCTTCGCAGAAGCGAGATTTCGCTCGCAAAAGCGAGCACGCAGGTGCGAAAATTAGTCCACAGGTGCGAAACTGTGCAGAATGTTAAGGACCAAAAATGGTCATTTCGCCATTTTTCGATTTAGATTTTGGAGCTCGATTTTTGGACGATTTTGGAGGAGTTCTTCAAGACTTTGAATTGGGTATGTGTTCTATATCCTAAAATGATTATATTTCATGAATCTATGATTATATTCATCGTTTAGTTTGGATTTAAATGGAAGAAATCAAGATTTTTACAAAATCTTCCAAAAACGAAAATTTAAGATTTGGAGATCGAGTTGTTATTGGAATTCAATAAAATTGGTATGGCTGAACACATATCGGAATAGGTGTTCTTGTTACTTGAAATATTTATGAAATTTCGTGAGTATTGTTGGTTTAATATTTCTTGGAAATTAATTCCAATATGAATCTTCTTATGCAAATAATTAATTTAAGCGAGCTTAAGAATAAGTGTTAATATAATTATCTAAATTTGCATTAATGAAGGTTTTGCTTTATGCTGAGTAATTTCTATCTCAATTGATTATTTTTTGGGTGTTATACACATTGTGTGGAACCTTGGGCTATTTGTTGTGAAATTAATTGATTTTGTTATATCATTGGAATTTGGTTGTGGCCATTAGGCAAATTGTGATATGAATTGATTTTATTATATTGTCGTGTTAATTTCCCATGTAAATTATTGTGTTGTATGAGTTACTATTTTGGGGAGATAAGGGTGGCATATCACCGTTGATATTATGTGGGTATAAGGGTGGCATTTCACTGTTGTTGTGTTTGTTGGAATATTATCTTGGCGGAGCGATAAGGGTGGCTATAGGAGCAATAAGGGTGGCAATAGAAGCGATAAGGATTGCTATTGATATTGTCTGGGTGGAGCGATAAGGGTGGCTATTCTCAGAGACGATATGTGATGATGTGGGGTTGTGGTGTTGATAATTTTCATGTGATGTTGTGATTTTTTTGTGTTTATTTCTATACCTTGTGCAACTTGTCTTGTTGTTGGTAAATTGATAACAATCTGATTTATGTTGAAATTGAGAGCTTGTGGCTATTGCCAGGCGGATTATAAAATAAAATGTGGGCACGAGGTGCCGTGAGTAAATAATGATACTATTTGGCACGTAAATTGTCCGTGCAGTTGTGATATGAAATGTAGGCACGAGGTGCTGTGATGAAATGATAATGACAATTAGCACGTGAATTGTCTGTGCTGTTGTGATATGAAATGAGGGCACGAGATGCCGGGAAAATATGATGATTTAATTATGGGCACGAGGTGCCGTGGAAATATAAAAATAGGCTGAGACCCGTGTTTACAAAAAATATAAAAATGGGCTGAGACCCGTATTTTTATAATTATGAAATGAGGTGTCACATGGTGACTTTTTAATTGAAAGAATTATATTCAAAATATTTATTTGGAAGGATTTTTACTTAGAAAGTATTATATGAAAGAATTTTATTTGAAAGATATTTATTTGAGGAAATTATATTTGAGAAAATTATATTTGAAAGAGATTTATCTTGAAGAATTATATGTGAACGATATTTATTTGAAGGACTTGATTTAATTGGGTGTACTTGTAGTTATTAATTGTTGAGTGTAACGACCCAATTTTTCCCTCCCTTTGGTATCGTGATGGCACCTAGTCTTAGGGACTAGGTAAGCCTAACATTAATTGAAACAACATTATTTAAATAACATCTAACAAGTTAAATAGAAATCTCTTACAATTCCCAAAAGCGATAGTACAAGTCATAAGCTCTAGAGAGTTTGCTATCACTTCTAAATACAACTGTTCAGAAGTAAGTAAAAATAGTGTAAATACAAAATAGGAAGGTGACTTCGAAACCTGCGAACACATCGGCAGGTTTACCTTGAGTCTCCTCAGCAAGGATCCGCACAGCTACTAACGATTGATGCCTGGATCTGCACAAAAATATGCCGAAGAGTAGCATGAGCACACCACAGCGGTGCCTAGTAAGTATCAAGACTAACCTCGGTGAAGAAGTGACGAAGACTAGTCAAGACACCCACTGGTCTAATAAACTGAACAAGTATAAGTATAGGGATGACAGAACATGAAATCTATCTGAGGACCCCACGATATGGCTAACGACATAACAACTGCAATAAGGAAGGAAAGACAACAAGTAACAGCGGAACACCAGAATAAGACACAGAAAAATGAACGAAAGCACAACCCAAATCCGAAAATCACAATACAGTAAAGGCAAGTAGTAACTCAGCAACTGCAATAGTTTTCACATCAGGACTCAGTCAACAAACCCCAATAATTTAGTCAAATCCTTCAAGAGTAAACTTTCACCCGTAAGTTTTTAAATTGAGGTCTTTAGAATATAATCCTTTCCATAAAGAATTTTTTTTAAAAAAATATTCTTCCTTCAAATAAATATCTTTCAAATATAGTTCTTTCAAGATAAAAACCTTTCAAATATAAACTTTTCCAGTAATATCCTTCGAGTATAAGTCACCATGTGACACTTAAGCATGGAAGATTAGCAGCTCCGAACACAGATATAACCACAGGGGAATCTACCGGGATACCATCCCGTAGTCCCGAATTAAATATGCAAGACAGGGGGATCTCCCGGAATACGTCCATAGTCCCAATTTAAATATGCAGTGCTGGGGGATCTCCCGGAATACGTCTGTAGTCCCAAAGTAAATATGCAAGATGGGGAGATCTTCCGGAATACGTCCGTAGTCCCAATTTAAATATGCAGTGCTGGGGGATCTCCCGAAATACGTCTGTAGTCCCAAAGTAAATATACAAGATAGGGGGATCTCCCGGAATACGTCTGTAGTCCCAATTTAAATATGCAGTGCTGGGGGATCTCCCGGAATACGTCTGTAGTCCCAAAGTAAATATGCAAGACAGGGGGATCTCCCGAAATACGTCCGTAGTCCCAATTTAAATATGCAGTGCAAACAACAGAGATAACAATTATAACATGACAGAAACCTCGTACATCACCACAACAAGTGCAAAAGAAACAATGACAAAGATGCAAGGTACGGCGAGCAAATCAACTCAAGAACTTAAATCACAAGAACTGTAGAACTCATTCACAAGGAATAACCACAGTGAAGAATTCTAGGCACAAGGAGAACAACTTAACAAGGGAAAACAAAACAAATATAGCAACGATTCCACAATATTCAAGTCAACGATAAGAAGCCAACACGAGTCAAATAGTTTCAAATAATGGAAAGTCAACTAAGATATAGGTTATCTAAACTCCTTTTGAGGTTGAGCAGTTACGAGAAATATTCAACAATTCAAGTAAGGATAAGCAACGGAAGATAATCATAACTCCAATTAAGACTAAACAATTATAGGATGAAAAATAATGATTTTGAATTAAAGATAAGCAGTTATGAAAAATATAGCACGACGATAGAAGAGTTAAAATCTTTGGTTATGTCGAATAAGGGTCAAATAGGCAGTAAGAGTGAATCCTAAAGCAATTATCTCTAATCAAAGCATGTAAAGGTGAAACTAGCAAATAGAAATTTAAGCGTATCAAGAACAACATCATACACGGTGAATATAAGAACATAAGAACCCTAAAAGGCCAACTTTCCACAAATAAGTCTGAGCACGCACTCGCCACCTCACGTACATAGACTACAATCAGCATAGATGACTCAAATCCTAAGGGAAAAGTCCCCCACACAAGGTTAGGTAAGATACTTACCTCAAACTGCGCTCAATCAGTCAAGTAGTATGCCCTTTCCTCAATTTTCTGACTCCGATCGGCTCGAATCTAGTCATAATTAATTAGATTCAATCAATACAAATTGTAGGAATAAATTCTATATGAAAATACAAATTTTCTACAAAAATCCAAAATTTAACCAAAAAATCGCCCGTGGGGCCCACATCTCGGAACTCGACAAAAGTTCCAAATAATGAACGCCCATTACGATACGAGTTCAACCATACCAATTTCATTCAATTCCGATAAAATGTTAAAAACAATCATGGATTCGGGTAATTTAACCAATATTGAGTCAAGAACACTTACCCCATTGTTTTCTCTGAAAATCTCCCAAAAATTGCCTCATCCCGAGCTCCAATCCGTCAAAAATGGAAAATGGGATGAAGTCCCATTTTCTGAACTTAAACTCACTGCCCAGGCTTTTCTTCTTCGCGTTCACGTGACCAGTGTCGCGTTTGTGAAGGCCTGACCATGCACAGCATCGCGTTCGCGGTAGCCAACTGCCCTCATTCTTTGCGTTCGCGAAGGGTTAATGGCTCAAGGTTCCGGCTCCCCTTCCTTCTCCGCGTTTGCGACCACTGCGTCGCGTTCACGTAATCTTTACCAGACCTTGCCTCACATTCGCGTCCACTCCTTCGCGTTCACGAAGGTCAAATCCAGCACCCCCAAAATTTCTTCTTCGCGAATGCGGGACATTCTTCGCGTTCGCGAAGAAGGAAACCAGACACCAGAATCAGCAGTTCCAAAACAGCTCCAAATGATCCGAAACCACCCCGAAACACACCCAAGGCCCCCGGGACCTCAACCAATCATACCAACCAGACCCATAACACATTATGAACTTGCTCGAGGTCTCAAATCACATCGAACAACATCAAAACGATGAATCGCACTTTAAATCAAAAATCTATGAACTTTGAACTTTCAAATTCCATAACTTGTGCCGAAACACATCAAATCAATCCGGAATGACTTCAAATTTTGCACGCAAGCCATAAATGACATAACGGACCTATTCAAATTTTCAGAATTGGATTCCAAGCTCGATATCAAAAAGTCAGCACCCCGGTCAAACTGCCCAAAAATTCAATTTTCGGCATTTTAAGCTTAATTCCACTACGGACCTCCAAATAATTTTTCGGACACGCTCCTAAGTCCAAAAATCACCATACGGAGCTATTGACATCATCAAAAAAATTTTCTGGAGTCATTTACCCAGAAGTCAACTCTCCGATCAACTCTTTCCATTTAAGCTTCAAATTAAGGATTTTTCTTTTAATTTAATTTCGAATCTTTAGTAAATCAAACTCGACCACACCCGCGGGGCATAATACATATGTCTAAGCTGGTCAAGACCTTAAGTCACTAAACAGGGCGTAAATTATTAAAATGACAGGTCAGGTCGTTACATTGAGTGATATTAATGGTATTCTTGTTGTCTGCTGTGCATATTACTGGTTGTTCCATGTTGTCTTATTGTTATTTATTTCCTATTATTTTGTATATTATATTGTAGAGGTTATTAGACTAGTGAGTGTCTTGACTGTACCTCGTCTCTACTCCATTGAGGTTAGCGTTGATACTTACTGGGTACCGACCATGGCGTACTCATACTACACTTGTGCACATTTTTGTGCAGAGCCAGGTATTGAATATATCAGGCTTGAGAAGATTTAAAGCGCGATCATAAGGATTCATGGTAGAGCTACTTGGCCGTCACAGTCCCTTGTAGTCTTTTCATTTCATTGTACTGTTAATTTGTAATCAAACAGTATTATATATTCGGTCCTCTTGATCATTCCATGTATTCAGTTAGAGTTCGTGACTCAGTACTACCAGTCTTGGGAGGTTGTGTATTGTAATTATTTCGGCTGTTAGATTTTAATTCAAAAAAAAATGGCTTCAAAATGTAATAGAAATTGGCTTACCTAGTCTTAGAGACTAGGTGCCATCACGACGCCTGTGGTTGGATTTTGGGTCGTGACAGAGTGTATCACTATGGATTTTGTTGTGGGGCTTCCACAGACTCCGAGAAAATTCGACACAGTTTGGGTCATTGTGGACAGGTTGACCAAGTCAACATATTTTATTCCAGTGGCAGCTACCTATTCTTCAGAGCGGTTAGCTGAAATTTACATTCGTGACATTGTCCGCCTTCACGGTATGCCCGTGTCTATCATATCTGATCAAGGTACGTAGTTCACTTCACATTTCTGGAGGTCTATACAGTGTGAGTTAGGCACGCGGGTTAAGTTGAGTACAACATTTTATCCACATGACAGCCGGACAATCAGAGCGCACTATTAAGATAATGGAAGATACGCTTCACGCTTGTGTTATAGACTTTGGAGGTTTTTGGGATCAGTTCTTTCCACTTGCAGAGTTTGCTTATAATAATTGCTACCAGTCGAGCATTCAGATGGCTCCATATGAGGCATTATACGAAAGGCGATGTCGTTCGCCAATTGGCTAGTTTGAACCGGGAGAGGCTCGGTTGTTGGGTATTGATTTGGTAAAGGATGCCTTGGATAAGGTCAAAATTATTCAGGATTGACTTTGCACAGCTCAGTTTAGGCAAAAGAGTTATGCCGACCGTAAGATTCATGATATTGCATTCATGGTTGGAGAAAAAATATTGCAAACGGACTCAGATCAGTGTTTTGACAGTTCCGGTAGGTCTGTATCGCAATTTAGGACTTGGACGTATGCCCGGAATTTAATTTAGAGGTCCCTAGCTCAAATTATGGTAATTTAACGGAAACTATAAGCTTAAAGGCTTAAAGATTTCAAAGTTTGACCACAAATTGACTTTTATTGAAATCGGGGTTGGATTCGGGTTCTGAAACTTTTCATAGGTCTGTTATGTCATTTATGACTTGTGTGCAAAATTTGAGGTCAATCGGACTTGATTTAATAGGTTCCGACATCGTTTGTAGAAATTGAAAGTTTCAAAGTTCACTAGGCTTGTATCTATGTGTGATTCGTGTTTTTAGTGTTGTTGGATTTGATTTGAGGTTTCGACTAAGTTCGTATGGTGTTTTAGAACTTGATGGTATATTTGGTTGAGGTCCCGAGAGCCTCGAGTGAGTTTCAGAGGGTTAACATATCGAATTTGGACTTAGAAGAAAATCTGAAGATTTCTTCCATCTGATATAATCGCACCTGCGGAATTTCCATCGCAGGTGCGAGCTCGCAGAAGCGAGCCTTCCATCGTAGATGCACACAGGCATGGCTGGGGCTTCGATAGCAGAAGCGGCCCCGCACCTACTGGAGTTTGATCGCATAAGCGCAAGGGCAATTGGTGAGGCAGCTTCACAGAAGCATGTCCGCAGATGCGCACAAAATTCCGCAGAAGCGGAAACCCCTGGGCAGTACAAAAACAGAGGGGTTCCGAGCTTTTGCCATTTTTGGGCATTTCAAGCTCGGGCTGGGCAATTTTGAGCAAGGTTTTCACGGGAAATCTTGAGGTAAGTCACTTGTGATCATTTCTACTTCATAATATTGAATTATCATCGAATAATCCGACTAGATTACATATTTTTGAGGTGTAAATCGGGGATTTGAACTTAGGGATTTGAAAATAAGATTTGAAGATTTGGAGGTCGAGTTGAGGTCGGATTTTGGTAAAATTGGTATGGTTAGACTCGTGGTTGAATGGGCTTCCGGATTTTGTAACTTTTGTCGGGTTCCGAGACGTGGGCCACACGAGTGATTTTTGAGCTAAATTTCGGATTTTGATGGAAAATTAATATTTTCTTATGGAATTAATTCCAATAAATTTTATTGACTGAATCGAATTATTTGTGACTAGATTTGAAGATTTCGGACACGAATTCGCGAGGCAAAGGTTTATTGGATTTTTGAATTTGGTTGCAAGCGAGGTAAGTGTCATGGTTAACCTTGACTTGAGGGAGTAGAACTTATTTGTCTATTTTCTACATGATTCAATGTGCGGGTACACCGTATATGTGTCACGACTCGAAATTCCCACCTTCGGACCGTGATGTCGCCTAACATTTCTCTTGCTAGGCAAGCCAACGTTAGAATAATATTATCCATTTTTAAAATAATTTTTAAATTTATTATTAATAAAGAACAATTGCGGAAGTAAAGTATGAAATACAGTGAATAATCCATAAAACAACGGTGTCTAAATACCATCCAGAATTGGTGTCACACGTGCACGAGCTTCTAGAATAATACAAATAAGGGCCTGAATAAAATAAAGCTATCTGAAAATAAACACACAACTAAAGTAAAGTAGATGGGGACTTCAGAACTGTGGACGCCGTGCAGTTATACCTCAAGTCTCCTCTGAGTAGCTAAAATCCGAGCAAGTCTATGGTACGCCGCTGGGACCAACTCCGAAATCTGCACAAGAAGTGCAGAGTGTAGTATCAGTACAACTGACCCCATGTACTGGTAAGTGCTGAGCCTAACCTCGACGAAGTAGTGACGAGGCTAAGGCAGGTCACTTACATTAACCTGTACGCAATATTAGTAACAACAACAAAAAATAGAAATAATCAGGTAACTTATTTATAATAATTGAAGCAAACTCAGCAGTCATAACCAATTATTATTTTCATCAATTTCCGTTACAGCGTGCAACTCGCTCTCACAATATATTCACATTCAATTCTGTTGCGACGTGCAACCCGCTCTCACAATATATTCACATTCAATTCTATTGCGGCGTGCAACCCGCTCCTCCAATATATTTATTTTAATTAAGTCTATTTCGGCATGCAACCCTATCCCCCATATATATATATATATATATATATATATATATATATATATATATATATATATATATATATATATATATATATCGACTTTTTAATAAGTCTATTGCGGCGTGCAACCCGATCCTCCAATATGGATTTTTAATAAGTCTGTTGCGGCATGCAACCTGAACCTCCAATATGGACTTTTAATAAGTCTGTTGTGGCGTGTAACCCGATCCTCCAATATATCCATTTCAATCAATTCTGTTGCGGCGTGCAACCCGCTCCTCCAACATATTCATTTACTAATTCTTATAGAAGAAATTTTCCCAATAAATGCAACAATTAATATAAAATTATAAAACAACAAGCATACAATAATTATGATTTAATTATGAAACAAACAATGACAAATAGCAAATCATTATGGAAATCAGGGAGCAAATAGGCAGTTTAATATTTAATATGCTAAATATCAAATAACAATTACGACAGATAATTCAAATAGCATGTAACAATTAATGCAAGAATTCAAGAATTAATATTTGACAAAGAATAGAAGAGAAACAATTATTATAATAATTAATTCATGTTTTAAAACGATTTTTGATTTTTCAAGTAATTATGCAAACAATTAATTTGACGAGGTATAGACACTCGTCACCTCGCCTATACGTCGTTCACATGCATTTCACATAACAAATAGTTTAAGGGTTCTATTCCTTCAAGTCAAGGACACTTACCTCACTTTGCAAATTCCAATAAATTGCTCGACCACGGCTTTTCCTTTTAAATTTGTCTCCACAAGCTTCAAATCTATTTTCGAAGGCAACTGAGTCTAACCAAAACTCACATTTTGAAAAATTGGCATATAACTGATTATTCTTCAAAGTATGAAGCATACTCCGAAGATGCTACTCATGCTCCTCTCGACTGCTGGAGTAAATCAAGATGTTATCAATGAATACAACCACAAAAGAATCCAAATAGGGCTTGAACACCCGATTCATCAAATCCATAAATATTGTTGTGGCATTTGTCAACCCAAATGACATCACTAGGAATTCGTAATGCCCATAGCAAGTCCGAAAAGCTGTTTTAGGGACATCAGATGCCCTATTCTTCAATTGATGATAACCGGACCTCAAATCGATCTTTGAAAAAACCTTAGCACCCTGAAGCTGATCAAATAAGTCATCAATTCTTGGCAGCGGATATTTGTTTTTGATAGTGGCCTTGTTCAACTGCCGATAATCTATACACATCCGCATAGAGCCATCTTTGTTCTTTACAAATAATACTGGTGCACTCCAGGGCGAGACACTGGGTCTAATGAATTCCCACCTTCGGGCCATGATGGTTCCTAATATTTCACTTACTAGGCAATCCAACGTTAGAATAATATTATCCATTTTTAAAATAATTTTTAATTTTATTAATAACAAAGAACAATTGCGGAAATAAAGTCTGAAATATAGTGAATAATTCATAAAAATAACGGTGTCTAAATACCATCCCAGAATTGGTGTCACAAGTGCACGAGCTTCTAGAATAATACAAATAAGGGCCTGAATAAAATAAAGTTGTCTGGAAATAAACAAACAGCTAAAGTAAAGTAGACGGGGACTTCAGAACTGCGGACGTCATGCAGTTATACCTCAAGCCTCTTGTGAGTAGCTGAAATTCGAGCAAGCCTATAGTACGCCGCTGGGACCAACTCTGAAATCTGCACAAGAAGTGCAGAGTATAGTATCAGTACAACTCAGCAGCCATAACCAATTATCATTTCCATCAATTTTCGTTGCAGCGGGTAACCCGCACTCACAATATATTCATATTCAATTCGGTTGCGGCGTGCAATCCGCCCTCACAATATATTCACATTCAATTCTATTCCGGCGTGCAACCTGATCGCCCAATATATATATATATATATATCGACTTTTTAATAAGTCTGTTGCGGCATGCAACCCGATCCTCCAATATATCTATTTCAATCAATTCTGTTGCGGCGTGCAACCCGCTCCTCCAACATATTCATTTACCAATTCTTATAGAAGAAATTTTTCCAATAAATGCAACAATTAATATAAAATTATAAGACAACAAGCATACAATAATTATGATTTAATTATGAAACAAACAATGAAAAATAGCAAATTATTATGAAGATAGGCAGTTTAATATTTAATATGTTAAATATCAAATAACAATTAAGACACATAATTCAAATAGCATGTAACAATTAATGCAGGATTTTAAGAATTAATATTTGACAAAGAATAGGAGAGAAATAATTATTATAATAATTAAGTCATGATTTAAAACAATTTATGATTTTTCAAGTAATTATGCAAACAATTGATTTGACGACGTATAGACACTCGTCACCTCGCCTATACGTCGTTCACATGCATTTCACATAACAAATAGTTTAAGGGTTCTATTCCCTCAAGTCAAGGTTAACCACAACACTTACCTCGCTTTGCAAATTTCAATCAATTACTCGACCACAACTTTCCTTTTAAATTTGTCTCCACAAGCTTCAAAACTATTCATAAACAATTCGATATACTCAATACGAATCATAGAAATTAATTCCATATGAATTTATTAATTTTTCATATAAAAATCTGAAATTCATTTAAATATTCGACAGTGGGACCCACATCTCAAATCTCGGAAAAACATACAAAATCCGAACACCCGTTCCGAGACGAGTCCAACCATACAAAAATTATCCAATTCCAATATCAAATGAACCTTCAAATCTAAATTTCTCATTTTTGGAAAGTTTTACAAAAATTTCAATTTCTTCCATCTAAATTCGAAATAAAGGATGAATATAGACATGTATTCATGAAATAAAATCACTTTTGGTTATAGAACACTTACCCAATTCAAAGTCGTGAAAAATCGCTTTGGAATCGCCAAAATCCGAAACTCAAAACTCAAAAATGAGTAAAAATGGCTAAAACCCGATTTATGTATTTTGCCCAGCATTTTCGCATCTGCGGACATTTCTGTCGCATTGGCGACTGCGCAAAAGCGCTAATGCACCCGCTGAAGCGAAAGATCTCGCATTTGCGGTCCTTCGTTCGCCGAAGCGATCGCGCACATGCGCGATTCATCTCCGCAGAAGCAAAGTCACAGCCCAAGGCCAAAGTTGCAGAATCGACTAGCTCTTCCGCATGAGCGGCTACGCACCTGCGATCACTATTTCGTAAGTGCGATTACACCAGGTTCTGCCAAGAACCTGCTGCTTTCAACATGCTCTAAACAATCCGAATTTTGTCTGAAACTCACCCGAGCCCCTTGGGACCTTATCCAAATATCCCAACAAGTCCCGTAACATAATACGGACTTGCTCGGGGTCTCAAATCACATCAAATAATATCGAAATTGCAATTTACACCTCGATTCGAACTTTGAGTTTTAAACTTTTACATTTGCAAATCTCGTGCCAAAACATATTAAATGAATCCGGAATGTCTTCAAATTTGGCACATAAGTCATAAATGACATAACGGGGCTATTCAAATTTCTAGAATCGGATTCCGGCTCCGATATCAAAAAGTCAACACCGTAGTCAAACTTGAAAATCTTTAGCCTTTAAATTACTAGTTTCCGTTAAATGATAATAACTTGAGCTAGGGACCTCCAAAATAAATTTCGGGCATACGCCCAAGTCCCAAATCATGATACGGAGCTACCGGAACTATCAAAATACTGATCCGGGTCCGTTTGCTCAAAATGTTGACCAAAGTCCACTCAGTTGAGTTTTAAGGTTCTATTTCACATTTTAATCCATTTTTCACATAAAAACTTTCCGAAAAATTTTACGGACTATCAAGGAATGATAATTAGTGCTTTTCGTGGTCTTAGAACATAGAATTACTTATTAAATTTAAATATGATATTTTGGGTCATCAGAATATGTGAGGTGATGAGTACTTATACGTTGTGGTTGAGTCAAAGCATGCGGGTGGAATCCGTTTATTGTTAATAATTGTCTATTTAATTAAGATATTCCTGCTTAAGTTTATTATTGATTATTTGATCATTATTCGTGAAATTATTATTCATTTAATTATTTTTGAATATTTTGGAAGGTGAAGTCAGTATTTTTATATTGAATTGATTGATAAGTGTATATCCTCGCATTTAAATACTATTCCAAATTTATATTATTATTTTCATGGTAAGGAATAGTGTAAAAGCATGAAGGGTGATGCCGTGCCATTTTAATTATTCATAATATTATTGTCATGGTTAGGAAGAGTGTAAAAGCACGAAGGGTGTTGTCATTCCATTTGTGAGTGTAAAAGCACGAATGGTGATGCCGTGTCATTTTCAGAGAGTGTAAAAGCACGAAGGGTGATGCCGTACCAAATGAGAGTAAAAGCACGAAGGGTGGTGTCATGCCATTTTTATATTATCATTTGCTCATTTTATTGTTGATGAATTATTTGATTGCTAAGTGATACGTCTCCTGCTGAAATTCTTATATCATTCCCCTTCGCATGTTCCCTCCGAATTTATAAATTATTTTTTATTGTATTATTGTTGCTTTGTATTTGTATATACTTGTACAGGTTGTTTACGTACGTGTCTTGTCATAGCCTCGTCACTACTTCATCGAGGTTAAGCTCGACACTTACCAGTACATGTGATCAGTTGTACTGATACTACACTCGGCACTTCTTGTGCAGATTTCGGAGTTGGTTCCAACGGCGTACTGTAGATTCGCCCGGGTACAACTACCAGTGGAGACTTAAGGTATAACTGCACAGCATTCGCAGTTCTGAAGTCCCCTTCTATCTTATCTTAGCTGTGTATTATATTTCAAATAGCTTGAATTTTATTCAGACATTTATTTGTTTTATTCTAGAAGCTCGTGCACTCGTGACTCCATTTCTGGGATGGTATTTAGATATCATGATTATTATGGATTATTCACTTTATTTCCGCATTTGTTTCCTTGTTATTAATAAATTTAAAATTTTGTTAAAATGGCTAATTATATTCTAACGTTGGCTTGCCTAGTAAGTGAAATGTTAGGCGCCATCACGGTCCCGACGGTGGAAATTGCAGGTCGTGACAAAAGAATAATCCCATTATAGTAGAGTTGACTCTTTATAATATAGTCTTGAAAGTTTGTTCTTGTTTAGGATATAGTTTTGATTGTGCTTTCTCAGACACTTGTATAGCATTTTGATTCTTAATAATATACTAACCTTTTTACTTTGTGTTCTAACGCTCTTTTTATGGAATACATTTATGTACCCTAAGATTTGTTTTTAACTTGAATAAGAATTTTACTCATATGATAAATTTAAAAAATAATTGAATTTGATTCTCTTACTAAATAATTAATTAAAAGATTTAATTATTTATTTTTAAAATAAAAATAACAATATCATCAGATCTTAATATTAGTTCATCTATTATTTTGAATATTTAATCTTAATTATAATTTTATCCACCATAAAATTTATTTTCAAAGAGTAAAAGATTGATATGATATTTCACTTTTAGATCTTTATGTTTTTAGAATTATTAGTGGCATTGACTCTTACCAGCCATTTTTTCTCTTTCTTACACATTTATATTTTTAAATATTTTCTTAGATGTTGTTTAATAATTGATTATTTTTCAATATTATACGAAAACTTGATAAAAAAATATTATTTGAGTAGAAAATAGTTCAAATATAATATAAAAATATATTATTGTGGAGGTATATTTTTTTTCTCAATTTCAACTCTTTATACAGTCCATTTATGTCACGACCCAAAATCCCACAGCAGGCATCGTGATGGCACTTAGTCTCTAAGACTAAGTAAGTCGTTAATAATTACAATTCAAGCCAGTTTTATTTATAGATAATCGAAACCAAAAGCGAAAACACATAAAAAAAACCCTCCCAAGACTGGTTATACTGAGTCACGAACTCTAACTGAATACACGAAATGATCTCAAGGATCAAATACTCAGTATTGTTTGATTAATAATTAACAGTACAATAAAAATAGAAAGATTTCAAGGGACTGCGATGTCCAAGCAGCTCTACCTTGAATCTTTGTGATCACACTCTAACTTTGTCCGAGTCCGATATCTCCAATACCTGGTTCTGCATAAAAATGTGCAGAAGTGTAGTATGAGTACACCACAGTTGGTACCCAGTAAGTATCAAGACTAACCTCAGTGGAGTAGTGACGAGGTACAGCCAAGACACTCATAGGTCTAATAACCTGCGCAATATGGTATACAAAATAATAGGAAAAGAAATAACAATAAGGGCAACACAAAACAACCAGTGATATGCACAGCAGGGCAACAAGAACACCATTAATATCGCTCAACAAATAATAAATACAAGTACACCCAATTAAATCAAATCCTTCAAATAAATATCTTTTACACATAATTCTTCCAAATAACTCTCTTTCAAATATAATTTCCTCAAATAAATATCTTTCAAATAAATATCTTTCAATAAATCTCTTTCAAATATAATTTCCTCAAATAAGTATCTTTCATATATAATTCTTTCAATAAATCTCTTTCAATTATAATTTTCTCAAATAAATATCTTTCAAACGCAATTCTTTCAAATAATACTTTTTGAATAAAACTCCTTCCAAATAAATATTTTGAATATAATTCATTCAATTAAAAGTCACCATGTGACATCCCATTTCATAATCATAAAAATATGGGTCTTAGCCCATTTTCATATTTTTCGTAAACACGGGTCTCAACCCACTTTCATATTTTTTGTAAACACGGGTCCCATCATTAAATCACCATATTTTCCCTACACCTCGTGCACACTTTTCATATCACAACTGCACGAACAGTTCACGTGCCAATAATAAAACCATCATATTTTTTTTCCGGCACCTCGTGCCCACGTTTCATATCTGTTGTGGCGTGCAACACGATCCCATATAACATTACCTGCCCGACAATAGCCGCATGCTAACAATTTCAACATAAATCAGGCTATTACCATGTTTACCTAAACAACAAGACAAGTTGCACAAGATATAAAAATAAACACAAGGAATACCCCAACATCACATGAAAATTACCAACACAATAACTCCACATCATCATATATTATCCCTGGCAATAGCCACCCTTATCTCTCTTATAGCCACCCTTATTACTCTTATAATAGCCTCCCTTATCCCTCTGCCCTGACAATATCAATAGCCACCCTTATCACTCCTATAGCCACCCTTATCACTCCTATAGCCACCCTTATCTCTCCTATAGCCACCCTTATCGCTCCGCCCAGACAAGCCACCATTATCGCTCCGCCCAGACAATATCCCAACACACATAACATCAGTAAAATGTCTCCCTTATGCCCACATAATATCAACTGTAAAATGTCACCCTTATATCCTGAAAACAATAACTCAATTAACACAACAATTTACACGGAATATTATCACGGCAATGTAACAAAATCAATTCATATCACAATTTACCCAATGGCCACAACCAATTCCAAGGATATAACAAAATCAATTAATTTTACAACAAATAGCCCAAGGCTCCACACAATGTATACACATCCTTAAAAACAATCAACAAAGATAGGAAATAATCAGCATCATGCAACGCCTTCATTAATCCAAATTTAGATAATTATATTAACACTTCTTCTTAAGCTTGCTTAATTAATTATTTGCATAGGAAAAATCCATAGTAAAATTAAATTCCAAGAAATATCAAACCATCAAACTCACGGAATTCACATAAATATACAAGTAATAATTACATCAAATTGTAATATAAAAACAAATTCAATAAATATGATTTGAGGCATGGCAAATAGATGATTAAATAAATGCCAACAATTATCCAATTTACTCCACAATATTCCCAAGACTTTAACTCAATAAATTTTGCACATATAAGCTGTAATGACCCGACCGGTCATTTTGAGAATTAAAGTCTTATTCAATGACATAAAGCCCTTAGCAGCTTCGTATTACGTGAATTGACTTGCGTGCGTGGTTGAATTCAGTTACCAGATAATACAGAGTGATTTGGGACACTTAGTCCTTAAAACAGGAAGCTTAAGTTTTAGAATTTTGACCGTAGTCAGAACTATGTGAACACGACTCCAGAATGGAGTTTTGTCGGTTCCGTTAGCTCCATTGGGTGATTTTGGACATAGGAGCATGTCCAGACTATGAAATTGAAGTCTGTAGCTGATTTAGGCTTGAATTGGCGAAAGTCAAATTTTTGGAGTTTTGTATCGGAAGTGGACTTTTTGATATCAGGGTCGGAATGCAATTCCAAGAGTTGGAACAGTTCCGTTATGTTATTTAGGACATCCCTGCAAAATTTGACGTCATTCTGAGATTGGTTTCAGCACGAGTTTTCGAAGTTGGAAGTTTTGGAAGTTCGATTCGTGGTGCGATTTGTATTTTCAGTTCAGTTTGATGTGATTTGAGACCTTGAGTGAGTCCGTGTTAGGTTATGGAACTTGTTTGTGTGTTTAGACGGGGTCCTGAGGGCCTCGGGTGTGTTTCGGGTAAGCCACGTGTACTTTTTCTCTATTTTTGAATTGTTGTTTCTGTCTTTTGGTATTTTTCTTCGCGATCGCGAAGTGTTACTGCTGACCACTTCATAACTCTTCTTCGTGTTCGCGTTCGCGTTCAACCTCTCGCGTTCGCAAAGGTTTGCCTTTTCCTTAATCGCGTTCACGTCCCTTCCTTCGCGTTCGCGAAGAGTAATTTTGGTGGAGGGAATATTTGTTTTTCGCTTTCGCGATAAAGCTCTCGCATTGGTGAAGGTCTGCTTTTTCCTTTCTTCGCGTTCGCACCCGTCACTTCGCGTTCGCGTAGCTATGACATTCCACTCTTCGCGTTCACGGACGTGTTATCGCGTTCACAAAGCACAACTGGGCATCCTTTCTCCGCGTTCACGATGCACAATCTCCTGGGCAGAATATAAGATTTCCAAATCTAGGGTTAGGCCATTTTTATCACATTTTGACTTGTAGAGATCGGTTTTGAGCGATTCCTTATGGGTTTTTCGAGCAAATAGATTGGGTAAGTGTTCTTCACCTAGAATTTAATTTAATCCACCATTTTATCCTTGTTTTTATCATTTAATTTGTGTTTTGAGTTGAGGAAAATGGTGGTTTTTGAAGAAAATTTTCAAAATGGAAAATCACGATTTGAGGGACGAAATGGTATCGGAATCTGATGATTTTAGTATGGTTAGACTGTTGAGTGAATGAGTGTTCGTATTTTGTGATTTTTACCCTATTCCGAGGCATGGGCCCGAGTCCACTTTTTAGGTCGAATTTCGGAATCTTTGTTAAAATACTGATTTCATTAATTAGACGAGTCTATTTGTCACGGCCCAATATTACCTATAGGTCGTGATGGCACCCAACACTACAGCTATGCAAGCCAACTTAATAAATTAAGCATATATTGACAAAATTTAAAACCAAGAAAATAATAAAACACCAAATTCTACCAATGTGTGTGCCAAGACCTGGTGTCACAAGTGTATGAGCATCTAGTAGATTATAAAAAACCTCAAATACTGTCTGAAATAAAAATAGACAGAATGAAAAATACAAGGAGAGACACTAGTAGTTGTAGAACGGCTCAGAAAGGCAGCTCACCACTATGCCTCTGGATAACGTGGGTGTAAGATGATAGGTCCCCCACTAGTACGTGCCTCAGGTCCTGCACAAAAAGTGCAGCAAGTGTAGTATGAGTACGTAAACAGCGTGTACCCAGTAAGTATCAAGCCTAATCTCGAAGTGGTAGAGACGAGATGGCCGACTTTGACACTCACTATGGGTCAATAATAATAACTGAAATACAACTAGAATATCTAAATCAGCAGGATTCACAGAATTTATAATAATTTATTTAACCAGCGGAAATAATCATATTCCTTCAAATGCAACAATTCTCAATATATTAATTAAATTTCTTAAATTCAAATAATTTACAATTTATCAATTAATCTCATTTACAGAAATAACAATTAATTCCTTAACAAGCAGGAATAATAATTCATTAAATTTCAAGGATTCTCCAATTTATCAATTAGCTTCGCAAGCTTGAAATAACTATTAAAGTATCGTGTAATTATTATTATTAAGCACGATTTCTGACGTACAGCCCGATCCAGAGTGTCGTGTACACTGCCGAGGGACATGCGGCGCGATCCATAGATGCATCTATCCTGCCGAGACGTTCGGCCCGCTCCACAATAAAGGAAGACATTTTCTTATGTACCTTCGGAAGGAGAGTATATTTATTATAAGATAAATTCGGGGGGGAAGAATAATTTCTTTTAACAATTAATTAATTTAAACAGAAAATCAAGTATATGAGATTTCCATCATATAATATCTTTATCTAACAATTCACAATATATTCATATATATCAAATAATATTAATTAAATAAGGAATACAATTTACACAAGTAATTCATGCTTTGAGTCCTAAACTACCCGGACTTTAGCATAATAGTAGATACGCACGGACTCTCGTCACCTCGTGCGTACATAGCCCCCACAATTAGCAACAATTATTCAATTTAATCCCTATAGGGTAATTTCTCCCTCACAAGATTATACAAAAGACTTACCTTGTCTCAAAGTCCACTTTTCGATTACCACGTCGCGTTGAATTCTTGATTCGACGCCGAAAGATCCGAAACTATCCAAATATTCTACACAATAATTGATATATGCTAAATGATTCGAAATTTATCTATTAAATAAATTACCTTATCCAAAATGGTAAAATTCCTAAAATTCACCCAGGGCTCACGTGCTCGGATTCTAGAAATATTCGGATGAAAATGTTACCCATAATCTCAAGAACTTAAATATATAATTTCTACCCAATTCCATAACTATTTTCGTGGTTAAAATCTCACTTTTATAAAAATCTAGGTTTTTCATCTAAATCTTTGATTTCTACGATTTACTAGTTATAATCTACCTATAATCTATGTATTTAACTCATTGGGTGTGGAATTAACTTATCTTTCAATTGCTAGTTGAAACCCCCTTCTCAAAAGCTCTGAAATCGCCCGAAAATGGAGGGAAAATGGGCTAAAAATGTCTGAGCCCCGACTTTTAACCATTCTGCCCAACAGTGATTTTCGCACCTGCGGAAGAGGTACCTCACCTGCGGCTTCCGCACCTACGAAAAAGCCTCGCAGGTGTGAGTTTTCCCTCGCCTGCCAAGCCTCGCATCTGCGAAAAATGCTCGCACCTGCGCTTTCGCAGGTGCGCCCGAAATTCCGCACCTGCGATGGAAGACCTCCCCTTCTCTTTTTCGCTTCTGCGCATAAACCTCGCATCTGCGAGAGTCGCACCTGCGGCTATCCAGGCGCAGGTGCAAACGTACCAGAAGCAAAAGGTTTCAGAATGAGACGAAAATATACTTAAACTACTCGGAATGAGACGAAAATTTGCGTGCAATTGTCTTAAATCACTATACGGAACTATTCCCAAACTCGGAATTCCTAACGGACTTTAATTACTCAAAACCCTACTCCAAACCAAATTTAAAGAATTTTAAACCTTCAAATAATTGATTTTTACTATTAAGCGTCAAAACGTTCTCGGTTTATCCAAAACCCGATTCGGACATACGCCCAAGTCCAAAATCATCATACGAACCTATTGGAACTGTCAAATCTTGATTCCAGGGTCGTTTTCTCAAAATGTTAACCGAAGTCAAACTTGCCCATTTAAAGCTAACTTAAGGAACCAAGTGATCGGATTTCAACCCACACACTTCCAAATCCTGAACCAACCATCCCCGCGAGTCATAAATTAATAAAAGCATGTTCGGGGAGTTTTATTTTAGGGAACGGGTTTCTAAAAGTTAAAATGACCGGTTGGGTCATTACATTCTCCACCTCTTAAACAAACGTTCGTCCACGAATGGGTTTAGAATAATACCTGGAGTGCTAAATAAGTGTGGATATTTGCTCAGCATGTCCTCCTCGGCCTCCCAAGTCGCTTCCTCGACTGGTTGGTCCCTCCACTGGACCTTTACTACAGAAATCCTATTGGACTTCAACTGGCAAACATGTTTATAAACAATGGCAAATGGCTCTTCTTCATAACCCAAAATCTTATCTAGCTGAACTGTACTGAAGTCCAACACATGTGATAGGTCAGCATGATACTTCCGGAGCATAGATATATGAAAAACCGGATTAACTCCCGATAGACTGGGAGGCAATGCAAGCTCATAAGCAACCTCCCCAACTCGTCTCAACACCTCAAATGGGCCTATAAACCTTGGGCTCAAATTGCCCTTCTTCCCGAATCTCATAATTCCCTTCATCGGCGAAACCTTCAAGAGAACTTTTTCACCTACCATAAATGATAAATCACGCGGTTTCTGATCTGCGTAACACTTCTGTCTGGACTGTGCTGTATGAAGTTGCTCCTGAGTCAACTTTACCTTTTCCAAGGAATCCTTTACCAAATCAGTACCATATAACTTAGCCTCACCGGGCTCAAACCATCCGATAGGTGAACGGCATCGACGGCCATATAAAGCCTCAAATAGAGCCATCTCGATGTTGGATTGGTAACTGTTATTATAAGAAAACTTGGCCAAAGGCAGGAAACGATCCCACTGACCTCCAAAGTCAATCACACATGCCCTGAGCATATCCTCCAAAATCTGAATTGTCCGCTCTGACTGCCCATCGGTCTAGGAATGAAAGGCTGTGCTGAGTTCTACATGGGTCCCTAATTCACTCTATACTACTCTCCAGAAATGTTAAGTAAACTGAGGGCCTCTATCTGATATGATGAAAATTGGCACACCGTGCAACCGAACTATCTCCTGAATATAAATCTGGGCCAACCTCTCTGAAGTATACATAGTCACAATAGGAATAAATGTGCCGACTTGGTCAACCTGTCAACAATCACCCAAACTGCATCAAACTTCCTCAAGGTCCGCGGCAACCCAACTACAAAGTCCATAGTAATTCGTTCCCATTTCCACTCTTGTATGGTCATCTACTGAAGTAGACCACCTGGCCTCTGGTGCTCATATTTAACTTGCCAGCAATTTAGACACCTAGCTACATACTCAACTATGTCCTTTTTCATTCGCCGCCACCAATAATGCTGCCTCAAGTCACGATACATCTTCGTAGCACCTGGATGAATAGAATACCGAGAACTGTGTGCCTCCTCCAGGATCTTTTTCTTCAGTTCATCCACATTAGGAACACACAGACGATCCCGGAGTTGCAGAACACCATCCGCACCAATAGTAACTTCCTTGGAACCACCTCGAAGTACTGTTTCTCGAAGAACCATTAAGTGTGGGTCATCATACTGGCAAGCCTTGATGTGCTCAAATAGTGAAGACTGAGCTACGACAAATGCAAGAACTTAGCTGGGCTCTGAAATATCTAGCCGCACAACTCTGTTGGCCAAGGACTGGATATCCAAAGCTAATGGCCTCTCTTATACTGAAATGAAAGCCAAACTACCCATACTCTCCGCCTTTCTACTCAAGGCAGCTGCAACTACATTTGCTTTACCTGGATGATATAGGATAGTAATATCATAATCTTTTAGTAATTCCAGCCATCTGCGCTGCCTCACATTTAGGTCCCTCTGCTTGAACAAATGCTGCAAACTTGATGATCAGTATAAACTTCACAAAACACCCCATAAAAATAATGCCTCCAAATCTTAAGGACATGAACAATCGCAACTAACTCCCAATCATGTACCGGATAATTCTGCTCGTGGGGCTTCAACTGACGTGAAGCATATGCAGTAACTTGCCATTCCTACATTAATACACAGCCCAAACCAACGCGTGAAGCATCGCAATACACTATATACATTCCCGAACCGGAAGGTAACACTAACACTGGTGCTGTAGTCAATGCTGTCTTGAGCTTCTGAAAGCTTGATTCACAATCATCGAACCATCGGAACTGGACACCCTTCTGGGTTAATTTGGTCAAAGATGCTGCAATAGATGAAAAACCTTCCACAAACCGATGATAATAACCTGCTAAACACAGAAAACTCCTGATCTCAGTCGCCGAAGTGGGTCGATGCCAATTCTGAACTACCTCAATCTTTTTGGGATCAACTTAATACCTTCACCCGATACAATATGTCCCAAAAAATGCTACAGACTCTAGCCAAAACTCACATTTAGAGAGCTTAGCATATAGCTTTTGTTCCCGCAATGTCTGAAGCACTACTCTCATATGTTGCTCATGTTCCTCCTTACTGCGCGAGTAGATCAAAATGTCATCAATGAAGACAATGACAAACGAATCAATATATGGACTGAATATCTTGTTCATCAGATCCATAAACGTTGTCGGGCCATTAGTTAAACCGAAAGACATTACCAGAAACTCATAATGACCATATCTAGTACGGAAAGTAGTTTTTGGAACATCCGAATCTTGAATCTTCAATTGATGATACCCCGACCTCAAGTCGATCTTAGAGAACACCCTAGCACCCTGCAACTGGTCAAATAGGTCATCAATACGCGGCAACGGGTACTTGTTCTTAATAGTAACTTTGTTCAATCGGCGATAGTCAATACACATTCGCATTGTGCCATCTTTCTTCTTCACAAATAATACTGGTGCACCCCAAGGTGATACACTCGCTCTGACGAACCCGTTGGCTAGTAACTCTTCAAGTTGTTCTTTCAACTCTTTCAATTCTTTTGGAGCCATGCGATACGGTGGAATAGATATAGGCTGAGTATCTGGAGCCAAGTCAATATAGAAATCAATATCCCGATCAGGTGGCATGCCTGGAAGATCTGAAGGAAATACATCAGAGAACTCCCGAACTATTGGCACTGAATCAATAGTTGGAGTCTCTGCAGTAGTATCCCGAACATACGCTAGATAAGCCAAACAACCCTTCTCAACCATGTGTTGAGCCTTTATAAAAGAAATAACCCGATTAAATGAACTAACCGACGAACCCTTCCAATCCAGCCTATGCAAAGATGGAATAGTCAAGGTAGCAGTTTTGGCATGACAATCTAGAATAGCATGATATGGAGATAACCAGTCCATACCCAGAATAATTTCAAAATCGGTCATCTCGAGCAATAAGAGATCTGCTCTAGTTTCATAACCACATAATGTAATAATACAAGACTGGTAGATCCGGTTCACAATAACAGAATCGCCTACAGGAGTGGACACATAAACAGGAGTACTCAAGGACTCACGAGAGACACCCAGGAATGGAGCAAATAGAGATGACACATAATACGTGGATCCTGGATCAAATAATACTGAGGCATCTTTGCCACAAACAGAAATAATACCTGTAATCACAACATCTGAGGCCTCTGCATCTGGTCTAGCCAGAAAAGCATAGAACCGAGCTGGAGCGCCAACTGGTTGGCCTCCGCCTGGCTAACCTCCACCTATAGGATGGTCCCTACCCACCTATCCTCCACCTCTTGGTGGTCAAACTACTGGTGGAGCAACTGGTCCGGTAAGCATAAGTTGTTGACCCTGATATACTGGTCTACCCCGAAGCCTAGGGCAAAACCTCCGCATGTGACTAGGATCATTGCACTCGTGACAACTCTTCGGTGCGATGGGCTGCTGACTAAGAGTCTGGCCCTAGGGACCTGAATACCCACTGAGAGGACCCTGAATAGCTGGAGGGCGGTAAGAACTCTCTGGTATAGCACTGAGATAAGGTCGCACTGGAGTACCCTGAGAAGGTGGTGGTGCCGGAAATGGGGGTCTGCTGGACTGCCCCCTCACGAACTGACCTTTTCCCCCCCAGACGGAGCACCTCTGAACTCTCCAGAGTACCTGAACCGCTTATCTGTCATAATCTACTCTCAGCTCCGCTGAGGCACACCCTCAATCCTCCGGGCTATCTCCACAACTAGCTCATAAGAAGTACCCATCTCAACCTCTTGAGCCATAGTGGCCTGAATGCCAGTATGTAAACCGGCTACAAACCTCTGCACTCTCTCCATCTCAATAAGGAGTATCATAAGTGTATGGCGAGATAATATAGAAAACCTCGCCTCATAATCGATCACTGATATCTGATCCCGCTGGAGCTGCTCAAACTAAAACCGCAACTCTTCCCTCTGGGAGGGTGGAATATACCTATCCAGGAAGATACGGGTGAACTTGTCCCAAGTCATGGGAGGAGAATCTGCTGGTCTGCCAAGAACATAAGACTGCCACCATCTACGGGTTCTGCCCTCTAGCTAAAAAGTAGCAAAGTCCACCCTATGAGACTCCAATATTCTCATGTTGTGCAGTCTGTCCCTACAACGATCAATGAAGTCATGTGGATCCTCATGTCACTCACCCCCAAAGACAGGAGGATGTAGTCTAGTCCATCGGTCCAATAGTTTCTGAGGATCGGCGGCTACAGCTGGCCTAGGATCAGGTGTAGTTGCTGCCACTGGTTGGGCTCCACCCATGGGTAGTGCACCCTAGGTCTGTTATACAGTAGCTTCCTGTCCATGAGCCTGCGCGACAAGGGTCTGTGCTCCCCTGTCTTCCTGAGATGTGGCTGGGACTACCAAAAATAAATCGGCCTGAGTCGTATTGTGCATGAACCGCAATATACAACCCATGACATCCTGAAATCCCGGTGCAGATGTGAAATCCACCGGAGTTAGCTCTGCCACAGGCACCTCATTGTAATGACCCGGCCGGTTGTTTTGAGTACTATAATCTCGTTCCCTAATTTACTACTCAATTTATACCTTACAATTGATTTATGACTTATCGTTTTAGTTGGTTCTGGTCCGGAAGGATTTCAACGTGAAATGAGATACTTAGTCTCATAATTGAAAACTTAAGTTGGAAAAATTGACCGAATATTGACTTATGTGTAAACAATCTCGGAATTTAATTCTGATGATTCCAATAGCTCCGTATGGTAATTTTGGACTAAGGAGCATGTCCGAAAAATTATTTGGAGGTCCGTAGTGGAATTAGGCTTGAAATACCGAAAGTTGATTTTTTGGGAAGTTTGACCGGGGGGTTGACTTTCTTATATCGAGATCGGAATTCGATTCTGGAAATTGGAATAACTTCGTTATATCATTTATGACTTGTGTGCAAAATTTGAAGTCATTCCGGATTGATTTGATGTATTTCGGCACAAGATATAGAATTTGAAAGTTCAAAGTTCATTAGGCTTGAATTGAAGTGTGATTTGTGGTTTTAGTGTTGTTTGATGTGATTCGAGGCTTCGACTAAGTTCGTATGATGTTTTAGGACTTGTTGGTATATTTGGTTGAAGTCTCGAGGGGCTCGGGTGAGTTTTGGGGTGATTTCGGACCATTTCTAGGCCATTTTTAATTAATGGTTTCTGCCAACAGAGGTGTGCATCGCGATTGCAAACTTTTGGTCTCGTTCGCGAAGAGCAAACAGCAGTTTGGGGCCTTGTGAATCGAGATCGCGGAAGCTCTTTCGCGATCGCGTAGAACAAATCTCTGTTTCACTGACTCAACTTTGGAAGCTTATATCTCGCAATCTATAAGGAATTTAGAGATGATCCAAAATTGAAAGTTGTAGCCCTTGATGTCTAGTTTTCAGAAATGTTAACCATTTTTCATTTAGAGTTGTGTATAAAAAGTTATGGTAGATAAACTATAGGTTGTCTGGGAAGAGTTTGGAAATCTCTGTTGCACAGATCTGACTTTGGAAGCTTATATCTAGAAATTTATAAGGAATTGGGAGATGAATAACAACTGAAAGTTATATCTCTTGGTGTCTAGTTTTCAAAAAGTTAAACCATTTTCAATTTGGAGTTTTGTACCAAACATTATAAACATTATACTAGAGGTTGTCTGGAAGAGTTGGGGGAATTTGTTTTTCGCGATCGCGATTGGTTTTCCCCGATCGCGAAGAGCAATTTTGGGACTGAAAATTTTTGTGCTTCACGATCGCGAAGCATTTTCCGCGATTGCGAAGAGTAAATACCTGGGCAGTAGCTATATTTCGAGGTTTCAGCCATTTTTAACATATTTGGAGCTATGGAGCTCGGATTGAAGCGATATTTGAGGCGATTTTCACCATATGGATTAGGGTAAGTGTTCTATATCCTAAAGTGTTTATATTTCATGAATATATGATTATATTCATCGTTTAATTCGTATTTTATTGGAAGAAATCAAATTTTTGTAAAATCTTCCAAAAACAAAAATTAAAGATTTGGAGGTCGAGTTGTTATTAGAATTCAATAAAATTGGTATGGTTGAACTCGTATCGGAATGGGTGTTCGGATTTCATGAAAATTATGTTGGGTTCCGAGGGGCGGGCCCCGCGTTGACTTTTGTTAACTTTTTGGAACAAATTTTTAAGTCGACGTATTATTATCCGGAATTGTTTCCGACGAATTTTAATTGAGTTATACAATTAATTTGGATAGATTTGAGCTGTCCGGACGTCAATTCAAGCAAGAAGGCTATTTTGGAATATCGTCCTAACTTCAAAAAAGTAAGTGTCTTGCTTAACCTTGAGTGGGGGAATTACCCCTTAGGCATTGAGTCTTATGTGCCATTTGTGAAATGTGAAAAGCCGTGTACGCAAGGTGACAAGTACGTACTCGGGCTTATACGTGCAGAATTCATTGAATTAATGTCTTAGGCATTATTGTGTAGTAAATTGGAAAATTATGGAAAATTATTAAATCATCTGTTTGCCGTGCCTAAATCCTTATTGTTGAATTATTTTTATATGATAATTTGATGTGATTGTTACTTGAAATATTTATGATATTTCGCGAGTATTGTTGGTTTAATATTTCTTGGAAATTAATTCCAGTATGAATTTTCTTATGCAAATAATTAATTTAAGCGAGCTTAAGAAGAATTGTTAATATAATTATCTAAATTTGCATTAATGAAGGCTTTGCTTTATGCCAAGTAATTTCTATCTCTATTGATTGTTTTTGGGTGTTATATACATTGTGTGGAGACATGGGCTATTTGTTGTGAAATTAATTGATTTTGTTATATCTTTGGAATTTGGTTATGGCCATTGGGCAAATTGTGATATGAATTGATTTTATTATGTTATCGTGTTAATTTTCCATGTAAATTGTTGTGTTGTGTGAGTTATTATTTTGGGGAGATAAGGGTGGCATTTCACTGTTGATATTATGTGGGTATAAGGGTGGCATTTCACTGTTGTTGTGTTTGTTGGAATATTGTCTGGACGGAGCGATAAGGGTGGCTATAGTAGCGATAAAGGTGGCAATAGGAGCGATAAGGGTGGCTAATGATATTGTCTGGGCTGACTGATAAGGGTGGCTATAGGAGTGATAAGGGTGGCAATATGAGAGATAAGGGTGACTATTGTCAGGGACGATATGTGATGATGTGGGGTTGTGGTGTTGATGATTTTCATGTGATGTTGTGATATTCTTGTGTTTATTTTTATACCATGTCCAATTTGTTTTGTTGTTGGTAAATTGATAACAATCTGATTTATGTTGAAATTGAGAGTATGTGGCTATTGTCAGGCGGATTATAAAAATAAAATATGGGCATGCGGTGTCGTGAGTAAATAATGATGATATTTGGTACGTGAATTGTCCGTGCAGTTGTGATATGAAATGTGGGCACGAGATGCTGTGATGAAATGATAATGATATTTGGCACGCGAATTGTCAGTGCAGTTGTGATATCAAATGAGGGCACGATGTGCTGAGGAAATATGATGATTTAATTATGGGCACGAGGTGCCGTGGAAATATGATGGGCTGATAACCGTGTTTACGAAAAATATGAAAATGGGCTGAGACCCGTATGTTTTTTATGATTTTGAAATGAAGTGTCACATGGTGACTCTTTAATCGAAAGAATTATATTCAAAATATTTATTAGAAAGGATTTTTATTCAAGAAGAATTATATGAAAGAATTATATTTGAAAGATATTTATTCGACGAAATAATATTTGAAAAAGAGTTTCATTCGTAGGAATTATATGTGAAAGATGTTTAATTGAAGAACTTGATTTAACTGGGTGTAATTGTATTTATTAATTGTTGAGCGACATTAAATGGTGATCATATTATCTTAATGTACATATCATTGGTTGTTTTATGTTCCCTTGATGTTATGTGTTTCCTATTATTTTGTATATTATATTGCACAGGTTATTAGACTAGTGAGTGTCTTGACTGTACCTCGTCTCTACTCCATTGAGGTTAGTCTTGATACTTACTGGGTATCGACCGCGGTGTACTCATACTACACTTCTGTACATGTTTGTGCAGAGCCAGATATTGGAGATATCGGACTTGAGCAGAGTTAAAGCGGGACCATAAGGATTCAAGGTAGAGCTGCTTGGCCGTCGAAGTCTCTTTGAGTCTTTTCATTTCATTGTACTGTTAATTTGTAATCGAACAGTATTGTATATTCGGTCCTCGTGATCATTCCATGTATTTAATTAGAGTTCGTGACTCAGTACTACCAGTCTTGGGAGATTGTATATTGTAATTTTTTGCGCAGTTAGTTTTAAAAAAAATGGCTTCAAAAGGTAATTGAAATCGGCTTACCTAGTCTTAGAGACTAGGTGCCATCACGACGCCTGTGGTGGGATTTTGGGTCGTGACACTCATCCTGTTCCTCAACAATGGGGTTCTCTGCTGGACCCACTGGCGGCATAACTGGAACAGTCCTGGGACGTCCTCGCCCTCTACCACAGGCTGGAGCCCTCCCTCGGCCTCTGCCTCTGCCTCGGCCTCTAGCAACTGGGGGAGTAGCTCTTCCCTGGCCTGGAACCTCATTCGAGCACGTTCTCACCATCTGAGAGAGAATAAGATAAGGATATTTAGAACTACATCAATTGCATGATGGAATATGAAGAAAGGTAATTTCCTAACACCCTATAGCCTCTCGAAGATAAGTACAGACATCTCTGTACCGATCCGCAAGACTCTATTAGGCCTGCTCATAACTTGTGAGACCTACATGAACCTAGTGCTCTGATAATATGTTGTCACGACCCAATATTACCTATAGGTCGTGATGGCGCCCAACACTACAGCTAGGCAAGCCAACTTAATAAATTAAACATATATTGACAAAATTTAAAACCAAGAAAATAATAAAACACAGAATTCTACCAATGTGTGTGCCAAGACCTGGTGTCACAAGTATATGAGCATCTAGTAGATTATACAAAACCTCAAAGACTGTCTGAAATAAAAATAGACAGAATGAAAAATACAAGGAGAGACACTAGTAGCTGCAGAACGGCTCAGAAAGGCAGCTCACCACAATGCCTCTAGATAATGTGGGTGTAAGATGATAGGCCCCCCACTAGTACTTGCCTCAGGTCCTGCACAAAAAGTGCAGCAAGTGTAGTATGAGTACGTAAACAACGTGTACCCAGTAAGTATCAAGCCTAATCTCGAAGTGGTAGAGACGAGATGGCCGACTTTGACACTCACTATGGGTCAATAATAATAACTGAAATACAACTAGAATATCTAAATCAGCAGGATTCACGGAATTTACAATATTTTATTTAACCAGCGAAAATAATCATATTCCTTCAAATGCAACAATTCTTAATATATTAATTAAATTCTTTAAATTCAAATAATTTCCAATTTATCAATTAATCTCATTTTCAGGAATAATAATTCATTAAATTTCAAGGATTCTCCAATTTATCATCGCAAGCTTTAAATAACTATTAAAATATCATGTAATTATTATTATTAAGCATGATTTCTGCCGAGGACGTATGACCCGATCCATAGTGTCGTGTACACTGCCGAGGGACGTGCGGCGCGATCCATAGATGTATCTATCCTGCCGAGGAGTTCGGCTCGCTCCACAATAAAGGAGGACATTTTCTTATGTACCTCCGGAAGGAGAGTATATTTATTATAAGATAAATTCGGGGGGGAAGAATAATTTCTTTTAACAATTAATTAATTTAAACAGAAAATCAAGTATATGAGATTTCCATCATATAATATCTTTATCTAATAATTCACAATATATTCATATATATCAATTAATATTAATTAAATAAGGAATACAATTTACACAAGTAATTCATGCTTTGAGTCCTAAATTACCCGGACTTTAGCATAATAGTAGCTACGCACGGACTCTCGTCACTGCGTGCGTATGTAGCCCCCACAATTAGTAACAATTATTCAATTTAATCCATATGGGGTAATTTTCCTCTCACAAGATTAGACAAGAGACTTACCTCGTCTCAAAGTCCACTTTCCGATTACCACATCAAGTTGAATTCTTGATTCTATGCCGAAAGATCCGAAACTATCCAAATATTATACACAAAAATTAATATATGCTAAATGATTCGAAATTTATCTATTAAATAAATTACCTTATCCAAAATGGTAAAATTTCTAAAATTCATCCCCGGGCCCACGTGCTCATATTCTGGAAATTTTTGGATGAAAACGTTACCCATAATCTCAAGAACTTAAATATATAATTTTTACCCAATTCCATAACTATTTTCGTGGTTAAAATCTCACTTTTATAAAAAATCTAGGTTTTTCATCTAAATCTTTGATTTCTAAGATTTACTAGTTCTAATCTACCTATAATCTATATACTCAATTCAAGGGGTGTGGAATTAACTTACCTTTCAATTGCTAGTTGAAATCCCCTTCTCAAAAGCTCTGAAATCGCCCAGAAATGGAGGAAAAATGGGCTCAAAATGTCTGAGCCCCGACTTTTAACCATTCTGCCCAACAGTGATTTTTGCACCTGCGGAAGAGGTACCACACCTGCGGCTTCTGCACCTGCGGCTTCCACACCTGCGGAAAAGCCTCTTAGGTGCGAGTTTTCCCTCGCCTGCCAAGCCTCGCATCTGCAAAAAATGCTCGCACCAGCGCGTTCGCAGGTGCGCCTGAGATTCCGCACCTGCGATGGCACACCTCCCCCTTCTCTTTTTTTTTCTGCTCATAAACCTCGCATCTACGAGAGTCACACATGCGGCTATCCAAGCGCAGGTGCGAACGTACCAGAAACAGAAGGTTTCAGCTCTTCTTCAAAATTCCAAAATTGATCTGAGCCTCGTCCGGTAAACACTCGGGGCCCCCGGGCCCCGCCCGAACATACCAACAGGTTTGAAATCATAAAATGGAGTCGCTCGAACTTTCGGAATGCATAAAATAACATCAAATCTAAGAATCATACCCTAAACTAAATTGATTCAAATTTAAAAATTTCAAGTTCTTCAATTTACTTCCAATGCGCCGAAATATACTTAAACTACTCGAAATGACACAAAAATTTGAATGCAAGTCTTAAATCAGTATACGGAACTATTCCCAAAGTCGAAATTCCAAACGGACTTTAATTACTCAAAACCCTACTCCAAAACAAATTTAAAGAATTTTAAACATTCAAATAGTTGATTTTTACTATTAAGCGTCAAAACGCTCCCTGGTTATCCAAAAGCCGATTCGGATATACGCCCAAGTCAAAAATCATCATACGAACCTATTGGAACCGTCAAATCCCGATTCCGGGGACGTTTTCTCAAAATGATGACCGAAGTCAAACTTATCCATTTAAAGCTAACTTAAGGAACCAAGTGTTCCGATTTCAACCCACACACTTCAAAATTCCGAACCAAACATCCCCGCGAGTCATAAATTAATAAAAGCATGTTCGGGGAGTTTTATTTTAGGGAACGGATTTCTAAAAGTTTACCGGTTGGGTCATTACACTATTATGGTTGTATTTATGATATGTAATTGCTTTTGGCAAGAATTGGGCCATTCGGAGCCGGATATTCGTGGGAAAGGCATTGTGACAGACTAATTGAGCTGGGTTTGAGGTAAGTATCTTGCCTAACCTTGTATGAGGGATTTCCCCTTAGGATTTGAGTCTTCTATGTTGATTGTAGTCAATGTACGCGAGGTGACGAGTGCGTGCTCGGACTTATTTGTGGAAAGTTGACCTTTTAGGATTCTTAGGTTCTTATATTCACTGAGTATGAAGTTGTTCTTGATATGATTAAGTTCTTATTTACTAGCTTCACCTCTATATGCTTTAATTAGAATTAATTGCTTCAGGATTCACTCTTATTGCCTCTTTGACTATTACTTGACTTAACTGAAGATTTTACCTCTTCTATTGTCATGCTATCTTTTCATATCTGCTTATCTTTATTTGGAATTATTATTATCTCATCCTTAATTGAATTGTTGAATATCTTTCATAATTTCTCAATCTTAAAAGAAGTTTAGATATCATATACCTTAGTCGACTTGTTTTATTTGGAATTATTTGACTCGTGTTAGCTTCCCTGTTGTTGAAATGTATATTGTGGGATCGTTGCTATATATTAGTTTTTCCTTGTTGAGTTGTTCTCTTTACACCTAGCATTCTTTACTGTGGTTATTCGTTGTGAATTGGTTCTACTGTTTCTTTGTGATTTAAAGTTCTTGAGTTGATTTACTTGTCATACTTTGTATTATTGTCGTTGTTGTTGTTGTACTTGTTGTGGTGATGCACGAGATTTCTGCGTGCGGTTGTTATTATTATGATTCACTAGGTTTCTACCGTGCAGTTATAGTTATTATGATGTACGAGGTTTCTGCCATGCGGTTGTTGTTATGGGTTTGCACGAGGTTTCTGTCATGCTATTGTTACTATTGATATTTGCACATACTGTGTGATAAGGCGGGATATATATATATATATATATATATGTGTGTGTGTGTGTGTGTGTGGGTTGCGCATGTGGCAAAATAAGGTGGGAACATTGTTATGCACGTGTGGCGAGACAAGGCGGGCATTTACTTTATTATTGCACACGTGGAGAGACAAGGTGGGTTGTGTCGGGGATTGACTTGTGATGATTTGTGATGGCCTCGGGAGAATTCTTATTGTTGATATTTGTGTAGTGGTACACTTACCTGTGTTAGCTTTATCTTGTGAAAGCTGCGAGAAAATTGCTGATATTTGTGTAGTGGTACACTTACCTGTGTTAGCTTTATCTTGTGAAAGTTGTGAGAAACTATTCTACGTTTTGTCCGTTATTTTCCTTATGCTTATTTACTGGTATGGACTATGTTAGGACACTTGCACAAGCATACACGTAGTTAAGAACTCTTATCAGATAAGAGGTGTTCTTGATATTGTTGAGCATACATGCTCACCCTTGTTTACTTACCTTTTATGTCAGAATGGCTCTATTGGCACGTGAGTCATCAGTGCGGTTATGAGGTGTTATGAGGGCACAGGATGCCAAGTGTTAGAGTTCAGGTATTGAGATCAGTGAGTTGTGATTTGTCCTAGGTTCGGTATCTCGTGGAGCTTGATGACTAAAACCTGATGTAAAAGCGGTTGTAGTTGCTGAGTATTCCGCTGATACTTGTTTTTCTTTCTTATTTCCATTACTGTATTGAGAACCATATTGCATAGTCTTTATGTAGATATCATATTTTTGTTGTTCGTATACTTATACTTGTTCAGTTTATTAGACCAGTGGGTGTCTTGACTGTTCCTCATCACTACTCCACCGAGGTTAGTCTTGATACTTACCGGGCACCGTTGTGGTGTGCTCATTCTACACGTCTGCACATTTTTGTGCAGATCCATGTATTTGTTCTTTAGTAGCTGCGCCGGTCGTTGCTGTGGAGACTCAAGGTAAATCTGCTGCTGCGTTCGCAGGCTACAGAGTCACCTTCAAGTTTTCATTTTGCACTGTTTATTCTTATTTCTGGATAGTTATATTTAGATGTTTTCTAGCAAACACTCTGTAGAGCTTATGATTTGTACTACCGGTTTTGGGAATTGTAAACTTTAAGAGATTTCTATTACAAATTGTTAGATGTTATTTAAATAATGTTGTTATTTTAATTAATGTTAGGCTTACCTAGTCCCTAAGACTAGGTGCCATCACGATACCCAAAAGGAGGGGAATTTGGGCCGTGACAAGTTGGTATCAGAGCCCTAGGTTCATAGGTCCTACGAGTTATAAGCGAGTTTAGTAGAGTCTTGCTGATCGGTACAGAGACGTCTGTACTTATCTTCGAGAGGCTACAAAACTATTATATTAGGATAGTATCACTTCTATCATTCCTATTGTGTGAGCTTATTGATCTCAGAGTTTGAACTTTTATCATTCCATTCTCTCACAAATGGTGAGAACACGAGCTGCAGTTATCGACGATGCTGCTCCCGGAGCAGGTATCGCTAGAGGCAGAGGCGGAGTAAATGCCGCATCCAGAGCACCTACCAGAGTAGTAGTTGAGGAGCCGCCAGTAGTTCCAGTTGGGGAGCAGGTACCGGAGGCGCCTGCTGTTACCCCCGGACTTCAGGAGACCTTAGCACAATTCCTGAGCATGTTTGTTACATTGGCTCAGGCGGGGTTGATTTCGGTTGCACCAACTATTTCATAGACGGGGGGAGGAACCCACTCCTCCGGACTCCCACACTCAAGAGCAGCGAGTTCATGTTGGTCAGGTTCCAGGTGTCATGGCGACACAACCTGTGGTCCCAGTTCAGCCTGTGGTTAGGGCAACAACATCTGAGGAATAGCAGCTTAGACTTGGAAGGTTCAAGAAATATGACCCTCCTACATTCAGTGGTTTGGCTTCATAGTGTGCACAGGGTTTTCTGGAGGAGTGTCACCGCATTCTCCATACTATGGGTATTGTGGAGATGAGCGGGGTTGCTTTTACTACATTCCAGCTCAGGGGAGCGGCTTATCAGTGGTGGCGGGCATATGAGTTGGGTAGCCCGGCCGACTCAACTTCACTTACATGGGTTCAGTTTTCAGAGATATTCGTGAGAGAGTTTGTACCTCAGTCCCTTCGATATGCATGGCGCCCAAAGTTGGAGAAGCTGCGCCAGGGTACTATGTTAGTGTTAGAGTATGCCGTGAGATTTAGTGGTTTGGTCAGGCATGCACCTGCTTTGGTCACTACAGTTAGAGAGTGTGTCCGTAGATTCATTGAGGGACTCAGGCATGATATTCGGTTCAGCATGGCTCGGGAGTTAGAGTCAGATGTTTCATTTTAGCAGGTGGTAGGGATCGCTCGCCGTGTAGAGGGCATGTGGGATCAAGAGAGAGAGAACATGCAGGGCCATGAGAGAGAGTACATGCGAGATCAGGAGAGAGAGGGAAGGGAGGTGAGGAGGCCTCGTAGACCAGAGAGATCTACTGGTCCTTATTTTTAGAGGCAGGGTACGACATGGTATAGGTTTTGTGGGTCGTCCAGTTCAGTTTGCACTTCAGGCTTCGCACATTGTTTCAGGTGATCATGGGTCTCAGAGTAGCCGTACCACAAAGTTCCCACAACCACGTCAGCAGAGAGGTTGCTTCGAGTGTGGAGATACCAGCCACATGGTGAGAGATTGTCCTAGACTCCTCACAAGTGTGTCACAGCGAAGTATTCAGGCGAGTAGAGGGTGCCCAAGAGGGGAAGGCCCGACCCATTGATGTGTTTCATATAGTAGGCTTGAGGTCACTGCACCAAATGATGTCATACAAGTATGCTTTTGATTTCTTACAGAGGGGCACCATTCATATTTTTTATTCGGTTCTGCCTATCGGGGCGAATTCCCCTATTTTTTGTCCCGCCTATAGGTGAGTTCATAACTTAGTATCATGTTTATGTGTTTGCCCCTGTTGGGAGATTCTATGAGTGATAGCTATGTCTATCATTTGTTTCTATTCATTATTGAAAGTTGTGAGACTTGAAGTGAATTCATGTTGTCTATTATGACAGGTTTGATGTGATTCATGAGTAAATTGTTTACGATTTGTGAATTGATACTCTACCGGGGTGAGAGTTTAGTAAGTGTTGTGATTTTTTTGGCAGAATTGAGTTACTGGAAGATTTCCATTGGTATGATGTGTATTCAACTTGTGATTCAGAGTTGAGGGTGAGACCCTCGCGATTCCATATGATTTGATATGTTTGAGTCGGGCTGCGTGCCATGGTGGAAGGTTATACCAGGATGAGATCCTTATGATTTGTTTATGTACTTTGATTTTTCCTATTTAAATTGATATGTATTACAGTACGGTTAGAAATTTGTGCCTGTCGGGCTTATTTGATATTTCTCTTATGTGTTTCTCTTTATATAGTAAGTCATTTTCGTTATGTGTTTCTTGAGTTTTAGCTTGCGGGGTGTGTGCCCGGTGGTGTCAGTTGTGACTTGTTGATCCGAGTGAACGGTTATGAGGTCTCCGTATTTCTTGCATTGTTGTCAGTGTTGTTGAGGTTTGAAACAGGGTTCTAACGGATATGAGGCTAATTGCCGGTGCTGGATTTGATTTCGGGCAGCTATTGTGATCACAAGTTTATTATGGGCCTATGTGTGGTGTGTCATGTTGTGTGGTCGTGCCTTGTGGGTGTAGGCATGAGTTGGTGCAGCTGGTTGAGACTGATACCGGGTATGGATTTAGAATCGGGTCTTTTGAAAATAAATAGAAGGTGAGAATTTTTACTCTAAGGCTTATCAGTGTTGGTAGAAATGATAAATTACAGTTAAGATGGTGTCGTCAGGCTTATGTGGATTGGGGTGACGTGGGGTCACCCGCATGTGTATGTTGGATATGTGCTTTCAGTGATTTGAAGACTTCGAGGCGATTCTTGGCATGTTCGAGGACGAACGATTGTTTAAGAGAGGAAGGATGTAATGAGCTGGCCGATCATTTTGAGAATTTAAGTTTCGTTCGATGGCATAAGGCCCTAAGCAGCTTCGTATTACGTGTATTGACTTGCGTGCGTGGTTGATTTTAGTTACCGGATGATTCGAAGTGATTTGGGACATTTAGTCCCTAAAACATGAAGCTTAAGTCTTAGGATTTTGACCGTAGTCAGAACTGTGTGAAGACGACTCCGAAATGGTGTTCAATCGGTTCTGTTAGCTCTGTTGAGTGATTTTGCACTTAGGAACATATCCGGACTGTGAATTTGAAGTATGTAGCAGATTTAAGCTTGAACTGGCGAAAGTCAAATTTTTGGAGTTTTGGACCGGAAGTGAACTTTTTGATATCGGGGTCGGAATGCGATTCTGAGAGTTGGAACTGATCCGTTATGTTATTTTGGACTTGCCTGCAAAATTTTAGGTCATTCCGGGTTGGTTAGATTGGTTTCGGCACGAGTTTTCGAAGTTGGAAGTCTTGGAAGTTCATAAGTTTGATTAGTGGTGCGATTTGTATTTTCTGCGTTGTTTGATGTGATTTGAGACCTTGAGCGAGTCCGTGTTGGGTTATGGAACTTGTTTGTGTGTTTAGACGGGCTCCCGGAGGCCTCGGGTGTGTTTCGGGTGGGCTACGGGTCCTTTTTCTCTATTTTTGAGCTGTTGTTTCTATCTTCAGGTGTTCTTCTTCGCGATCGCGAAGCGCCTCTCGCGTTCACGAAGTGTTACTGCAGACCACTTCATAACTCTTCTTCGCGTTCGTGAAGGTTTGCCTTTTCCTTAATCTCGTTCGCATCCCTTCCTTCGCGTTCACGAAGAGTAATTTTGGAGGAGGGAATATTTGTTCTTTGCGTTCGCGATAAATCTCTCGTGTTCGCAAAGGTCTGCTTTTCCTTTCTTCTTGTTCGCACCCGCCTCTTCGCGTTCACGTAGCTATGCCATTCCACTCTTCGCATTCACGGACGTGTTGTCGCGTTCGCGAAGCACAACTGGGCAGCTTTCATTTTTCTTCTTCGCGAACGCGATCCTTTCTCCGTATTCGTGATGCACAATCACCTGGGCATAATATAAGATTTCCATATCGAGGGTTAGGCCATTTTTATCACATTTTGACTTGTAGAGCTCGGTTTTGAGCAATTCCTTGTGGGGTTTTCAAGCAAATCGATTGGGTAAGTGTTCTTCACCTAGAATTTATTTTAATCCACCATTTTATCCTTGTTTTTATCATTTAATTTGTGTTTTGAGTTGAGGAAAATGGTGATTTTTTAAGAAAAATTTCAAAATGAAAAATCTCGATTTGAGGGACAAAATGGTATCGGAATTTGTTGATTTTAGTATGGTTAGACTCGTGAGTGAATGGGTGTGTTCGTATTTTGTAACTTTTATCCGATTCCGAGACATGGGTCCGGGTAGACTTTTTAGGGTGAATTTCGGAATTTTTGTAAAAATACCGATTTCATTAATTAGATGAGTCTATTATGGTTGTATTTATGATATGTAATTGAATTTGGCAAGATTTGGGCCACTCTGACTTATTTGTAGAAAGTTGACCTTTTAGGATTCTTAGGTCCTTATATTCACTGAGTATGAAGTTGTTCTTCATATGATTAAGTTCCTATTTACTAGTTTCACCTCTATATGCTTTAATTAGAATTAATTGCTTCGATATTCACTCGTATTGCCTATTTGACTCTTATTTGACTTAACTGAAGATTTTACCTCTTATATTGTCATGATATCTTTTCATATCTGCTTATCTTTATTTGGAAGTATTATTATCTCATCCTTAATTGAATTGTTGAATATCCTTCGTAATTTCTCAATCATAAAAGAAGTTTAGATATCCTATATCTTAGTCGACTTGTTTTATTTGGAATTATTTGACTCGTGTTAGCTTCCCTGTTGTTGAAATGTATATTGTGGGATCGTTGCTACATATTAGTTTTCTCTTGTTGAGTTGTTCGCTTTATGCCTAGTTTCTTTACTGTGGTTATTCCTTGTTAATTGGTTCTACCGTTTCTTTGTGATTTAAAGTTCTTGAGTTGATTTACGTGCTGTGCTTTCTATTATTGTCATTGTTGTTATTGTACTTGTTATGGTGATGTACGAGGTTTCTGCCTTGAGGTTGTTATTATTGTGATGTACGAGGTTTTTGCCGTGTGGTTGTGGTTATTGTGATGCACGAGGTTTCTGCCGTACGGTTGTTGTTATGGGGTTGCACGAGGTTTCTGTCGTGCTGTTGTTACTATTGATATTTGCACATGCGGCGTGATAAAGCAGGATATATATATATATATATATATGTGTGGGGGGGGGGGGGGGTTGCGCATGTGGCGAGACAAGGTGGGAACATTGTTATGCACGTGTGGCGAGACAAGGCGGGCACTTACTTTATTATTGCACACGTGGCGAGACAAGGTGGGTTTTGTCGGGGATTGATTATGATTTGTGATGGCATGGGGCATTCTTGTTATTAATATTTATATAGTGGTACACTTACCTGTGTTAGCTTTATCTTGTGAAAGCTGTGAGAAAATTGTTGATATTTGTTGTAGTGGTACAGTTACCTGTGTTAGCTTTATCTTGTGAAAGCTGTGAAAAAATATTCTACGTGATGTCCGTTATTTTCCTTATGCTTATTTGCTGGTATGGACTATGTTAGGACACTTTCACAAGCATACACGTAGTTAAGAACTCTTATCGGAAAAGAGATGTTCTTTATATTGTTGAACATAGATGCTCACCCTTGTTTACTTGCCTTCTATGTGATAATGGCTCTATTGGCACGTAAGTCGTCAGTGCGGTTATGAGGTGTTATGAGGGCACAAGATGCTAAGTGTTAGAGTTTAGGTATTGAGACCCGTGAGTTGTGATTTGTCTGATGTTCGGAACCTCGTGGAGCTTGATGACTAAAACCTAATGTAAAAGCGGTTGTAGTTGCTGAGTTATTACTTGTCCCTACTGTATTTGTGATTCCGGATTTATGTTGTGTTCCATTCACTTTTCTCTGTCAATGTTATGGTATTCCGCTGATACTTGTTGTTTCCTTTCTTATTGTCATTACTATATTGTGAGTCATATTGCATAGTCTTTATCTAGATATCAAATTTTTGTTGTTCATATACTTATACTTGTTCAGTTCATTAGACCAATGGGTGTCTTGACTGTTCCTCGTCACTACTCCATCGAGGTTACTCTTGATACTTACTGAGCACCGCTGTGGTGTACTCATTCTACACTTCTGCAAATCTTTGTGCAGATCCAGGTATTTGTTCATTAGTAGCTGTGCGGGTCGTTGCTGTGAAGACTCAAGGTAAACCTGTTGCTATGTTCGTAGGCTTCGGAGTCACGTTCAAATTTTCGTTTTGCACTGTTTATTATTATTTCTGGACAATTGTATTTAGAAGTTTTCTAGCAAACACTTTGTAGAGCTTATGATTTTTACTACCGGTTTAGGGAATTGTAAACTTTAAGAGATTTCTATTACAAATTGTTAGATGTTATTTAAATAATATTGTTGTTTTAATGAATGTTAGGCTTACCTAGTCCCTAAGACTAGGTGTAACGATCCGACCGGTCGTTTTAAACATTTGCACTTGGCTCAGTTGTTTGATGGTATGAGTAGCTCTATATGATGTATTATGACCTATGTGAATCGTCAATTTTGGCTTTCAGGTTATTCGTTATTGATTTGGAAGAATGATCTTCAACTAGAAGCTCTAAATAGGAAAGGTTTGACCAAGTTTGACTTTGCGTAATTGACCTCGGATGGGATTTCTGACGGTTCTGTTAGCTCTGTTGGGTGATTTTGGACTTAGGAGCGCGTCCGGATTGTGATTTGGAGGCCGGCAGCAAAATTTGGCTTGAAACAGTGAAAGTTGGAATTTTGGAAAGTTTGACTGGGAGTGGACTTTTTTATATAGGGGTCAAATTTCGATTTCGTTAGTTGGAGTTGGTCCGTAATGTCAAGTGTGAATTGTGTGCAAAATTTGAGGTCAATCAGACGTGATTTCATAGGTTTCCATATCGGTTGTGGAAGTTGAAGTTTCGAAGTTCATTGACTTCGAATTAAGGTGTGATTCGTTGTTTTGATATTGTTATGTGTGTTTTGAGGCCTCGAGTAGGTCCGTATTATGTTATGGACTTGTTGATATGCTTGAACGGGGTCCCGAGGGGCTCAGGCGTGTTTCTGATTGATTTCGGGCTAATTTTCCTTCATTTTGCACTGTTGTGTTCTGCTGGTTCTGGTATGATCACACCTGCGGCTGGTTTGCGCAGGTGCGATGGTCGCAGAAGCGAGAAGAGGATGGGTGAGGAAGACCGCAGAAGCGGATTTGTGTAGCGCATATGTGTGCACGCAGTTGCGGGATTTGGATCGCAGGTGCGCAAGGCTTCGCAAAAGAGGAATTTGGCATCCACATGTGCGGGGATTTCTGGGCAAAGCTATTTTCGCAGAAGCGAAGTTTTTACCGCAGATGTGGTGGTCGCAGATGCGACTATTTATCCGCAAATACGGAAAGTGCTGGGCCGAAGTTATAAAAATCGAGGGTTTTGTTCTTTCTTCATATTTTGAGATGTGGGGCTCGGATTAAGGCGATTTGTGAAGAAAATTTCATCACAAGGATTGGGGTAAGTGTTCTCTACTCAACTTTGATTACATTTCATGAATCTCTCTTCATTTTTGGCAATTGGTTGATTAATTTTAAAGAGAAATTGGGGGTTTTGGTCTAAAGTTTCATAATATGAATTTTTGATTTTTGAACACCGATTTGGAGTGATTTGAGTGAAACTAGTATGGTTGGAATCGTAATTGAATGAGTTGTCGGATTTTGGGAGTTTTGTCGGGTTCCGAGGTGCGGGCCCGGGTGTGATTTTTGGCCTGATTTGAGATTTGATTTAGGATTCGATCTTTATCATTTGGAATAGTTTCCTTGGGCTTTATTTGATGTATTTGAGTTGCTTTTGGCTAGTTTTGAGCCATTCGGAGGTCGCTACGCGCGTGATGGCATTCTTGGAGCATCGCTTCGCTTGCTCAGTATTGGAATTGGCTTGTTCGAGGTAAGTAACTCTTCTAATCTTGGAGCTCAGGGTATGAACCCTGAATATATATATTATGTGAGTTGTTGGAAGGTGAGGTACATGCTAGGTGACGGGCGTGCAGGTGTGCACCATAGAAATTATGGCATAATTGTTTCCGTAAAATTCTGTAGTCAAATAATCTTGGCATTTTCTATATAGTTTTATGTGTTAAAGAAATTGAGCTGAGAATCATATTAAAATCATGTTGAGGCTATGTGCCAGTATTATTGGGACCCACAGAGGTCATATTGCTGTGAATTAATTATTTTATATTGAAAATTCATACTCAGTCATATTCATGTCATTGCATATAATATCTCAGTCTCTGTTGTTATTTATTGATACATCATATCTGTTACGCCCCATGTTTTCGCACGTGAAAGTACGCAATAAGTAAATTGATGAAAGCTCGAAAATGAGATTTTACATCCCGCATTTTTCGTACGTTAAAGTTTCATCGTAAGTTAATCGACGTAAGTTCGGGAATGAGATTATTTTAATATTATAAGCATTTTATGCTATTTTAAACAAGTAATGAGTAAATTCGTGAAGGTGAGAGGGTAAGCAAATCAAAGAAAGTAAATTTCGTCGAAGTTTGATATTTTCGGATAAAATACGGCCCGAGCTAAAATACCCGGTATTTATAGACTAGTACCATACAAGGTACCACATGGCCGTAATAGTAAGGTGTATAAGTTGTGTTAAAAGTGATTAGTATGTTAAGCAATTTGAGATAATTATTCATTATGTGGATAATCGGGTAATTATTGATTTTAGTGAGAGATTAATAATTAATTAAGAAATTAGTGATTAAATTAATCAAGATCTTGAATAAGGTTAATAAGCCAAAACGTGGCAGCCCATGAAATGATTAATAAATTCACCAAGTGACTCATATGATATGAAGAAAGGTGGCACGTATTGGAGGGGTTCTTGGCTAAGTAATCACCCACTAATAAGTCTCTTTTTCTTATATAACTATACAAGCTCTCCTAACCAATTGCTACTGTTTCATTCATTATCCAAATGGCTAGCTGCTAATACTTTAGTGTTAAAGACATTAGAGGGATTTCCAAAAGTATCGTTTTAGAGAATAATTTCATTTTAGAATCCTGTGTCATAATTTTGGTTGGCAATACTATGTTATTGAAGATATTTTTGCCTAGATATTCCTATCAATTAAGAGATTGGAGGATACAGATGAAATCTCCAAAACAAGGAGTTTATATAAAATCATCTTCAATAGTGACGGGTGAGATTCAACAAATACAAATTATACAAGATTTAGATCAAATTCAAAAGAGAGGTACATCTATCTTCATAGTAACGTGAGTTACTTCAAAAAATAAATCATACGAGACTTCTTAGCATAATAGCAACGAGATTTTTGCGATTATAAGGGAGTACGGTGTAATCTTCCTCAAGAATATCATACGAATTTTTCCCTATTTCGATCTATCGTTACATGTTGTCTCAATCAACGGGTGTTAAAAGAATTGTCAAGAGAATCAGTTCAGGTATGTTAAGGCCATCCCTTCTTTCTTTTTGGCATGACCCAGATGATACTGAAAGAAACGAGCAAACGCACAGTTTTCATAAACGACTCTATTCATAGAAATATTAGGGGTGTCTATATTCTTGATTCCCCATGTGAATTATTATTATATCTTTTGTTCATGGGTCTCAGAAAAATACGTATTTGATAAAATTTATCAAACAAGCATATTATTTTTATGACATTCCGAGAAAATCTTATTAACGTATTTCTTAAGGCATATTATTTTTATGATATTCCGAAAAAATATTATTAATATGTTTCTTATGCATTTCATGCATTGATACATATACATTGACCCATGACCAGATGGCGTTACATACGCGTATATATGTATATTATATGTATATTGGATATGAAAAAAGGTTATGGCGTTATATACGCACTACTATCTGATCAGCTGGTATACATTGATGATTTGCCCACAGTGGCCGAAATGATATGATGGGATGCCCTCGGAGGCTTGATGATTATGAACATATATACCTATGCATGGTATGACATTTATACGCATATTCATGACATTATAAAGATGAAATGATTCACAGAATTATGCAGACGTACATGTCGAGTCATTTACTCTATGTTTCTCTCATGTCTATTATATACTGATTTTCATACCTTATATACTCGGTACATTATTTGTACTGACGTTCCTTTTGCCTAGGGATGCTGCGTTTCATGCCCACACATCTCGATAGACAGGTCGAGAGTCCTCCAACTAGGTGATCAGCTCAGCAGAAGATATCGGTGCACTCCATTTGCTCCGGAGTTTCTTGTTTGGTCAGTATGATTTAGATGTGTATGGTTTGGTATGGCGGGGCTCTGTCCCGACCTTTATAACATTTATGTACTCTTAGAGGCTTGTAAACATATGTCGTGTACGTGAAAGATTGTACGGCCTTGTCGCCCGATGTTTTGAGTTTATAAATGATCATGTTGGCCTATTAGGCCCGTATGTCACGTGTATATGATGATGTAATAAGAAAGATACATTATGTTGGTACTCGGTTGAGTAAGGTATCGGGTGCCCATCGCGGCCCATCGGTTTGGGTCGTGACAATATCATCATTTTCAGGCTATTTTCATGATATTGTGAGCCCGAGAGACTGGAGAGATTGATGACTGAGTGAGGCCGAGGGCCTGATTGCGAGGAAAATTATGGGATCGGGTTGCACGTCGCAACAGGCCATATTGGCTTTATTATAGCACGTAAGTTATCCGTGCGGATCCAGATATTATTATAGCACGTGAGTTGTCCGTGCGGATCCAGATATTATTATAGCACGTGAGTTGTCCGGACTGATGATAGCACTTGGGCTAAAGGATCCCCTCCGGAGTTTGTGTACACCCCTAGTGAGCGCAGGTACCTACTGAGTACGAGTACCGAGTGCCGAGTGTTGAGTGACTGGGAGGCATGAGAGATGGTGAGGTATCCCCGAGGGGTTGTTTATGAGTGATTGTGAGGTAAGCCCGAGGGGCTGTATACGAGTGATTGTGAGGTCTGCCCGAGGGGCTGTTTTTGATTTTATCACGGAGTTGCATCTCATTGGCATGCTCACATGACGTACAGGCATATAGATGTATTTTTCTCATACTGTACAACATCACATCATTCGTGATTTCTCACACATTTTGACAGATTGACATAGTGATGCATTTGTTTTTACACGGGTTATCTGGAAGGAAAATGAAACACCTCATTTATTATTGAAAGGATTTTTTGGGGAAAATTATTGTTTTCAAACATATTCATATTTTCGGCAACTTCGGTAAATGATTTGGGTTTTTCCTGATGTACTTGAAAGGAAGAACTATTACTTTTGAAATCATGACTTAGCTGAGCATTTTATTTCTGAGTTACTTCTTGTATTATTTGTTTTACGTTGTTATGGACTGTTGTGGACTATTGGTTTTGGACCCGACCTTGGTAGAAGCTCGTCACTACTTTCAACCTAAGGCTAGGTTTGTTACTTACTCAGTACATGGGGTCGGTTGTACTCATACTACACTTTTGTACCTTGCATGCAGATGTTGACTGTTGTTATTGCTGCGTTCGTTGGGAGCTGGATCTGAAGATGTACCTGTGTTCCGGTTGTTTCTACCTCTTATTCATGGTAGCCTTAGATTCATAAAACTCTGTTTATGTACTATTCGAACAGATGATGTATTCACTTCATACCAGCTTTGCATACTCTATTCTTAGAAGGTCATGATTTGTACTACCAGTTCTTGGGGAATGTATAAGATTAAGATATTTCTTTACTTAAATGCTTTATAAATTGTTATTGAAATTGGTTAGTGGTTAATTGGCTTACCTAGCGGGTTGGGTTAGGTGCCATCACGACTAGTCAGATTTTGGGTCGTGACAAGGTGGTATCAGATCTCTAGGTTCATAGGTTCTACAAATCATGAGCAAGTGTCTAGTAGTATCTTGCGGATCGGTATGATGACGTCCATACTTATCTTCAAGAGGCTACATGGCATTTAGGATATATATTTCCCATCATTCTTTCCTTTTCGTTCGGGATTGATTCAGCTTGAGACATAACTCTTTGAATTCCTTCCATGTACTCGTATGCGCACATGAGCGATCGGTATCAGCTGTGCATCATCGACTTGTGATTCCATGGGTGAGGTTCGAGGTGAGTATTCTGTGTTTTGGTGATGGGCCAGTCGGGAGGACTTGAGGCCATGGTTAGACCACAGCTTAAACTCGGTAGCTTCAGTTGCAACTTGTACAATTGGATTCATATCTCCGGTAATGACCCTACAGTGGAATTTGTGGCTCGATGAGCGGTGGAATGGCGGGGTGATGGGTATGATGTGACCGCGGGATGTGTTAAGACAATTTAATTATGACGAGAAGTGTTTCCTTGAAATGTGAAGGAAAGGTCATTGGGTACTTGATTTTCGATTTGATGTGGCGTACAATCTCGAGTATGAATGTTTTGAAGGATCTTTCACATCGTTAAATTTTGGGACAAACTAAATTCTCATGTCTTGTTAATAAGTTTGGACTTGGAAAGATTTAAGTGATTGCATAGTAATTGTGAGTGTGAAAGAGTATAACAAGATACCAATTTGAGGCTAAGCAGGTGGATTACCCCATGCGGAGTAATCTACGTAAGTGCATTCCTTGTGATGCGAGTAGAGAGTTTTTCTTCTGCCGACGGGGCGTATGTGTTGGGATTTGAATTTGAATCGGGTTGAGAAAGTTGACCAGAGTGTTAAGATAATGAATGAAAGTCTAGCGGACGATTGAGGTATTTTTATGGTTGGTGTTGTATGAGCTTGAGAAGAATTTTTGTTGTATTGACTACGGTATTATGACAGTAATATAGTATGAGTATTGTGAATTATGGAGTGTTTTAATCTTTGGCTTTGAGCCTAGTGGGGGAGTCTGCTATTGACAATTTGATTTTATGGTTAGCTATTAAATTTTAATTTTGGTCTGAGGTATACTTTTGGATTAGTTATGACTTGCAGAAGTTGAGATCGAGGATGACTCGAATAAGGAAATTCCTTGTAATGGATTATATTGCACGTATGAGTATATGAAAATCATGGGATGAGTGAGTTGTTATTGGTTAATGATGTAGTGCGCACGGAGTATGAATGTGATAGATAGTGTTAAAGTGGAGTACTTCTTGGAGTGTCGTTGTGCTAATGGGGCACGTGTCTTTTGGCCCATTTGGACGGTGTAATTTGGATTTTAACAAAGTGGGTAACTCTCAAGAAAGTTCCAATAAGTTCGAGGTTTATATATAGCAATTGATAATTTTATCGGACTTTGTATGGATAAAAGCCCGAGGTTTGCATTTGATGGTGCCTGGACTTACGAACATTCTGTATGACTATGGATTCTACATTTTAGTATAAGGAAGGAAAGAAGAATAATTTTAAATTCACATAAGGTATTTTCAAAGTGAGTGTTACCGTTATGGTATTTATGGAGGTGCTTTCGAAGAATACAATTGCTTAAGGGCCGTAGGGCATTGTGATTCTATGCTAGGCTTGTGGGGTGAGCTATGGCTAAAGATCGTGGCGTTTTAGCAAGGAGAAGTATCAATCTAAAGACAAATTCAGAAGAAACTCGAAGAAAATAAGACAACTGGTAGTAGGTTGGATCAATATGGTAATGGATATGATCGGTTCTTTAGGTGCTTATGATGTGGGGGTTTTCTACAGGTGCTTTGTGGCAATACATCTGGGCTTGGCGACCTGTGTGGCTTGGTTGATCTAGACAGATTCAACTCTGATGGCTTGATTATATGCAAATGGATTCCAGAGGATTTCTACCACGGTTTGAGATGGGTATTTTCCTACCACCCTGAGGAGCATGTTGAGTATTGTGATTTTCTATCAGATGGAATCAAATGGAAGGCTTCTGTCTAATCGGATCTGTATTTTACTGGTGACTCAGAATGATTATGAGGTTCTCGTATTTTTCAAATGATGGCATGATAGATGCGGTGTATTGTGTGGGATTAAGGTTGGTGAGTGCAAGGTCACGGTTTAGCTTTGAAAGGGAGGTCATAAATTCTTAGAGGGAATGAAAAAATTTCGATGTTTAGATGAATTCTATAACTATTTGGTATTGCGTGAGTAGAGTGTACATTTCAGAAGTCGCACTATATTTTGAATTATGGGTATTTCATACGTATTGCGGCACTCTCCTGGTTGATCGACTACTGATTTTAAGACGCTGCTATGTGGAATGAAAGAATGGGAGAAGTATTCCTCATAGGATGATCGTGTATAAGAGATATGTTAGACATTAGGACAGTGGAGATGGGACCAAAAATGGTGGTTCGTGTGTGCTATGGATTTGGAGACTGGGAGTTGTCAGGAGCAGATTGTTTCATGATGGTGGACTGTGAAGTCGTGGCCGAAGCTAGTCAGATGATAGTATGTATTATGATTCAGTTGTTGTGGATTTTCGGAGGGTTATTTATCTATTTGTGGGTGACTAGAGTTGATTTGGGGGTCCCTTGGTAGGCCCAATTAAGATGTGTATTCTACACCTAGTCGGAATGGTAGGCTCCATACTGCTATTGTTGAGGGATGTGTCATTCGGTTGTTGTTGAGCTTATCCGTGTTCTGAAATGATCTACGAGTTACTCTTCTATGCTACGAGGAGTTGTGATTCGTTGGTTATAAGCACACCTGGTGCAGTTCTATTTGGGCTTTATCGCGAAATTTGAGCGAGATGAGTATTTGGGTATTGCATGATCGATTGTGTAATGGTTATGTTCTTTCAGGTTTCGTGTGGCATTTTTGTTATTTGCCTCTCCGTCGTTATTGATTTTTGAGTAGGGTGACTCGAGGTAGATAACATGGACCAGCGTTTGGATGGGGTCACCCATTGCAGCGGAGTATGTTAAGGTATGAACCTTGTGTTAGAATCGGGTGATGGTTCTACGGTGTATGATGAATTTTCAGCATTTCATTGTGGAGGTACTTGTTAATTTTGCGAGGCAGTTCTCTCATTTGAGTCATTTTCCATGACTGAGTACATTTGAATTGTCGCGTATTGGTGCACGAATGGCACGGGTTGTGGCTCTGAGTTATATTGGTGCAGCATATCTGTGGAATAGTTGTGTTTAGTAATATAAGATCATTGGACCTAGAATGGTTACTATCAGGTTTGATTTCGGTCTATTCGGGAGTATAATATTGAAAGTCAGCTCAGAAAGCGATTATGGTTCTGGTTGGGGCAAGAGAGCTCTGTGACTTGTTGATCTAGTAAGTGGTCATGAAATTTCACGTATTTCTTTTATTATCAACAGTGTACGAAGGTTTTGGGATGAGGTTTGGTTCGATATGGGTTTAATACTAGTAATTGATTGGTTTTGGAGTAGTCACTGTGATCAGGACTAGTTCTATAAGCATGCGAGTTGTGTTATATGTTAGGTGATTATGTTCGTGGTTGTGGTGATGGTTATAGATTTATACAGCTTGTTCAAACTAATACAGGGTGTAAATGTAAGATTCGTGTCTTGAATGAAATTCTAAAGGTTGCAAACTAATTTCCAAGGTTTATGGGCTAAAGTTAAATCAATGATTTCAGTGGTATTGTGTTGTCAAGCCTATATGGAATAGGGTGACGGGGGTTCATCCCCTGGTACGTGTGTGGTAAGATGGAACAGTGATTTTATGGCTTGGAAACAACTCTTGGCACGTTCGAGGACGAACGTATGTTTAAGTGGGGGAGAATGTAATGACCCGGCCGATCGTTTTGAGTATTACAACCCCGCTTCCCCATTTACTGCTCAAATTGTACTTTATAGTTGTTGTGTGAATTGCCGGGGTAATTGGTTTCGATCCGGTGAGGTTTTGGAATGAATTGGAACATTTAGTTTCAAGGTTAAAAACTTAAGTTAAAATAATGACCGGATGTCGACTTATATGTAAACAACCTCGGAATGGAGTTTTGATGATTCCAATAGCTCTGTATGGTGATTTTGGGCTTAGGAGCATATCCGGAAAATTATTTGGAGGTTCGTAGTGGAATTAGGCTTGAATTGCCGAAAGTTAAATTTTTGGGAAGTTTGACCGGGGGTTGACTTTTTAATATCCGGGTCGGAATCCAATTCTTGAAATTGGAATAGGTGTGTAATGTGAAATGTGACTGGTGTGCAAAATTTGAAGTCATTCCAGATTGATTTGATGTGTTTCGGCACAAGATATAGAATTTGAAGTTTTAAAGTTCAAAGATATCGAATTGAGGTGTGATTCATCGTTTCGATGTTGTTATGTGTATTTTGAGGCCTCCAGTAGGTCCGTGTTATGTTATGGTACTTGAAGGTATGTTCGGATGGGGTCTCGAGGGGCTCGGGCGAGTTTCGGATGGCTAACGGATCAATTCGGACTTAGGAGAAAAAGCTGAAGTTTCTGCCATCTGATGCAATCGCACCTGCAGAATTCCATCGCAGGTACGAGGTCGCAGAAGCGAGCCTAGCAAGCGCAGATGCGGGCAGGGGCTGTGAGGCATTGGTCACAGGTGCGAGGGCAAATTTTGCACCTGCGTGAGCGCAGATGTGGAAGGATGCGCGCAGAAGCGAGATGGCGGGAAGCTGGGGATTTTAGCATCTGCGATGTCTTTCCCGCAGATACGGCCTCGCAAATGCGATGGTTTTCTCGCAGATGCGCAAACTAGGCAGGCAAGTGAAACCCACAAATGCGACGTTTTGCTCGCACAAGCGGAGGCGCAGGTGCGCAAATATTGTCCACAGATGCGGATTACCTAGACAGAACCCCTTAAGTTCGAGGGTTCGCGATTTTTCACCCATTTTTAGGATTTTGGAGCTCGGTTTGGGAGACTTAGGAGAGGAACTTTTTCACACAACTTGGGGCAAGTGTTCTTGACTCCCCAGTGATAATATTCCATGAATCTATCTTCATTTTTAGCAATTAGTTGATGAATTTAAAGAGAAAATTGGGGGTGTTGGCCTAAAGTTCATAATACGAATTTTTTAATTTTGAATATTGATTTGGAGTCAATATTGAGTGAAATTAGTATAGTTGAACTTGTAATTGGATGGGTTGTCGTATTTTGTGAGTTTCGTTGGATTTCGAGACATGGGCCCCACGGGTATTTTTGGGGCATGATTCCGGATTTTGTGAAAAATATTAGTATTTTGATATGAAATTAATTCTTATAATTTTTGTGAGCTGAATCAAATTAATTGTGACTAGATTCGAGCCGTTTGGGGAGTTGTTACGCGTAGAATGGAATTTCTGGAGCATTGTTTAGCTTGCTCGATATTGGATTCGGCTTGTTCGAGGTAAGTAACTCTTCTATTCTTGGAAGTGATGGTATGAACCCTGAATATATGTATTACGTGAATTGTTGGGAGGTGACGCACATGCTAGGTGACGGGCGTATGGGCGTGCACTATAGAAATTGTGACATAATTATTTCTGAGTTATTTCTTGTATTATTTGTTTTACATTGTTATGGATTATTGTGGACTATTGGTTTTGGACCTGACCTTGGTGGAAGCTCGTCACTACTTTCCACCTAATGCTAGGTTTGTTACTTACTCAGTATATGGGGTCGATTGTATTGATACTACACTCATGCACCTTGTGTGCAGATGTTGACTGTTGTTGTTGTTGCGTTCGTTGGGAGCTGGATCTGAAGATGTACTTGCGTTCCGGTTGTAGCTGGCTCTTGTTCATAGTAGCCTTAGATTCATAAAACTCTATTTATATACTACTCGAACAGATGATGTATTTACTTTATACCAGCTTTGCATACTCTATTCTTAGAAGCTCATGATTTGTACTACCAGTTCATGAGAATTGTATAAGATTAAGATATTTATTTACTAAATTGGTTAGTGGTTAATTGGCTTACCTAGCGGGTAGGGTTAGCTGCCATCACGACTAGTCGAATTTTGGGTCGTGAAAGCCCGCCTCTCGGAACCCGACATAATTTTCATGAAATCCGAACACTCATTCCATACGAGTTCAATCATACCAATTTTATCAAATTCCAACAACAAATCGTCCTCCAAATCTTGAATTTTTATTTTTGGAAGATTTTTCAAAAATCTTGATTTCTTCCATTAAAACTCGAATTAAAAGATGAATATAACCATAGATTCATGAAATATAATCACTTTCGGATATAGAACACTTACCCCAGTCGAAGTCATGAAGAAATCCTCAAAATCGCCTAAAAACCGAGATCCAAAAATTTCAATCGAAAATGAAGAAATGACAGATTTTCAATCCTTAAGTTTCTGCCGAGGTACGCATTTGCGGACAAAAACTTCGCATTTGTGAATGAACAATATTTTTACATTTACGGACTAAAACTTCGCATTTGCGAATGAACAGTGTTTTCGCATTTGCTAATGAGCAGTGTTTTCGCAATTGCGAATGAACAGTGCCGCACTAGAAACTAGCAAAAACCAAACTTCTCTAAAATGATCCGAAATCACCCTGAAACTCATCCGGGACCTCCCGGACACAAACCATATATGAATTTCAATCATAAAACACGCTACGGAGCTGCTCGTGCACTCAAAACACTAAAAAGAGATCGTCTTAACCCGATATTGACCATGGTCAAACTCCCAAATTTCTTAACTTTACTAGTCTCTCAACCAATGATCCAAAAATACACCCAAGCCCCTCGGGACCCGTCAAATCATACCAACAAGTCCTAAAATATTATATGAACTTAGTCGAAACTTCAAATTACATCGAACAATGCTAGAACCACAAATGATACCCCAATTCAAGCTTAAGGAAACTAAGAAATTCTAACTTCTACATTCAATGCCGAAACATATCAAATCACGTCCGATTGACCTTAAATTGTGCACACAGATCATAAATAACATAATGGACCTATACAATTTTTCAGAACTGAATTCTGACTCGAATATTAAAAATTCAACTCCCCGGTCAAAGTTCCCAAATATTCCATTCTCGCCATTTCAAGTCAAATTCCACTACGAACTTCCAAATATCTTTTCGGACACGCTCCTACGTCCAAAATTACCATACAGAGCTATCGAAATCATCCGAATTCGAATCTGAGGTCGTTTACACATAAGTTAAATTTTCGGTCAACTCTTTTCATTTAAGCTTCAAAAATGAGAATTGTTCTTTTAATTAAATTCCGAATCTTCCAAAAATCGAACTCGATCACACCCGCGGGTCATAATACATATTATGAAATTGCTCGAGACCTTAAGTCACTGAACGGAGCGTTAATTCTTAAACGACAAGTCGGGTAGTTACAATTTAGTATTACTTTTATTTTTTCTTAGTATTGGATATTATGGAGTGGTAATATATTACTAATACGGAGGATTCTTATGAAATTGATTTTATTAAACCTTCCTACATATTTTTAATAATAATTTAATAGACAAAATTTTATTAATTTTAAAATTTTAAATATTAAAAATTAACATAGAAGGTATTATAATCCAAAAAATAGGTTATTGCAGTTATGCTCTCTTCCTATGAGTTCTTCCGTTTAATAATTTAGGGCTATTTTGGTCTATTAATATTATATTTATATTTTTATAATAATATAGGCGCTCCTTTTTCTAAATGAATTTGGACAGTATAATACTTTCTCAAGTTAAATTAGTAATAGGACATTATAATACGTTTTCAAATTAAATAAGTAATAAAAAATTTTAAGAAGTATATCCTAAAAGTAATAGGCTTGCACGTGTATTTCCCAACAATTACTATAAAATTTATATCTATAGATAATAATTTTAGCACAACACATAATTTAAAATTATTTATTTAAATTTAAAATAAAAATCAAGGCATACAAAAAGTGCAAGTCAGTTGTTGATAGTTGTATTCGCTTTGATAAGATATAAGTAATTTTAAGTTACATATTAAAATTGGTAAAGAGGCATCAACTCGATAACAATGCTAGATAGGAGGATTAAACATTTCATGTAGATATAAACTTTCAAAAATGGAAACTTTTATCACCTTTAAAAAGAATAATTAACTGAAAAATTGAAAGTGACATATGTATTGCATGTATATATAATAAAATTGTACCGAAGAAAGAAGTTACTACTGTTTTATTTTACCTTTGATCTCTTCTATCTATATATAGTTTATGAGTTGCTACTATCTCGAGCAATATTTCGAACTGTAATTATAATTGTATAGATAAATGTATTCATGTTGTAACTTTTCATTATAAGGAGGAAGAGGCTTTTAGTCTTTAAATATGTCAACCATGTTATCCTTGCAATTAATGTACATGTATTATCATTTATTCTCTTATAATTAATTGATCACCAATTCACCTTCCCCACCCTTCTTTTGTTTTCTTCTTTTTGTTTGTGTATTTTTTTTTTCAGAAAGGCATTGCATGCGGGCTGTGGCTTCGATCTTTCGGGTTATTTTAATTTTTAACTCATTGCTAAATCACAAATCAATTCTAATCCTACTTTATTTGTATCTTCTCAAAAGTTAAGTTCTCTAGAATTAGTTCAACCTCCTCCAAACAATAGACTTCCTCTTCAAGATCAGTTGCTTGTTCCTTTTTCACCTTTTAATATTCCTTTAATATATGTTCTAGGACTCTGCAGTCTCCAAGTAGTACATTTACCAATATTGGAAGGACGATTTATTTATTATTCTTAATGGTATAAAAGCTGATCAATTTCAGTTTATATTACCTTCATAATTTTACTTCGTCGGCAGTAAATTTCTCTTCCACTACAAACTATGCATTCTATATATTATTCCTTATAAGAGTTATTTCAATGTATGCGTCCTGGCTAATTTTCATAAATTAAAGGTGGACAAAACTTAGTTGACTTCAAAATTCTAATTGTGTTCAAACTCCTGCATGTTAGACAAAATCCTAAATATATGATAATATGTCCAATATGGATCTGTCTCTTTGAAGAATTAATTTGTTTTTTGAAGTATAAATTCGGTTAATTTTTATTGTATTCAAAATCTCAGATATTGGGTGAACTCTTAAATATAGCAATATTATTTAATATTGAATTTTTCTTTAGATATATATTTTAGTCTTCATAGAACTTAAAAAGCCACCATATCTATTGCGGATGCTTTTCATAGCTGGATATTTCATGTTTATAACAATATTATTTAATACTGAATTGTTTAGACAGACCGATAGTAATTATACTAATAAAATTTTTAAAGGTAATCATGTAAGATTCTTAATGTATAGTATTATGTCCTAAAACTAATAGGATTATATGACTAATATCTATAATTTCGATTATGTCCTTTTATTATAAGTTATTAGGCTTAATATTATAAGATTATTTTTATAAACCGACATTATATTCATACTTTTATAATAATATAGATATAAATATAGATATAGATTGATCTTCACTATCTTCTGCAATATTGAAATTATTGGGAGATCGTAAAGGATGTAGCTGTCAAAGACCGATGTGGGGTAAAAGGATGGTGGACGATTTGATAATGTTCTCAAGAATTAACAAAATGATGGCAATTGCAATAAAATCTGGGGAACCCTCCTGCTCCACTCAAAAATGATTACTAATCGAATTGTTAATTTACTGTATTAAGCTAAGTCTAAAACAAAACTTAATACCGCTAGTTTTCCGACTTGGACTGTAGAAAATATTACTATATGCAATAATTACTAGTGCAATGTGATTAAACAGGAAGAGAAAAACAATCGCTAAGCAAAGGGAAATCACTAAGGAACCGTTAATTGTTAAATTAAGTCTACGAGCTTGTGAAGCCGCGGGCTTTCCGTGTGTGCCATCACTGGTATGCTCAATAAAATATTACTCCACTTATTAGCTGTGCGAGGCATATAATGTAAATTCTTTTTTCTATACGATCGATTTATAATTAAGCAGCCTAATCTATTTGATGCCTATTAATTGTAACTAGCAGGGGCGGCCCAACAACATCCGAGGTCTAAAGCAAATGTTTAATAAGAGACCTTATATATATATATATATATATATATATATATATATATATATATATATATATATATATATATATATATATATTATTTAATGAACATCATTTTTTTTTTAAATTAGACAAGTGAGGATGTGGAATTAAAAAAAATAAAAACTTAGTTTTATAAAGTACAGAAAATTAAATGAATTTAACGTTATATATATATATATATATATATATATATATATATATATATATATATATATATATATATATGTGTGTGTGTGTGTGTGTGTGTGTGTGTGTGTGTATGTAATGACCCAACCGGTCATTTTAACTTTTAGAACTCCGTTCCCTAAAATAAAATTTTTCGTATGTGCTTTTAATGATTTATGACTTGCGGGGATGGTTGGTTCGGAATTTGGGAGTGTTTGGGTTGAAACCGGAACACTTGGTTCCTTAAGCTGGCCTTAAAGTTCTAAGTTTGACTTCGGTCAATATTTTGAGAAAACGACCACGGAATAGAATTTTGACGATTCCAACAGCTCCGTATGGTGATTTTGGACTTAGCAGCGTATTCGAAATTTTATTTGGAAGTCCGTAGTTAAATTAGGCTTAAAATGGCTAAAATAAGAATTAAAGTTTGGAAGTTTGATCGGGGAGTTGACTTTTTGATATCAGAGTCGGAATACAGTTCTGAAAATTTTTATAGCTCCGTTATGTCATTTATGACTTGTGTGCAAAATTTGAGATCAACCGGACTTGATTTGATAGGTTTCGGTACCGAATGAAGAAGTTAAAAATTTTAAGTTTCATTAAGCTTGAATTAGAGGATGATTCGTGATTTTAGTGTTGTTTGATGTGATATGAGGTTTCAACTAAGTTCGTATAATGTTTTAGGACTTGTTGGTATAATTGGTTGAGGTCCCGAGGGGTTCGGGTGAGTTTCGGACAGCTAACGGATCATTTTTGGCTTTTGGAACATTGGTGATAGCTGCTGGAAATTTTTTTCTGATTTCCTTATACGCGATCGCGTGGATTGGGTTGCGATCGCGTAGGCTTAATTTGGCAGGTGAGAATTTGTTCTATGCAATCGCGTGGGCAAGTCCGCGATCGCGTAGGTTAGATTCAGTTGTGTTATGCGAACGCGTGGCGAAGGCTGCGTTTGTGAAGAGGAAACGAAGCAGAAGCTGACCACGCGCTTAATGCTTCGCGATCGCGTGAGGAGGCTCGCGATCGCGTAGGCTTGCGGAGACTGTGCTTCGCGATCGCGTAGGATTTTCCGCGATCGAGTAGGGTTAATGTTTGGGAAGTAAAATTTGTGCTACGCGATCGCGTGAGGAAGTTCGCGATCACGTAGAAGAAATCACTGGGCAGAGATTTTAAGTTCTGAAAATGGGACTTCGTCCCATTTTCTATTTTTAACGATTTTGAGCTCGGATTTAGGCAATTTTTGGGAGATTTTCAGAGAAAACAACGTGGTAAGTGTTCTTAACTCAATATTGGTTAAATTACCCGAATCCATCACTATTTTTATAATTTAATTGGTGAATTGAGTTGGAAAAGTTTGAAAACCCTCTTGGATAGATTTGAGGATTTGAGGACCGAATTGTTATCGGAATTTAGTGATTTTGGTATGGGTAGACTCGTGGTTGAGTGAATTTACTGCCTGAGATGTGGCTACGTACGCACTAGGTGACGAGAGTCCGTGCGTAGCTACTATTAATGCTAAAGTCCGAGTAGTTTAGGACTCAAAGCATGAATTACTTGTGTAAATTATATTTTTTGTTTAATTAATTATATATATATATATATATATATATATATATATATATATATATATATATATATTGTGAATTGTTAGATAAAAATATTAAAGGATGAAAATCTCATATACTTGATTTTTATGTTTAAATTAATTAATTGTTAAGAGAAATTGTTCTTCTTCCTGAATTTATCTTATAACAAATATACTCTCATTCCGGAGGTACATAAAAAAATATTCTCCTTTCTAGTAGAGGGGGCCGAACGCCTCGGCAGGATAGATGCATCTATGGATCGTGTCGCACATCCCTCGGCAGTGTACACGAAACTCTGGATCGGGCCATACGACCTCGGCAGAAATCGTGCTTAATAATAATAATCACACGATACCTTAATAGCTTATTTCAGCTTGCGAAGCTAATTGATAAAATTGAGAATCCTTGGAATTTAATGAATTATTATGCCTGCTTGTTAAAGAATTAATTGTTATTCCTGTAAATGAGATTTAATTGATAAATTGGAAATTATTTGAATTGAAGGAATTTAATTAATATATTGAGAATTGTTGCATTTGAAGGAATTTGATTATTTCTGCTGGTTAAATAAATTATTGTAAATTCTGTGAATCATGTTGATTTAAATATTCTAGTCGTATTTCAATTATTATTATTGACCCATAGTGAGTGTCAAAGTCGGCCATCTCGTCTCTACCACTTCGAGATTAGGCTTGATACCTACTGGGTACACGTTGTTTACGTACTCATACTACACTTGCTGCACTTTTTGTGCAGGACCTGAGGCAAGTACTAGTGGGGGACCTATCGTCTTACACCCACGCTATCCAGGGGCATAGTGGTGAGCTGCCTTTCTAAGCCGTTCTGCACCTACTAGTGTCTCTCCTTGTATTTTTCATTCTGTCTATTTTATTTCAGACAGTATTTGAGATTTTGTATAATCTACTAGATGCTCATACACTTGTGACACCGGGTATTGGCACACACATTGGTAGAATTTGATATTTATATTTTTCTTGGATTTAAATTTTGTCGAAATATGTTTAATTTATTAGTTGGCTTGCCTAGCTATAGTGTTGGGCACCATCACGATCTATAGGTGGAAATTGGGTCGTGACAATATGGTATCAGATCACTAGGTTCATGTAGGTCTCACAAGTTATGAGCAGACCTAATAGAGTCTTGCAGATCGGTACGGAGACGTCTGTACTTATCTTCGAGAGGCTATAGGGTGTTAGGAAACTACCTTTCTTCATATTCCATCGTGCAATTAATGTAGTACTAAATATCCTTCTCTTATTCTCTCACAGATGGTGAGAACGCGCTCGAATGAGGTTCCAGACCAGGGAAGAGCTACTCCTCAGTTGCTAGAGGCCGAGGCCGAGGGAGGGCTCCAGGCTATGGTAGAGGGCGAGGACGTCCCAGGACTGTTCCAGTTATGCCACCAATGGGTCCAGTAGAGAACCCCATTGTTGAGGAACAGGATGAGGTGCCTGTGGCAGAGCCAGCTACGGTGAATTTCACATCTGCACCGGGATTTTAGGATGTCATGGGTCGTATGCTGCGGTTCATGGACAATATGACTCAGGCCGGTTTATTTCCGGCAGACCCAGCCACATCTCAAGCGGGCGGGGGGAGCACAGACCCCTATCGCGCAAGCTCATGGACATGTAGCTGCTGTATATCAGACCCAGGGTGAATTACCCATGGGTGGAGCCCAACTAGTGGAAGCAGCTACCCCTGAGCTCAGGCCAGCTGTAGCCGCTAATCCTCAAAAACTATTAGACAGATGGACTAGACTACATCCTCCTATATTTGGGGGAGAGCGACATGAGGATCCACAGGACTTATTGATTATTGCAGGGATAGACTGCACAACATGAGGATATTAGAGTCTCATGGGGTTGACTTCGCTACTTTTCAGCTAGAGGGCTGGGCCCGTAGATGGTGGTAGTCTTATGTTCTCAGCAGACCAGCAGATTCTCCTCCCATGACTTGGGACAGGTTCACCCGTGTCTTCCTGGACATGTATATTCCACCCTCCCAGAGGGAAGAGTTGCAGTTTCAGTTTGAGCAGCTCCAGCAGGGTCAGATGTCAGTGACCGATTATAAGGCGAGGTTTTCTGAATTATCTTGCCATGCACTTATGATACTCCCTACTGAGGCGGAGAGAGTGCGGAGGTTTGTAGCCGGTTTACATACTGGCATTCAGGCCACTATGGCTCAAAAGTTTGAGATGGGTACTTCTTATGAGCTAGTTGTGGAGATAGCCCGGAGGATTGAGGGTGTGTGTCAGCGGAGCCGAGAGCAGATTATGAGAGATAAGCGGTTCAAGTATTCTGGAGAGTTCAAAGGTGCTCCGTCTGGGGGCAGAGGTCAGTTCGTGAGGGGGCAGTCCAGCAAACCCCCCATATCCAGTACCACCACCTCCTCGAGGTGCTCCAGTGCGACCTTATCTCAGTGCTATACTAGAGAGTTCTTACCGCCCACCAGCTATTCAGGGTCCTCCCAGTGGGTATTCAGTTCCCCAGGGCCAGACACTTAGTCAGCAGCCCATCGCACCGATAAGTTGTTACCAGTGCAGGGATCCTAGTCATATGCGGAGGTTTTGCCCCAGGCTTCAGGGTAGACAAGTACATCAGGGTCAGCAACCTATGCTTACCGGACCAATTGCTCCACCAGTAGTCCGATCACCAAGAGGTGGAGGACAGGTGGGTAGGGGTCGTCCTAAAGGTGGAGGTCTGCCAGGCGGAGGCCAACCAGTTGGTTCTCCGGCTCGGTTCTATGCTTTTCCGGCTAGACCAAATGCAGAGGCCTCAGATGCTGTGATTATAGGTATTAAATCTGTTTGCGGCAAAGATGCCTCAGTATTATTTGATCCAGGATATACGTATTCATATGTGTCATCTCTATTTGCTCATTTCCTGGGTGTTTCTCGTGAGTCCTTGAGAACTCCTGTTTATGTGTCCACTCCTGTAGGCAATTCTGTTATTGTGAACCAGATCTACCGGTCTTGTATTATTACATTCAGTGGTTATGAAACTATAGCAGATCTCTTATTGCTCGAGATGACCGATTTTGAAATTATTCTGGGTATGTACTGGTTATCTCCATATCATGCTATTCTAGATTGTCATGCCAAAACTGTTACCTTGGCTATTCCATCTTTGCCTAAGCTGGAGTGGAAGGGTTCATCGGTTAGTTCATTTAATCGGGTTATTTCATTTATAAAGGCTCAACACATGGTTCAGAAGGATTGTTTGGCTTATCTAGCTTATGTTAGAGATACTACTGCAGAGACTCCGGTTATTGATTCAGTTCCAGTAGTTCGGGAGTTCTCCGATGTATTTCCTTCAGATCTTCCAAGTATGCCACCTGATCGTGATATTGATTTCTGTATTGACTTGGCTCCAGATACTTAGCATATATCTATTCCACCATATCACATGGCTCCGAAAGAATTGAAAGAGTTGAAAGAATAGCTTGAGGAGTTATTAGCCAAAGGGTTCGTCAAACCGAGTGTATCGCCTTGGGATGCACCAGTATTATTTGTGAAGAATAAGGATGGCACAATGCGAATGTGTATTGATTATCGCTAATTGAACAAAGTTACTATTAAGAACAAGTACCCGTTGTCGCATATCGATGACTTATTTGACCGGTTGCAGGGTGCTAGGGTGTTCTCTAAGATCGACTTGAGGTCAGGGTATCATCAGTTTAAGATTCAAGCTTCGAATGTTCCGAAAACTACTTTTCGTACTAGATATGGTCATTATGAGTTTCTGGTAATGTCTTTCAATTTAACTAATGCCCCGACAGCATTTATGGATTTGATGAACAGGGTATTTAGGCCATATATTGATTCATTTGTCATTGTCTTCATTAATGACATTTTGATCTACTCGCGCAGTAAGGAGGAACATGAGCAACATATGAGAGTAGTGCTTCAGACATTGCGGGAACAAAAGCTATATGCTAAGTTCTCTAAACGTGAGTTTTGGCTAGAGTCTGTAGCATTTTTGGGACGTATTGTATCGGGTGAAGGTATTAAAGTTGATCCCAAAGAGATTGAGGCAGTTCAAAATTGGCATCGACCCACTTCGGCGACTGAGATCAGGAGTTTTCTGGGTTTAACAGGTTATTATTGTCGGTTTTTCATCTATTGCAGCACCTTTGACCAAATTAACCCAGAAGGGTGTTCAGTTCCGGTGGTCCGATGATTGTGAGTCAAGATTTCAGAAGCTCAAGATCGCATTGACTACAACACCAGCGTTAGTATTACCTTTCGATTCGGGAATGCATACAGTGTATTGTGACACGCGTTGGTTTGGGTTGTGTAATAACGCAGGAAGGGCGAGTTATTGCATATGCTTCATGTCAGTTGAAGCCCCACAAAAATAATTATCTGGTACATGATTTGGAGTTAGCTGCGATTGTTCACGCTCTTAAGATTTGGAGGCATTATCTTTATGGGGTGTCTTGTGAAGTTTACACTGATCATCGTAGTTTGCAGCATTTGTCGACCTAATTCTGAGACAGCGCAAATGGCTTGAGTTACTAAAAGATTATTATATTACTATTCTATATCATCCGGGCAAAGCAAATGTGGTTGCAGGCGCCTTGAGTAGGAAGGCGGAGAGTATGGGTAGTTTTGCTTTCATTTCAGCAGAGGAGAGGCCATTAGCTTTGGATATTCAATCCTTGTCTAATCGACTTGTGAGGTTGGACATTTCAGAGCCCAGCCGAGTTCTTGCATGTTTTGTAGCTTAGTCTTCACTATTTGAGCAGATCAAGGCTCGTCAGTATGGCGATCCACACTTAATGGTTCTTCGAGAAACGGTACTACGGGGTGGTGCCAAGGAAGTTACTATTAGAGCGGATGGCGTTCCACGACTCCAGGATCGTCTATGTGTTCCTAATGTGGATGGACTGAGGAAAAAGATCCTAGAGGAAGCACACAGTTCTCGGTATTCTATTTATCCAGGTTCTACGAAGATGTATCATGACCTGAGACAACATTATTGGTGGTGACGAATGAAAAAGGACATTGTTGAGCATGTAACTAGGTGTCTAAATTGCCAGGAAGTTAAATATGAGCACTAGAGGCCAAGTGGCCTACTTCAGCAGATGACTATACTAGAGTGGAAATGGGAAAGCATCACTATGGACTTTGTAGTTGGGTTGCCGCGGACCTTGAGGAAGTTTGATGCAGTTTGGGTGATTGTTGACAGGTTGACCAAGTCGGAACATTTTACTCCTATTGTGACTATGTATACTTCAGAGAGGTTGGCCTAGATTTATATTCAGGAGATAGTTCAGTTGCACGATGTGCCAATTTCTATCATATCAGATAGAGGTCCTCAGTTTACTTCACATTTCTGGAGAGCAGTACAGAGTGAGTTGGGGACCCATGTAGAGCTCAGCACAGCCTTTCATCCGCAGACCGATGGGCAGTCAGAGCGGACAATTCAAATTTTGGAGGATATGCTCAAGGCATGTATGATTGACTTTGGAGGTCAGTGGGATCGTTTCCTGCCTTTGGCTGAGTTTGTTTATAATAACAGTTACCAATCCAGCATCGAGATGGCTCTATTTGAGGCTTTATATGGCCATCGATATCGTTCACCTATCGGATGGTTTGAGCCCGGTGAGGCTAAGTTATATAGTACTGATTTGGTAAAGGATGCCTTGGAAAAGGTGAAGTTGATTCAAGAGCGACTTCGTACAGCACAATCCAGGCAGAAGAGTTACGCGGATCAGAAAGCGCGTGATTTATCATATATGGTAGGTAAAAATTTCTCTTGAAGGTTTCGCCGATGAAGGGAATCATGAGATTTGGGAAAAAGGTGAAATTGAGCCCAAGGTTTATAGGCCCATTTGAGGTGTTGAGACGAGTTGGGGAGGTTGCTTATGAGCTTGCATTGCCTCCCAGTCTATCGGGAGTTAATCCGATTTTTCATGTATCTATGCTCCGGAAGTATCATGCTGACCTATCACATGTGTTGGACTTCAGTACAGTTCTGCTAGATAAGATTTTGGGTTATGAAGAAGAGCCATTTGCCATTGTTGATAAACAAGTTTGCCAGTTGAGGTCCAATAGGATTTCTGTAGTAAAGGTGTAATGACCTGGCCGGTCGTTTCGAGAGTTATAGCCCCGTTTTCTCCATTTCTACTTCTTTTTGTGTTATTCAGCTATATTATGTTATATCGGGTTAGTTGGTTTGGGACCGGAGTGATTTCAGAGTGAATTGAGACACTTAGTCTCTTAAGTAGAAACTTAAGTTGGAAAAGTCAACCGGATGTTGACCTATGTGTAAACGATCTTGGATTTGAATTCTAATGGTTCCGTTAGCTCTGTTAGGTGATTTTGGACTTAGGAGTGCGTCCGAAATATGATTTGGAGGTCCGTGGTAGAATTAGGCTTGAATTAGCGAAATTAGAAATTTGGTGATTTCGGTCGGCAGCAGAAAATTTGATATCGGGGTTGGAATGGAATTCCGGAAGTTGGAGTAGGTTCGTAGTGTCGTTTGTGATGTGTGTGCAAAATTTGAGGTCATTCGGATGTGGTTTGGTTGGTTTCGGCATCGGTTGCCGAATTTGGAAATTTATAAGTTCTTAGGCTTGAATCCGAGGATAATTTGATGATTTGATGTTGTTTTGAGTGATTCGAAGGTTCGACTAAGTTGGTATGTTGATATATGAATTTTTGGTATTTTTGGTTGAGGTCCCGACGGCCTCGGGGTGATTCCGGGTGGTTAAAGGATTTGTCGAAGTTGGAAAATGCAGCTGAGGCTGCTGCTACTTCTATTTTCGCACCTGCGGAAGAAGGAGTCATAGGTGCGAGGCCGCTGGTGCACGTGGGGAGTGCGCAGGTGCGGGCAATGCTGGGCTAGGCAGGTTGCGCAAGTGCGAGTTGGAGGTCGCATCTGCGAGCCCGCAGGTGCGAAACCTGGGGCACAGATGCGGAAAGGGGGATGCTGGGCAGGCTTCGCAGAAGCGGAGGAAACGCGCAGGTGCGCCTTCGCAGGCACGGGTTTTGGGCCGCAGATGCGGAAGCTGGGCTCCTAAGTGAGTTCCACACCTGCGATGGATTTTTCCGCAGGTGATGTGGTGCAGAAGCGTGAAAGTTTCCGCAGGAGCGAAAAACCTGGGCAGAAACGATAAATAGAACCCTTCGCGAAGTTGGTTCATTTCCACCATTTTCAAGTCGATTTTTGGAGCTTTTAGAGTGATTTTTGAAGGGTGATTCAAGGGCTATCAGTGAGATAAGTTGCCTGAGCCCTAATACTCGTATATATGGTGATTTTCCGTTGTTTAATCATGTAATTAATGAAAATGAGGGGTTAGGGCTTGGAATGTTTGGAGAGTAATTTAAGGATTTGAAGGACCAAACGATGTCGGATTGTGATGAATTTGGTATGGTTAGACTCGTGAGTGAATGAGCTTTCTAGTTTTGTAAATTTTGTCGGATTTCGAGACGTGGGCCCGGGGGCCGGGTTTGAGCAAATTTCGGATTTTGGTTTAATTTTGTAGCTTTTCTTGTGGAATTCATTCCATCATCGTATATTGATGGTATTTTACTGATTGTGAATAGATTTGGAGCATTTGGAGGTCGAGTCCAGTGGCAAGAGCATTGCGGGGTAGAGATTTGACTGATTTGAGGTAAGTAACGATTGTAAATCTAGTCCTGAGGGTACGAAACCCCGGTTTTTTGTATCATTCTACTATTTGTAGTGACGCACATGCTAGGTGACGGGCGTGTGGGCGTGCATTGTTGGGGATTGTGACTTGGTCGATTCTGTAGCCACTGTAAAGTTACATACTTTGTTGAAACTATATGATACTTATATGTTTTAGAAAGAGTTTTTGTAAATTGGGCTGAATGCCAGGTTTGGGCCTTGTGCCAGTGCTGTTTGGACCCTTAGGGGGCATTTCTTACTATCCTCTCACTATTTTCGATTGAAAATCTATACTCAGTCATATTTATACTTGTTTACTGCATAACTCAGTTTTTTTACTCTATTTTGATGCATATAAATATTTTGGGCCGAATGCCCTGTGTTATTGAAATGCCCGAGTGGCTTGAGAGGTTTATGACTGAGTGAGGCCGAGGGCCTGATTTGTGAGGATATTTATGGGATCGGGCTGCACGCCACAGCATGTTGCATATTTTTTGGATCGGGCTGTACGCCGCAGCATATTTGATATAGGCCGAGGGCCTGAGTGATTTATGCCACAATTTGGCTTGATATAGCGCTTAGGCTGAAGGAGCCCTCCGGAGTCTATACACACCCCTAGTGAGCGCAGGTACCTACTGAGTGCGAGTGCCGAGTGCTAAGTGACTGTGAGGCATGAGTGATTGTGAGGTATGCCCGAGTGGCAAGAGTGATTGTGAGGTATGCTCGAGTGGCACGAGTGTCTGTGAGGTTTTCCCGAGGGGCTGTATATCAGTGATGTTTTTCCCGAGGGGCTGTTTATGAATTCATCATTTTTGCTCACGTTTGCATTTTTCCTCTGTTTGAAAACTGTTTAAAAAAATATCTTTAAATGATTTTTACTGGAACTGGGTTTAAACGAGATGTTTTGATTCAAATCCTGATTTTTAAAAGCATGTGGTATTTTACTGAGATTTCCTGATATGAACGTTATGTGCTTTATTGCTCGTCACTACTGCTCAGTCTTTATTTATTGTTGTTACTTACTGAGTTGGCGTACTCACGTTACTCCCTGCACCTTGTGTGCATATTCAGGTGTAGCTGGGCACGGTAGCGGTTATTGATTGTTCTGGTTGCAGATTTTCTTGGAGATAGCAAGGTAGTTGTTTGGCGGTCGCAGCCCCTGCTCTTCTCCCTCTTATCTTCCTCTAGTTGTATTTAGCTATTTTCCAGACTGAGTTAGACTTGATATTGTTAGACATATTGTAGTAGATGCTCAAGACTAGTGACACCCGATGTCGGGCTTTTCCTTCCGCATTTTTATTTTGATTGGAACTCCTTTATGAAGGTTTTTATGATAAATAACATTGAAATTATCTTTGAAATGAAAATATCAGTTTGTTTTAGAAATGAGTCGGCTTGCCTAGTTCCACGATAGGCGCCATCACGACAGGGGTTAGTTTGGGTTGTGACAGATTGGTATCAGAGCCTAGGTTACATAGGTCTCACGAGTCATGAGCGGGTTTAGTAGAGTCTTGCGGATCGGTACAGAGACGTCTGTACTTATCTTTGAGAGGCTGAAGAACCTTTAGGAAACTCCACATTCTTGAATTCTTGTCGTGCGAATCTATTGATTCTAGTAACTAAACATATGTTGTTTTATTCTCTCACAGATGGTGAGGACTCGTACTACCGGTCAGGAGGGCCAGCCACCAGTACCACCAGCCAGGGCTGCGAGAGGCCGAGGCCGCGGTAGAGGCCGTGGTAGGGGTAGAGGTGCAGCCCATACATCAGCTAGGGCAGTACCTGCAGATCCACTGGTTGTCCCAAATCAGGACCAGGTTCCAGTTGTTGATGCACCAGCTCAGGCACCACATGTGCCTATTGTGATTCTAGGCCTTCAGGAGGCCCTAGCTCAGATTCTAACAGTGTGTACTGGCCTTGCTCAGGCGGTCTCTATTTCGACGGCCGCAGCCACTTCTCAGGCTAGGAGAGGCACTCAGACTCCCGTCGCTCGCACACCCGAGCAGGTTATTCAGGGACTTCAGACACTGGAGGCACCACCAGCCTAGTCAGTTGCAGTTGCTCAAGATTTATATTAACAGTTACCAATCCATCATCGAGATGGCTCCATTTGAGGCTTTATATGGCCGTCGATGTCGTTCACCTATTGGATGGTTTGAGCCTGGTGAGGCTAAGTTATATGATACTGATCTGGTAAAGGATGCCTTGGAAAAGGTGAAGTTGATTCAGGAGCGATTTCGTACAGCACAGTCCAGACAGAAGAGTTACGCGGATCAGAAAGCGCGAGATTTAACATTTATGGTAGGTGAAAAAGTTCTCTTGAAGGTTTCGCCGATGAAGGGAATCATGAGATTTGGAAAAACTGGGAAATTAAGCCCAAGGTTTATAGGCCCATTTGAGGTGTTGAGACGAGTTTGGGAGGTTGCTTATGAGCTTGCATTGCCTCCCAGTCTATCGGGAGTTCATCCGGTTTTCCATGTATCTATGCTCCGGAAGTATCATGCTGACCTATCTCATGTGTTGGACTTCAGCACAATTCAGCTAGATAAGAGTTTGGGTTATGAAGAAGAGCCATTTGCCATTGCTGATAAACAAGTTCGCCAGTTGAGGTCCAAGAGGATTTCTACAGTAAAGGTCCAAAAGAGGGGCCAACCAGTAGAGGAAGCGACTTGGGAGGCCTAGGAAGACATACGGAGCAGATATCCATATTTATTCAGCACTCCAGGTACAATTCTAAATCCGTTCGAGGACGAACGTTTGTTTAAGAGGTGGAGAATGTAATGACCCAACCGGTTATTTTAACTTTTAGAACCCCGTTCCCTAAAATAAAACTTCTCGTATGTGCTTTTAATGATTTATGACTTGTGGGGATGGTTGGTTTGAGATTTGGAAGTGTTTGGGTTGAAATCGGAACAATTGGTTCCTTAAGCAGGCCTTAAAGTGTTAAGTTTGACTTCGGTCAACATTTTGAGAAAACGACCCCGGAAGAGAATTTTGACGATTCCAACAGCTCCGTATGGTGATTTTGGACTTAGGAGCGTGTACGGAATTTTATTTGGAAGTCCGTATTTAAATTAGGCTTGAAATGGCTAAAATAGGAATTAAAATTTGGAAGTTTGACCGGGGAGTTGACTTTTTGATATCAAGGTCGGAATCGAGTTCTGAAAATTTTCATAGCTCCATTATATCATTTATGACTTGTGTGCAAAATTTGAGATCAATCGGACTTGATTTGATAGGTTTCGGTACCGAATGAAGAAGTTGGAAATTTTAAGTTTCATTAAGCTTGAATTAGAGGATGATTCATGGTTTTAGCATTGTTTGATGTGATTTGAGGTTTCGACTAAGTTCGTATGATGTTTTAGGACTTGTTGGTATAATTGGTTGAGGTCCTAAAGGGCTCGGGTGAGTTTCGGACGGCTAACAGATCATTTTTGGCTTTTGGAACATTGTTGATAGCTGCTGGAAATTTTCTTCTGATTTCCTTATACGCGATCGCGTGGATTGGGTTGCAATCGCGTAGGCTTAATTTGGCAGCTAAGAATTTGTTCTATGCGATCGCGTGGGCAAGTCCGCGATCGCGTAGGTTGGATTCAGTTATGTTATGAGAACGTGTGGCTAAGGCTGCGTTCGCGAAAAGGAAACGAAGCAGAAGCTGACTACGCGCTTAATGCTTCACGATCGCATGAGGAGGCTCGCGATCGTGTAGGCTTGCAGAGACTGTGCTTCGCGATCGCGTGGGATTTTTCGCGATCGCGTAGGGTTAATGTTTGGGCAGTAAAATTTGTGCTACGCGATCGCGTGAGGAGGTTCGCGGTCGCGTAGAAGAAATCACTGGGCGGAGAGTTTAAGTTCTGAAAATAGGACTTCGTCCCATTTTTCATTTTTAACGATTTGGAGCTCGGATTTAGGCGATATTTGGGAGATTTTCAGAGAAAATAATGGGGTAAGTGTTCTTAACTCAATATTGGTTAAATTACCCGAATCCATCACTATTTTTATCATTTAATTGGTGAATTGAGTTGAAAAAGTTTGAAAACCCTCTTGGATAGATTTGAGGATTTGAGGGCCGAATTGTTATCGGAATTTAGTGATTTTGGTATGGGTAGACTCGTGGTTGAGTGTGTGTTCATATTTCGTAACTTTCGTCGGATTTCAAGACGTGGGTCCCACAGACCAATTTTTAATTAATTTTGGAATTTTTATTAAAAATATAATATTTTCTTATAGAATTGATTCCTATAATTTTTAGTGATTGTATCGAATTAATTTTGGCTAGATTCCAGCCAGACATAGTTGGATAATCGTGGAAAAGGCCTTATAGTGGATTAAATTTGAGCAAGACGAGGTAAGTCTCTTGTCTAATCTTGTGAGGGGGAAATTACCTCATAGGTGATTAAAATTAAATAATTGTTGCTAATTGTGGTGGCTACGTACGCACGAGATGACGAGAGTCCGTGCGTAGCTACTATTAATGCTAAAGTCCGGGTAGTTTAGGACTCAAAGCATGAATTACTTGTGTAAATTATATTCTTTGTTTAATTAATATATATATATATATATATATATATATATATATATATATATATATATATATATATATATATATATATATATATATTGCGAATTGTTAGATAAAAATATTAAAGGATGAAAATCTCATATACTTGATTTTTCTGTTTAAATTAATTAATTATTAAGAGAAATTGTTCTTCCTCCTGAATTTATCTTATAACAAATATACTTTCATTCCGGAGATACATAAGAAAATGTTCTCCTTTCTAGTGGAACGGGCCGAACGCCTCGGCAGGATAGATGCATCTATGGATCGTGTCGCACATCCCTCGGCAGTGTACACAAAACTCTGGATCGGGCTGTACAACCTCGGCAGAAATCGTGCTTAATAATAATAATCACACGATACCTTAATAGCTTATTTCAGCTTGCGAAGCTAATTGATAAAATTGAGAATCCTTGGAATTTAATGAATTATTATGCCTGCTTGTTAAAGAATTAATTGTTATTCCTGTAAATGAGATTTAATTGATAAATTAAAAATTATTTGAATTGAAGGAATTTAATTAATATATTGAGAATTGTTGCATTTGAAGGAATTTGATTATTTCTGCTGGTTAAATAAATTATTGTAAATTATGTGAATCATGTTGATTTAAATATTCTAATCGTATTTCAATTATTATTATTGACCCATAGTGAGTGTCAAAGTCGCCCATCTCATCTCTACCACTTCGAGATTAGGCTTGATACTTACTGGGTATACGTTATTTACGCACTCATACTACATTTGCTGCACTTTTTGTGCAGGACCTGAGGCAAGTACTAGTGGGGGACCTATCGTCTTACACCCACGCTATCCAGGGGCATAGTGGTGAGCTGCCTTTCTAAGCCGTTCTGCAGCTACTAGTGTCTCTCCTTGTATTTTTTATTCTGTCTACTTTATTTCAAACAGTATTTGAGATTTTGTATAATCTACTAGGTGCTCATACTCTTGTGACACCAGGTCTTGGCACACACATTGGTAGAATTTGGTATTTATATTTTTCTTGAATTTAAATTTTGTCGAAATATGTTTAATTTATTAGTTGGCTTGCCTACCTATAGTGTTGGGCGCCATCACAACCTATAGGTGAAAATTGGGTCGTGACAATATATATTATTTAATGAGCATCATTTTTTTAAAAAATTAGACAAGTGAGGATGTGGAATTAAAAAAAAATGAGAACTTAGTTTTATTAAGTACAGAAAATTAAATGAATTTAACGTTGATTGTATCACCACTGAAATGGGAGAACCCAGAAAATATACTTCCTCCGTCCCAACTTAGAGATGATTTCTAGCCCATAAATTTTTATGATTTTTGTAAGATTACGAGTTTCAAACGCCTTCCTTTATTTCATAAACTTCATGTCTAGTCAAACACTTTCACGGAGAGAGTATAATTTATGTAAGAAAAATAAATAATAAGTTAGATTATTAGATATAGTTACGTGACTAACTAATGAATAGAGAAATATAATTAAGTAAAAAAGTAAAATAAGATTGACAGAAAACTATTTTAGTTATATTAATTAGAGGAAAACATTGAGTTATCAAAAATTAATATGACAATAAAGAAATAAATTTATCAATAATAAGAGATAATTATATAAATAATGTACTACTACATATAGAAAAATAGTAATTTTGGGGCCCTTAAATATTTGGGGCCTAAAGCAAGTGCTTCACTTACTTTAGGGTGCGGCCGCCCCTAGTCACTAGTATTAGCACTCGCGCGATGCGCGGACACAATCATATTAAAATCTGATTTGTGTTATTTGAATTATGTACAAATAACCTTAAAATATAAACATTTTAGATAAAAATTATATATAGTTATTAGATATTAATTAAGAAGCGTGACATGAAATTATTTCTCAACTCTCGCAGTGGATAACCTGTTATATATATATATATATATATATATATATATATATATATATATATATATTTATAATGACTCGGCCGGTTAAATTTGTATATTTTGTATATATATATATATATATATATATATATATATATATATATATATATTGTATGTGATTTGTTTTGTTTGAGCACATTAGATCATATTATTTTAACAAAATTCTGACTATTTTATTTTTCATCTCAAATTCAAATAAATCTTATTCTTCTACATTTTTACACAATTTGTTTCTTTTTTTCCGGTTCTTATAATTATTTCATTATTCATTAATTAATATTATGTCACGACCCCAATTTTTCTCCGTATAATATCGTGACGACACCTAGTCTCCAAGACTAGGTAAGCCTAACAAGTATGAGGAATAACTGAAATATTAAGCTAAAACTCAAAACTTCAACAACTGTATTAAATAAAAAGAAATGCAACCCAAGAATAAATAACTCCCAAAACCTGGTAGATATAAGTCACAAGCTCTAAAGAGAATTACTAAATATCCCTATACATCAGAGTGAGGATAAGGAAACAACATAATAAAGATAGAGGGGGACTCCGAGGTCTACGGATACTGATAGATGTACCTTGAAATATCCACGTACGGAGTAGCTTACTGATACCTGGTCTGGTAGGAAGTACCTGAATCGGCACAAAAAGATATGCAGAAGCGTAGTAAGAGTAGACCACGATGGTACCCAGTAAGTTTCAAGCCTAACCTCGGTAGAGTAGTGACGAGGTCAAGTCAGGTCTGGTCAGGCCCTACTGAAAATAATAAGAAACAAGGCAAGAGATATAATAATATAATGAAATGACTGAGAAGTGAAACAATGAGAATTTACGGAAGGTAATAACACGGAATCAAAGAAAGACAAATACAACATAAAAGGAAAGTACAAATCTTACAAGTTAAGGAACAACAATACAACAAAATAGAGGAAATCAATAGGGGCACTCCCGAGGTACCACCTCGTAGTCCCAAAAGTAAATATCTCATAATCTTTCCTTATATCATAGCGGTAGCCTTTATATTTTATTTTAAAAAATTATTTTCTCGAAATAGCATCTTGCGCTTTAGCCCACCTTATCACACCGCATGACTTCTAGTAGTTCCTCTACTAGCCACGCGTATCAAGACCACCTTATCTCACCGCATGTGTTTCAACACCAAGACATTATACCACCGCATGCATATCATAAAATCACAATGGCACGACAGAAACCTCGTGCAAACAATAAAAACATCATGGCATAAACCTCGTGCAAATAAGAGATAAGACAAGTAGACAGGTGAAATTAGGCTAAACATGATGACTATACATGCTAAAGTAATTCAGTTAAGGCATAAAAAGGAAACTACTTAGATAAAACAATATCAAATCCTAAGGGGGATTTCCCCCACACAAAGTTAGACAAGTCACTTACCTCAAACCTCGATCAATCAATCAATAAGAAGGCCTTTCCCTTGATTTTCCAACACCGATCGGCTCGAATCTAGCCAAAACAATTTCATACTAAAAATATAACTATATGAAACTAGTTTAAATGATGAAATTATGACTTTAGCAAATAATTGAAAATTCGCTCCAAAATGTCGACCCGGGCCCATGTCTGGAACTTGACCAAAGTTACAAAAACCAAACGCTCATTCGATATCGAGTCCAACCATACAAGAATTATCCAAATCTGACCTCATTTGGCCTTGCAAAACCCAAAAAATTGGTCTAAGAACTTAAAACCTTTTCCCCTAATTTCTCAGCCCAAATCAATAATTAAAATAAGAAATTAATGATAGATTAGTGAAAATTAATCAAAAATGAGTCAAGAATCCTTACCCAAATATTTTCTCTGAAAATCCTCCAAAATCTTGCCTCAATCCGAGCTCTCAAAGTCCCAAAATGAAAATGAGAGCAAACCCTCGATTTTGAAATTTTAATCTGCTGCCCAAGTGTTTACACTACGCGATCGCGGAAATTCCCACACGATTGCATAGAACAAAATAAGGTGCCCCAACAAAATGACCTACGCGAACGCAGTTGGCACCACGTGAACGCGGATAACAAATACCCAGGCCTTACGCGATCGCGGACTGGCTCACGCGTTCGCATAGAATAACACGCGTGAACCCAACTGCCTTACTTCCTCTTCGCGAACGCGGCCTAGCCCACGCGTTCGCGATGCTCTGCCTGGCCAACTTACGCAATCGCGTACTCCACCTTGTGAACGCATAGAGTAGAAATTCAGCTTCCCCCAAACATGCCTTCGCGATCACGTACCTACTCACGTGATCGCATAGAAGAAAACCAGGAATGGACACCAACAAATCTTCAGCAGTCTTCTAAGTCCAATTTTCACCCTGTTTGCCATCTGAAATCCACCCGAGGCTCCCGGGAGCCCAACAAAATATACCAACAAATCCTAAAACATCATACGAACTTAGTCAACCCTTTAAATCACATCAAACAATGCTAAAACCGCGAATTGCACCCCAATTCAAGCTTAATGAACTTTTGAACTTCTAACTTCTACATTCGATGTTGAAACCTATCAAATCACGTCTGATTGACCTCAAATTTTGCACACAAGTCATGACATTACGAACCTACTCCAACTTTCGAAAATCGAAATCCGACCCCGATATCAAAAAGTTCACTCCCGGTCAAACCTTCCAAATTTTCAACTTTCGCCAAAATGACCTACGAACCTCTAAATCAACATACAGACAGGCTCCTAAAATCAAAATCACCATACGGAGCTATTGGAAGTGACGAAACTCCATTCCGGAGTCGTCTTCACACAAGTCAACCTACAGTCAACTCTTACAACTTAAATTTCAAACTTAGGGATTATGTATCCCAGTCCACTCCGGAACACTCCCGAATCCGACACCAAGAACCCCGACAAGTCACAAAACCACAAAATGAAATAGAAGGAGTAATAAACAGGGGATTGGGGCTAATACTCTCAAAACGACCGGCCAGTTCGTTACATCCTCCCCCACTTAAAACAAACGTTCATCCTCGAATGAGTATAGAGCCATAAGTGAAGTGGTGAAAATATGAGGATAATAGACATGCATATCATGCTCGGTCTCCCAAGTCGCCTCCTCGATTGGATGACCCATTCACAGAACCTTCACCGAAACGATGTTCTTCGACCTCAACTTTTGAACCTGCCTGTCCAAAATGGCCACCGGCTCCTAAACATAAGATAGATCCTTGTCCACCGAGCTACATACTCCACTATGTCCTTCTTTATCCGCCTCCACCAATAGTGATGCCTCAAGTCCTGATACATCTTCGTGGCACCTGGATGAATGGAATACCGTGAACTGTGAGCCGCCTGGAGAATCAACTCATACAAGCCATCTACATTAGGCACACATAGCCAGCCCTGTATCCATAATACACCATCATCTCCAATAGTGAACTCCTTGGCATCGCCTTTTTGAACCGGGTCCTTGAGGATAAGCAGATGGGGGTCATCATACTGACACTCTCTGATACGATCATAAAGAGAACACTGAGAAACCACACAAGCCAAAACTCAGCTCGCTCGGAAACATCCAATCTGACAAACCGGTTGGCCAGGGACTGAACTTCCAAGGCTAAAGGCCTCTATGCTACTAGGAGATATGCCAAAACTGCCCAAACTCTCCGCCTTGCAACTCAAGGCATCGGCAACCACATTTGCCATCCCGGGATGATATAGAATGGTGATATCATAATCCGTAAGCAACTCCAACCATCTCCGCTGCCACAAGTTAAGATCCTTCTATTTAAACAGATGTTGTGGACTCTGGTGATCAATGTAGACCTTACAAGGGGCACCATACAAATAGTGCAGCTAGATCTTCAAGGCATGAACAATAGTTGCTAACTCGAGTTCGTGGACAGGATGGTTCTTCTCATGCACCTTCAGCTATCTAGATGCATTGGCAATCACCATACCGTCCTGCATCACCACCGCATCGAGACCAATGCGTGATGCATCACAATATACCATATAGGACCCTAAACCAGTAGGCAATACCAACACTAGGGATGTAGTCAAAGCAGTCTTGAGCTTTTGAAAGCTCTCCTCACACTCCTCGGTCTACCTGAATGGAGCACCCTTCTAGGTCAGCCTGGTCATAGGTGCTGCAATAGACGAGAAACCCTTTACAAATCGACTGTAATACCCCGCCAAGCCAAGAAAACTTTGAATCTCCATAGCCGAGGACGGTCTAGGACAACTCTGCACTTCTTCAAACTGCTTCGGATCTACCTTGATCTCCACACTCGACACTACTAGTCCCAAAATTGCCAATGAATCTAGCCTGAATTCACACTTCAAAAATTTTGCATATAACTTCTTTTATCTCAAGGTCTGAAGCACAGTCCTCAGGTGTTGCTCATGATCCTCCCGGCTCCAAGAGTACACCAAAATGTCGTCAATAAACACAATGATGAACGGGTCAAGATAGGGCTGAAATACATTGTTTATCAAGTGCATGAATATTGTTGGGGCGTTGGTCAGCCCAAAAGACATCACAAGGAACTTGTAATGACCATACCCAGTCTTGAAAGCAGTCTTCGGGATATCTGGCTCCCGAATCTTCAACGAATGATAGCCTGAACGAAAGTCGATCTTAGAGAACACTCTGGCACCTTGAAGCTGCTCAAATAGGTCATCAATACGTGGCAATGGATACATGTTCTTCAATGTAACCTTGTTCAATAGAACCATCATTCTTCTTTACAAATAAGATTGGAGCACCCTAAGGCGACACATTGGGCCGAATGAATCCCTTATCGAGAAACTCTTGCAACTATTCCTTTAACTCTTTCAACTCTGCTTGGGCTATACGATAGGGTGGAATAGAAATAGACTGAGTGCCAGGTAACAAATCAATACCAAAGTGCATATCCTTGTCAGGCGGCAATGCTCGGAAGATTCGCCAGAAATATGTCTCGATAATCCCTTAATACCGGAACTGACTCTACGGTAGAAGTATCAACACTAACATCCCTCGCATATGTCAGATACGTATCACACTCCTTCTCAGCCATCCACTAAGCCTTTAGAAATGAGACAACCCTGCTAGGGACATAATCTAAATTACCTATCCACTCTATTCGTGGTAGACCTGGCATAGCCAACGTCACCGTCTTGGCATGACAATCAAGAATAGCATGATAGGGAGACAACCAGCCCATGCCCAAGATAACGTCGAAATCTACCATACTGAGCAACAATAAATCATCTCTGGTCTCAAAACCACTAAGAATAAAAAAACATGACTAATACACACGGTCCACAATAATAGAATCTCCCACGGGTGTAGACACATGTACAGGAGAACTCAAAGAATCACGTGATACACCCAAATACAGTGAAAAATAAGACGACACATATGAATAAGTGGAACCTGGATCAAATAAGACTGATGCATCTCTATGACAGATTGGAACAATACATGTGATGGTAGAGTCAGATGCAACTGCCTTCGTCCTAGCATGAATGGCATAATATATGGCATGGCATCCCTCTCTAGGGCAACCTCTACCTGCTCCACCTCCACCTCGAGCTGGCTGTGTAGGTGGGGTGGTAGCTGGTGCTATAACCATATCCTGAGGACCCGGTGGAATACACGGATCCTAAGTAATATGTGGAGGTGCACCCCTCCTGAGTCTCGGGAAATCCCTCACCACATGATGAGTGTCCCCTCACTCAAAACAAACTCTCGGAGGACGTGGTTGTTATGGTTTGCTCGGGCTTGATCGGTTGGATTGACCGCTTAAAGCACCCTGTGCAGGAGGTGCACTAGACAATGGTGGTGCATAATAGGGATCTTGAGGCCTAGAAGTGGCTAGAATCCCGCTGGAAGCTGGAAGTGCTGAATGAACATGGCGACTCACACAGCCCCTATCGTGACGAGCTGCAAATAGGGCATGGGTACCACTGTATGTGCTAGACTCTCGAGACCTCTTGGCCTCCCTCTCCTCTATGTCCCAAGTCACATACCCTCCAATCTCTTAGCAATCCCCACTACTGCCGGTATGCAATCTCCATCTCCAACTCTCGGGCCATGCTAAATCTGATACTGGGTTGAGCCCCTCGATAATTCGACGAACCCTCTCTCGAATAGTAGCAACCAAGGCTGGTGCATGCCTAGCCAAGTCACTGAAACGGACCGCATACTCCAATATGGTCATAGAACCCTGGCATACCTGCTCAAACTCTGCGCGCCATTCATCTCTGAGACTCTGGAGAACATACTCCCTCAAGAATATATATGAGAACTGAGTCCAAGTGTGTGAAGTTGCCTCGGCCGGACTACCTAACTCATATGCTCACCACCACTGATAAGCCATTCCTCTAAGCTGAAATGTAGTGAAATAAACCCTACTAGACCCCGCAACACCCATAGTATGGAGGATACGTTGGCACTCCTCAAGAAAACACTAGGCATCTTTAGACGCCAAGCCACTGAAACTAGGAGGGCGGTACTTCTTGTACCTCTCGAGCCTGAGTTGCTCCTCCTCAGAAATTATTGCTCTAACCTCGGGCTGAACTGGGGCTACCGGTTGTAATGGTATGACCTCTAGAACCTGGTCGACCTGGACTCGTTGCGCTGGAGTACGGGCGGCGGGAGTATGTGCTCCACCCCTAGCCTGAGATGTAGTAGGAGCAAATGATATTAACCATGCATGAGCCAAAGTGCTGAACATGCTCACAAACTGGGCGAGAGTCTCCTAGAGGGCTAGTGTAGTAATAGATTGTAAGGCCCCGTATAATTTTTCCAAGGAATTGTAGGTTTCGTGGTGCCGAGGTAGGTTAATAGGTTTGAGGATTGTAGAAAACGAGTCACGGTACAAACTTTTTGGGTTGAAGAATGCACTAAAGTATTGATGGGAATATTTGGCAGAAGAAGAGAAGATCACACTGCATTAGGGACATGTACATGATGCATATGCACAAGGAATACATAAAATTACACTAACAAGAATGCAAAAAATTATAATCTCCAAGTCATTTTCAAGAAAGAAAATAACAAAAATATTAGGTGCGATCACAACAAAACTTCTATAATCACAAACCTAGGCTCTGATACAAAAACTTGAAGCAACCCCTTTGGGAGGGTGCAACTTACGAAACAAATCTAATTTACTACTTACAACATTAAGATATTAATTAAAAAAAATATTCAGAATAATTTAGTAGCAGAAACAGGCCCATGCGATGAGGTCCAAAGTGCAATATTTTTATTTTTGAAAGTACTCTTCATAATTTTTATTTTATTTTTTAAAATGAAATGGAATGTCAAAATATCAACATAATGTGATATAGCCCTTCTTGAATAATCAACACGTTAAAACAACTTCCTAACAAAATTATACCTTCATTCGACATCACTGTAAGTTTGTATTGTACATCAATTTTAAACTATCAGGTATAAAAAGAAAAACTAGTTTCCTCCTTTGTACATATTTACAAGACAGTGTAAATTCAGCATATTACAAGACTTGAGTTTGCTGGCGATTCTGCGGTCAATTTCACGACCGCAGAGCTATTCCCAGGACCGCATAAGCATCCCAGAGTGGAACAGAAAATGGATAAATTTTGAAAAATAATTCTGAGGTCTGCATAATGATTTTGCTGGCCAAAAAACCATTATGTTGGACGCATAAAATTTTTGCTGGCCACATAATCGATTATGCTGCCCACATAATGATTCTGCTGCCACATAATTGCACCACAAAATTGAATTCGGGGGACATTTTTTTGGAAATTTTCTTATCCGACCCTATTTTGATATAAGGTCTTAGGGGGTCATTTTGAAGGCAAAAATCTGATATTTTTATAGAGAAGTGAGAGTGTTCTAGAGAGATGAGGAAAACATAGGCTAATTCTTCATCAATCCTTGCTCAAGACTTGGAGAATTCACAAGAAAAACTCAAAAGATCTTCACCCAAGAGGTAAGGTTCTAACCCTAGTCTTCAATTTCGAGTTTGAGCAGAAGATGGGATATTGGGAGTGTGCTTCTACGGTTTAAGAGTTGTTGTTTATGCATACATGTAAATATAAGGATGATGGGAAGGTAATTGAGCTATGAGTAAACTCTTGGTATTGAATAAGTTGCAGAGTGAAGGAAATCTTATAGAAGAACTTTGTGGTCAAATTTGCACACCTTGTGTTTGATAAAATACTCAAATAAGCTGAAACCATGAATATCTTCCTAATTTGTGTTCAATTTTGTTATGTCTCAAAATAGACTAGGATTTCTAGGATTTTCGGAACACTGTAGTAACTTAAGGAAAGCCCAAGAAAGATATGTCGGCTAAAATACTCTCTTAGAATTGAATTCCATGATGTTCCTGTAAATTTCAAGTATGGTTGGCTTCAGTTCCTATAAATTTGATTGCCCCGAGTAAGCAAAGTGTCGAAAGATGTATGTACTCAAAACGTGTTCCAATTACTCTTATCTCATCATGAACTCCTTTGGGAATGTGTTCAAGTATGGTTTATGTGTTAAAACGTTATAACTTCAATTCATGTTTCAAATAAAAGTCTGTTAAGCATAACATGGAAAGAATACTCAATGCGTTTGAAACTTTTATTGTCCATATATATATATATATATATATATATATATATATATATATATATATATATATATATATACACACACACACACACACACACACTTTAGGCCTTGATTTCGAATGTTCATATTATTGAAAATCTATAAAGATGCTTGAAGTTAAAGGAGTGAGTTGAAGATATAAAGTGTGGCCACCGTGCCAAGAATGAAAGTTATACTTGTGAACAATGGTGCCAATGAAATGAGATGATGTGAGAAAGGCTATGAAATGAGCCTTGATTCAACTGTTCCAAAAATTACTTTGAAAATATATTTGCCTAAAAGATTATGTCCTCAAGTCATGCCACAATATGGCTGTTTTAACTAATGATATGCTTTGCAAGTATTTCCAATGTGATTTGAGTTTTTACATATTCATGAGTTTAAATTGTGCATTGCCTTTTTGGGGAAAAGTATTTCAAGAATAAATGGTGTGCTACTTATTATGATTTTAACTTGCGCTTCGATTGTCAATCATTTTACTCCACTTCTCTAAAAGAAATCTATTGTTTTTAAAGCTTTCATTACTAATGAACCTAAAGTTGTGATTTATGGAATATTCTATATATTGATATTTATGATGATGATCTATGAATGGAAAGATATGAAAGTGTGGAATATGAAATACGGTCATTGTTCCATGAAAGATGAATCATATGTATGGTCAAGAAAGCCAATGAAATAATAATGTTGTAAGTGGTTGAAAGTACTAATGAGGCTATAAATGGTGTGAAAGTTTATGAGGTAAATGCAATTGTATTTTTGTTTCCCTTGTATGTATATCAAAAATATTTTTGGGAGTGTCGTTAGTCACTAAGGAAGGGTAGGTTGAAATAACCTAATTCTGAAACTGCACTTGCCGATATAGGAGTGCATTGTGATTATTCCCCTTATTTGGGATGAGATTGATGTGATGAGAATATTCTCCTTAATTGGGATGAGATGATTGCTAGCAGAGGGTGATGTCGATCGACATGGTATTGTGGTGAGACGGCCTAGCCGATCGAGTCATGATCGGATGTCATGCCGCACACATAGTGGTGATTGTAATTGTGAATACAACTCAACCCGCATACATTAGAGTGAGGCGGTAGGGCTGTTTTATGTAGACATTGTGATTGTGAATACACCTCCACCCGCATATAATGGGGTGAGGCGGTAGGGCCGATTTGTGTAGAGAATATGATTGTGATTACACCTCCGCCCGCACACATTGGCGTGAGGCGATGGGGCCGCTTTGTGTAGATTGAATGTCTTTGGGTAAGATGACCTAACTGATCGGGCCGTGATCGGACTCTATGCTAAAGTCACGATGGTATATCGGTACTAAAGATCTTCTAACCGAAAATAATATTATCTTTATGACTCGATTATCAGCTTCACAGTATTATCTTTGAATTTTGAAAATTGTTATGTTTTAACTGGGCATTTGGATATCATTGATCGTTACTTACTGTTTCCATGGTTCTCCCTTTTTATGTTGGCATTTTATTTTGAAAGAGGATAGTACTAGTACTATTCCATATGTACTAACGTCCCTTTTGCCGGGGTTGTTACATATTCAATGGATGCAGGTGGCTCAACAGCGGACAACTTTTGATCTCATTAGCAGTTATTCTCCACTCAGCAAGTTTTGGTGAGCCCTACTCTGTTCCGACTTTATGTCATTTGATGTTGTACTTTACGTTTTGAGGTATAGTCGGGACCTTGTTACCGGCACTTCCATTCTACTCTTCTGTTATACTTAGAGACTCCGTAGATAGGTTGTGGGTGGTGTTTGATGTTAGGTAATGAACGAGAAGTGTTGGTATTTGTCAAACATGTTTTACCTCGTATATAAGAAGTTGTAATATTTTGGAAATTGTAAAATGAATCTCCTTGATTAATGAAAAAGAATGTGGAGCACTTGACTCCTCTCATGTATATTTTTGGCGACTGATTCTTACATTGTTAATGGGAAAGGTTGGGTAGAAGGCATCTAGCAGGCTTGCTTGACCGTGGTATCTGAGTTGAGAATCATTCGAGTTCCCCGAGGTTAGGGTGTGACAAACTTGGTATCAGATCCTAAGGTTCTGAAGTATCCTAGGATATCTCGGAGTCGTGTCTAGTAGAGTCCTTCTTATTGGTGTGTTGTCGACCACATCTATAATTAGGAGGCTACTTGGACATTTAGGAATGTCACCCTTCTTTGATACTCCAGATCGTGCGATATAGCTCAAGATAGGTAGCTAATTTCCTCATCATATCTCTTTTTCTAGATGAGTAATCCACGAGTTCAAAGCAACACGGAGGGAATGACCCCGCCATTGAATCTTGGGGAGATTGCACCAGAGTTCGTTGGGAGAATATATCAAGCCATGGAGGGATTAGAAGAACTTGTTGCTAAGGGAAGTGCCCTTGTTCCTATCAATGTCACCAAACCACCGGATCATGTGGTAAGAGCACCTAAGAAACGGATGGTTATTTGTACCAATAAGCCAGAATGTTTGATTTGTAAGAAACGCCACTTGGGGACATGTTGGATGACTCTTGAAATATGTTATGGTTGTGGAAAGAGGGAGCACAAGAAGAACAAATGCCCTAGTTTGGGTACACCTAGCCCGGTTTGCTTGATATGCCGGCGGGCACATTTGGCGTCGAATTGTGAGTATGCTCAGGAGCATGTTAGGGGTGATAGGCTTGGGCAATTGCAAAGTCCCACACAGCAAACCGATACAAAAGTTGTTACTCCCGCTGTAAAGGCCTGAAGGAAGGATAAGGGGAATGTTTATGAAGTATGCAAAAAGGATAAACATCAGGTCAGTAGGGCGAGTCAGTTTAGCGGACCTTATCCTCATTGCGTGAAGTGTAAGAGATGTCATTCGGGAGTATGTCACTACGGTACCAATGTATGTTATGGATGTGGAGTCGAGGGGCATCAATTAAGGTACTGCTCTGTCAATCTAAAATCACCAAGTAAGTCACTCCTTACTATATCATTATGAACACTGCATAATGTTTCCTTGTTGTATATTTACATCCAGATTGAAGAGCCTTCATAAACTTGGTCTTAACAAGACGCTGAATCGCAAAACATTGCATGTACCTACTCTTTGAACGAGACGCATTATTCGGGAAGGCTATTTATCACAAATTCTCTTATTTACAACCTCTTGTGGGATTGAGCTCTATAATTATGTCCTTGAATTGAGTTATAACTCTAGGCTAATATTTCTCACTTGCTTCCCTAAATTCTCAACAAGGGACTATACCTGATGAATTTCTTACAGAATCTTTTAATTCAAATGGAGACATTTGCTCACTTGTGGATGCATGCACCGCCATAAAATTTACCTATGTGGTATCAAATACAATGTAAATCAGCCTAGTGGTGAGATCCTCCTTAAGCCACTCTTTCTCTCTCCGGTGTATGTGGCTCCTATGGTTTGAACAATCAATTTACTCCTTTGTGAATATTATCATGAAACCTTTTCATTGTCTAATAACATGAGAGCATATCTCAGCACCTATCATATGTGTACATGTCAATTGAAATGGGTCACTTGTTCGCATAAAGTTTCTGGGAAATTTGAGGTTTTGTTCATCCATCTCTGTATGACTTTCAGGTCCACTTAGATCGTTCCACAGCAAGTAGCTCACTATGTTCCTAGTATTGTAGTTACCCATGAAGTGGGCTGGTATTGCAGCTTGAGAGTTATTAAGGAAGAGACATGTCTAGCTCATAGCAAAGTGTTCATTCTCTCTAACCAATACATAATTTCATCCAATATTAATATGTCCTAGCTACATGGTTTCACTCGTGTGTGGTTGAAAGTTAAGTAGCCTTACCGCGACCTTTACTTCCTAACTTCAGGTGGATGTTTAGGATTCTAGAACATATCATGAGCATATTGATTTGAAAGACAAGTTCGTCGTATCTCTAGTCCTCTCATATAGGATCAACTACCGGGAAGGATTAAGCTGTTATAGTGATAACAATCTCACAAGTGTTCAACTTCATTTTCAACCTCTTAGGCTTGTGGCATAGATTCCTTGTGTCAGTTAATGTTAAAAGTGTAATGCAACTTCATGTATTTTGAAACCCCTATCACATTCATGGTGCAAGAATCTTCTCATTTTGAGTAAAACTGATTTTTCTACACTCCAGAAGGCGACTGGTGTCACGTACTTGGCTAATTTTCCATAAGGCTTACTATTACCGAATAAGGCACATATGGAATAAAATAATTGTTACTTTTCCTTACATAACTCATTGTCTTCCAGGGATAACTGATGTTAACGTCTTTATCCTCTTGATCATGCCTCCCATATATCACATGTCTAAAATGACTCACTTCGTTTACATCTCGGGATCATGTACATGGTTCCCACATTATCAATGTGTACTACTTAACTCAATGCCTCATTTGTTGAATCGATGATGTCATTACCATGATTAACCATGTCAGCGCTATTTGTGGTAACCCTTATATATATTAGGATATAAACTCCTAAAATACCCCTACTTAGTATATTGATGGGTCCTTGAATAATTCCAGCTCAATCTCGAACCCGTTGTTCCTCTTGGTAAAAAATCTATGGGAGTTGAAGGTTTAAACATGTCAAAGAAGAAGCATCATTCAATGATCAAACATATCGGGTGGGAAACTTTATGGTCATATTTAGGCTAGCACATCAATAGAATAAGTGATGGAGGGCCTCCAAAGGATTAATTTAAGTGTTCGGCGTAGATATTTAGAGTTGAAGAAAGTGAATGGGTTATTCTCAAAATTTTCTCCATGAATATATTGGGTGAATTGTTAAAGGAGGTAAAGTATGTGTAGTCACACTAGGCCTTATGGAATCTTGAAGGAAATAGGCCAAACTATGAGTTTGATATTTTCCCATCATTGTCCTCCATGTACCCGGTGTTTCATGTGTCTATGTCTAAGAAGGTAGTTGGAAATCCTTTGTCAGTCGTTCCGGTGGAAGCTATTGAAGGTAAAGTTAATAGATAATTGGCTTATGAGAGGTACCTAATTGTCACCCTTGTTAGACAAGTCTGGGAGTTAAGATTGTCTCTGTTAGGTGCTATGGCGCGGTCTATGAGTCGAGGAGGTCACCTTGAAGGCCAAAAATATTGTGGAAAGAAAATATTTTCACTCGTTTGGATAGCAAATGATTGTGGATCGAAAGGTACTTGCTATGTGTTATGATTTAAATATGTGCAGCTCATGTCTAGATATCACTTTTGATAATATAATACCCGTAATATTGAGATTAGTGCTGCTGATACATATTGTGATTCTTTGTCGAGTTGTGGATGTGTTGTTAGGGTGGTTTTTGTGATTCTCTGGCAGATGGATGGGCCCCATTTACAGAGGAATCTCTGCCGAATTTTCTGAAATTTTTTGGAATTTAGTCAAAATTTAGGAGCTTGACGTGTGTGAGAAAAGAGATAATTTATGTTAAGTTTTTGGGGGCGGCATCTACTTCTCATTCGAGGATGAATGATTCTACGTGGGGGAGAATGTAAGGCCCCATAAAATTTTGCCAAGGAATTTAAGGTTTTGTGGTGCCGAGGTAGGCTAATGGGTTTGAGGATTGTAGAAAATGAGCCACAGTATGAACTTTTTGGGTTGAAGAATGCACTGAAGTATTGATCGGAATTTTTGGTAGAAGAAGGCGATTATGCGGTCAATTTCACGATCGCAGAACTGTTACACGGACCGCATAAGCATCGCAAGGTGGAACAGACAATGGGAAAATTTTGATTAACAATTCTGCTTGCCACATAATGATTTTGCTGGTCGCAAAACCATTATGATGGGCATAATCATTATGTTGGACGCATAAAAATTTTGTTGGCCACATAATCGATTCTGCTGCCCACATAATAATTCTGCTGCCACATAATTGACTTCGGGGGTCATTTTTGGAAATTTTCTTATCCGATCCTATTTTGATATAAGACCTTAGGGGAACATTTTGAAGGCAAAAATCTGATATTTGTAGAGAGAAGTGAGATTGTTCTAGAGAGAGGAGGAGGAAACCCTAGGCTAATTGTTCATCAATCCTTGCTCAAGACTTGGAGAATTCATAAGGAAAACTCACAAGATCTCCATCCAAGAGATAAGGTTCTAACCCTAGACTTCAATTTCGAGTTTGGGCAGAAGATAGGAGATTGGGAGTGTGATTCTTGGGTATAAGAGTTGTTATTTATGCATTAATGTAAATACAAGGATGGTAAGAATGTAATTGAGCTAATATGAGTAAACTCTTGGTATTGAATAGGTTGTGGAGTAAAGAAAATCTTGTAGAAGAACCTTATGGTCAAATTTGCACACACAGTGTTTGATAAAATGCTCAAATGAGTTGAAACCATGAATATATTCCTAATTTGTGTTCAATTTTGTTATGTCTCAAAATAGATTGGGATTGCTAGGATTTCCGGAACAGTGTAGTAACTTAAGGAAAGCTCAAGCAAGGTATGTTGGCTAAACTACTCTCTTAGAATTGAATTCCATGATGTTCCCATAAGTTTCAAGTGTGGTTGCCTCAAGTTCCTTATTCTCATGTTCCGAGTTGTTCCCTATAAATTCAATTTTCCCGAGTAAGCAAAGTGTCGAAAGATGTATGTACTCAAAACGTGTTCCTGTCACTCTTATCTCATTGTGATCTCCTTCAGGAATGTGTTCAAGTATGGTTTATGTGTTAAAACATTATAACTTCAATTCATGTTTCAAATGAATGTCCGTTAAGCATAACTTGGAAAGAATACTCAATGCGTCTGAAACTTCTATTGCTCATATATACACTTAAGGCCTTGATTTCGAATGTTCATATTGTTGAAAATCAATAAAGATGCTTGAAAGTGAAAGGAGTGAGTTGAAGATACAAAGTACGACCACCGTGGCAAGAATGAAAGTTATACTTGTGGCCAATGGTTCCAATGAAATGAGATGATGTGAGAAAGGCTATGAAATGAGCCTTGATTCAACTGTTCCAAAAATTACTTCGAAAATATATTTGCCTAAAAGTTTATATCCTCAAGTCGTGCCTCAATATGGTTGTTTTAACTAATGATATGATTTGCAAGTATTTCCAATGTGATTTGAGTTTTTACATATTCATGAGTTTAAATTGTGCATTGCCCTTTTGGGGGAAAGTATTTCAAGAACAAATGGTGTGCGGCTCGTTATGATTTTAACTTGCGCTTGGATTGCCAATCATTTTACTCCACTTCTCAGAAAGAAATCTATTGTATTTAAAGCCTTCATTACTAATGAACCTAAAGTTGTGATTTCCAGAATATTCTATATATTGATATTTCTGATGATGATCTATGAATGGAAAGATATGGAAGTGTAAAATATGAAATACGTCCATTGTGCCATGAAAGAAGAATCATATGTATGGCCAAGAGAGCCAATGAAATAATGATATTGTAACTGGTTGAAAGTACCAATGTGGCTATAAATGGTGTGAAAGGTTATGACGTAAATGCAATTGTATTTCTATTTCCCTTGTATATTAATAAAAAATATTTTTGGGAGTAATGTTAGTCACTGACGAAGGGTAAGTTGAAATAACCTAACCCCGAAACTACACATGCCGATGTATGAGTGCATTGTGAATATTCCCCTTATTTGGGATGAGAATATTCCCCTTAATTGGGATGAGATGATTGCTAGCAAAAGGGTGATGTCGATCCACACCGCATTGTAGTGATACAGCCTAGCTGATCGGGTCATGATGGAACGCCATGTCGCATACAAAGTGGTGATTGTGATCGTGAATACACGTCCACCCACATACATTGGGGTGAGGCGGTAGGGCCACTTTGTGTAGAGATTGTAATTGTGAATACACCTCCACCCGCATACAATGGGGTGAGGCAGCAGTGCCGCTTTGTGTAGAGAACGTGATTGTGATTATACCTCCGCCCGCACACATTGAGGTGAGGCGGCGGGGCCGCTTTGTGTAGATCAAATGTCTTTGGGTAAGATGGCCTAGCCGATCGGGCCGTGATCGGACTTTGTGCTAAAGTCACCGTGGTATATCAGTACTAAAGATCTCCTAACCAAAAATAATATTATCTTCATAATTCGATTATCATCTTCACAGTATTATCTTTGTATTTTGAAAATTGTTATGTTTTAACTGGGCATTTGGATATTATTGATCATTGCTTACTGTTTCCATGGTACTCCCTTTTTATGTTGGCACTCTATTTTGAAAGAGGCTAGTTAGCTTTACATACTAGTACTATTCTATATGTACTAACGTCCCTTTTGCCTAGGGCGTTGCATCTTGAATGGATGCAAGTGGCTCAACAACGGACAGTTTTGGATCTCGTTAGCAATTATTCTCCACTCAGCAGGTTTAGGTGAGCCATACTCTATTCCGGGCTTTATGTCATTTAAAGTTATACTTTACGTTTTGACGTATAGTCGGGGCTTTGTCACCGGCACTTCCATTCTACTGTTCTGTTATACTTAGAGGCTTCGTAGACAGGTTGTTGGTGGTGTTTGATGTTGGGTAATGAACTAGAAGTGTTAATAATTGGTAAACATGTTTTCCCTAGTAATTATGAACTTGTAATATTTTGGAAATTGTAAAATGAATCTCCTTGATTAATGGAAAAGAATGTGGAGCACTTGACTCCTCTCATGTATATTTTTGGCGACTGATTCTTATATTGTTAATGGGCAAGGTTGGGTAGAAGGCATCTTGCAGGCTTGCTTGACCGGGGTATCTCGTTGAAGGTCGGTCGCGCTGCCCGAGGCCGGGGTATGACACAGGCATCTAAGGTGCCTGCCCTCGAACTGGAGCTACTGGTGGATCCTCTGTAGCAGCTCGTGCGGGTGTTCTGGCTGCACCACGTGGACGTCCTAAGCATCTACCCCAGCCCCGACCTCTCGCGGCTCAAGCAGGGGGCGCGAGTGTCTGGTCATCAAATCCATCTATATGTGTCCTCACCATCTGTCAGAGAATAGAAAGATAGAAATTTAGAATCTGAAGTCAAAACTTTTGCACGATAAGGAATCAAAGAAATGAAGCTTTTCCTAACAGTTTCATAGCCTCCCGAAGATAAGCACAGATATCTCTGTACTGATCCGCGAGACTCTACTAAACCTGCTTGTGACTCATAACACCTATGAACCTAGTGCTCTGATACCAACTTGTCACGATCCCAATTTTCCTCCGTAGGACGTCGTGACGGCACCTAGCCTCCAAGACTAGGTAAGCCTAATAAGTATGCGGAATAACTGAAATATTAAGCTAAAACTCAAAACGTCAACAACTGTATTAAATTAAAAAACTGCAACCTAAGTATAAACAACTCCTAAACCCGGTAGATATAAGTCACAAGCTCTAAAGAGAATTACTAAATATCCATATACATCAGAGTCTGATGAGGATAAGCAAACAATATAATAAAGATAAAGGAGGACTTCGAGGTCTGCGGACGCTGGCAGATATACCTTGAAGTCTCCACGTACGGACTAACTCACTGATCCCTGGTTTGGTAGGCAGTACCTGTATCTGCACAAAAAGACGTGCAGAAGCGTAGTATGAATACATCACGATGGTACCCAGTAAGTGACAAACCTAACCTCGATAGAGTAGTGACCAGGTTAGGTCAAGGACCTAATAGAAATAATAATAATAATAATAATAATAATAATAATAATAATAAACAAGGCAGAAGATATAATAATATAATAAAATGACTAAGAAGTAAAACAATGAGAATTTACGGAAGGTAATAGCACGGAATTAAAGAAAGACAAATACATCATGAAAGGAAAGCACAAATCATACAAGGTAAGGAACAACAACAACAACAACAACAACAACAATAACAACAACAACAACAACAACAACAACAACAACAATACAACAAAATAGAGGAAATCAACAGGGACACTCCTGAGGTACCGCCTTGTAGTCCCAAAAGTAAATATCTCACAATATTTTCTTATATCAACGCGGAAGCCTTTATATTTTGTTTTGAAAAATTATTTTCCCGAACTAGCATCCCGCGTTTTAGCCCACCTTATCAAACCGCATGACTTCTAGTAGTTTCCCTACTAACCACGCGTATCAATCCCACCTTATCTCACCGCATGCGTTTCAACACCAAGACCTTATACCACCGCATGCGTATCAATAATCACAACGGCACGGAAGAAACCTCGTGCAAACAATAAAAATCGTACGGTAGAAACCTCGTGCAACAATAAAAATCGCACGGTAGAAACCTCGTGCAACAACCAAACAATCATCTCAATAATAATCACGGTAACCAAAACATAACAACTGAAAGAATGATATTTCAAGGATAGCAATCTCAAGTAAAGAATCCCACAATTAAATAAGGAATATGAAATCAAAAAAGTAGGTAATTCAACTAAGCATGTAGTACAAGTTGCAAATAAGAGATAAGATAAGTAGACAGGTGAAATTAGGCTAAACATAATGACTATACATGCTAAAGTAGCTCAGTTAAGGCATAAAAGGAAACTACATAGATAAAATCAAAATTTCAACATTTATCTCGTGTACGCACTCATCACCTCGCGAACACGGCCCTCACATATCACAAATTGTCACAACAATACCAAATTCTAAGGGGGGTTTCCTGCACAGAAGGTTAGACAAGTCACTTACCTCAAACCTCGCTCAATCAATCAATAAGGTCTTTCCCTCGATTTTCCAACTCCGATCGACTCGAATCTAGACAAAACAATTTCATACTATAAATATAACTATAGGAAACTAGTTTAAATGATTAAATTACGAATTTAGCAAAGAATTAAAAAATCGCTCCAAAAAGTCGACTCAAGACCATGTCTCAGAATCCAACCAAAGTTACAAAAACCGAATGCCTATTCGATATCGAGTGCAACCATACAAGAATTATCCAAATCCGACCTCATTTGGCCTTTCAAAACCCAAAAATGTGGTCTAAGAACTTTACACCTTTTTCTCCCAATGATATATTAGTGAAAATTAATCAAAAATGATTCAAGAATCCTTACCCAATTATTTTCTCTGAAAATCCCCCAAAATCGCGCCTCAATCCGAGCTCTCAAAGTCTCAAAATGAAAATGACAGCAAACCCTCAATTTTGAAATTTTAATCTGTTGCCGAGGTGTTTACACTAAGCGATCACGTAGAACAAAATAAGTTGCCCCAACAAAATGACCTACGCGAGCGCGGTTGGCACCGCGCGAACACGAATAACAAATACCTAGTCCTTACGCGATCGCGGAGTGGCACACGCGTTCGCATAGAATAACAAGCGTGAACCCAAGCGTAGCCCACGCGTTCGCGATGCTCTACCTGGCCAACTTACTATATTTTTTATTTTCCAAACTAATTCTTTATATAAATTTTTTCATATTATCTCTAATTTATTTTTATTATTTAATATTTAATATTTTTTATTTTATACTAAACATGAGTTATGCGGTCATATCCGCTATATGACCTTTTCATCATAATAGACAAAAATAACTTTCTCAGCTCAAATTTAAATACGATTTATCCTTCTTTTTCCTTTATGATGGAATTTTTTATTTTTAATTTTCTCTATTTTTTTTTCTTATTTTTGCTATTATATTATTCAATACTTAATAGTATTACATTGCCATGTGGCTTTTTATTAGCTTGTGTTAATTTAATTTTCACCTCTACCACTCTCATTTTAATATAATACAGATAAAAATTAAAAATTATTTCAATAGTAATTTTGACTCTATTGCTCATATTCCAAAATATGATTTTTCTTATCATATTTCAAAAAAGAAAAATTTCATCCGAAACTCAAATAAGTCTTATCCTTCTATTTATTAAATTGGACTGCATTTTCAAAAAATCATCTTATGCTTTCAAACATAAACTAACTGCATTCAATTCAAATATTAATCATAAAAATATTTTTTAAAATTTGTTTGAACGCATTATATCTAACTATTGTAATGATATTTTCACTATCATTTTATTATTTCTCTACGTAATATTTATAAAAATATAAAAATTATAAAATAGAAGAAAACAGATCATGTGGTTACTGAATAACTATAGGAATCCTTATTTTTTTAAAAGCTTTCAAATCTATTTACTATAAATATATGAGTCAATCTTAATTGATATTTACCATAAATTAAATTTGATCAAATTTAATTTGTCTTAATCTTTATTAGATTTGTCTAAATCTATTTGGATTATGTCTTAGAAGTGCAAAGTGGCATTTTCTCAAATTTGTAAGGAGCAAGAACTTCATTTTCTTGACCACATCCTCCCATACTAGCAAATTTTCTTCGTGCCTGTGATCTTCATTTGCCAAAAAATATTCACACTTGTTTGCCGATCTCAAATATCCATTTTTCTTGATCATCTCTAAAAAGTTCTCTCAAAATCAGCATCTCTATTTTGGATCTTCACACTACCATCAATATTCTATCTAGTCTATCCTACCGAAGGAGTTTCACTAAATGCTACTAGTAGCTAGTGTATTTGCTGTTGTACATATGTGATTTGTAATTCCGATAAGGTCAAGTGATTAATCACAGGAAACTCGGCGATAGATTATAGTTTCTTCACGTTCCTCTAATAGATGTTCAAGAAAAATCGAAGCAAAGAATTGTCCGGTGCACTAAGCTACCGCTATATGCACTTATAGCACGGGATCCTGGAAAGGGCCGGATCACAAGGGTCTATTGTACGCAGTCTTATCCTGATTTCTGCAAGAGGTTATTTGCACGGCTCGAACTCATAATCTCCTGGTCACATGGCAGCAACTTTATCAGTTACGCCAAAACTCCCCTTCGAAAAATCAAAGCAAATTAACTTAAAAACTCGATATGTATTTGGTTTGGTATGGTTATGGTATTGAACAAGATAAGATTGAACCAAATTATGAATTTATTTATTGTTATATGATTTTTTTTCTTTAAAAATTAGACAGACTAACATGACTATTATAGAAGATCCATCTTTTAAATCTAAATGCTCGTTTTAAAGTGTAGTAACTTACTTAATCAACAAATGTTGTTTAAATAATCTCTTGTTCTTTCATTTTTACAAGCTAATATATTATTACGTCATCTCTCTTTTTTGATTGTGAGATACCTTATTTAATAATTCTTAATGTAAACGAAACATATTTTAGTTTTTTCATTCATGAGTTTGGCATCCATATTGAAAATGTGAAGACCCAAAAGGTTATCTTTAAATTTAATAATTAATTCTGTGTTTTAAAATCTCAAAAAGCACTATTTATCATTTCTTGACTTGTCAGTCCGTATAATTTTTCGGAAAATTTTTATGTGAAAAATTGATTAAAATGTGAAATACAGCCTTAAACCTCAATTAAGTTGACTTTGGTCAATATTTTTAGCAAACGGACCCGGATCAGTATTTTGAAAGTTTTGGTAGGTCCGTCTCGTGATTTGAGACTTGGGCGTATGCCCGAAATTTAATTTGGAGGTCCCTAGCTCTAGTTATGGTCATTTAACGGAAACTAGAAATTTAAAGGCTAAAGATTTTCAAAGTTTGACCACGGATTTGACTTTTTGATATCGTGGCCGGAATCCGATTCTGGAAATTAAAATAGCTCTGTTATGTTATTTGTGACTTGTGTGCCAAATTTGAAGTCATTCCGGATTCATTTAACATGTTCGGCACAAGATTTGTAAATTGAAAAGTTTAAAACTCAAAAGTTCGAATCGAGGTGTGAATTGTAATTTTAGCGTTGTTTGATGTGATTTGAGGTATCGACTAAGTTTGTATGATATTTTAGAACTTGTTGGTATATTGGGTTGAGGTCCCGGGGGTCTCGGGTGGATTCCAGATGGTTAACGGATCAAAATTTGGACTTAAGAAAAAATCTGAAATTTTGGCCTTCAGGTGTAATCGCACCTGCGGATTTTAGACCGCAGATGCGGGCTCACAGAAGCGGTCAAGTTTTTGCATAAGCGAAAATCGCAGATGCGATCAAATTTCCGCAGATGCGGTCAAGTTTCCGCATAAGTGGAAATGCTGGACAGAATACATAAAAATCGGAAGTTAGCCATTTTTACTCATTTTTGAGTTTTGAGTCTCGGATTTAGGCGATTCCAAAGTAATTTTTTACGACTTTGAATTGGGTAAGTGTTCTTTAATCAAAAGTTATTATATTTCATAAATCGATGTCTATATTCATCTTTGATTTCGGATTTAGATGGAAGAAATTGGAATTTTTGTAAAACTTTCTAAAAATAAAAATTTAAGATTTGAAGGTTCATTTGACATCGGAATTTGATAATTTTTGTATGGTTGGACTCGTATCGGAATGGGTGTTTGGATTTCGTAAGTTTTTCTGAGATTCGAAACGTGGACTCCACTGTCGATTTTTGAGATGAATTTCGGATTTTAATCCGGAAAATTAGAAAATTTATATGGAATTAATTCCTACGATTTGTATTGAGTATAATGAATTATTTATGACTAGATTTTATTGAAATAAAACCCTTGAATTATTTGCTACATGAATTTCATGTGTAATGATGTATAGGCAAGGTGGCGAGTGCCTATACTTTGTAAAATTAATTATTTATTTAATTATTTAAACATCTTAAATTATTTTAAGACACGAATTAATTGTTATAATAATTGTTTCTCTCATATTCCTTGTCAAATATTAATTCTTGAATTCCTGCAATAATTGTTACATGCTTATTTATTTTATGTATCTTAATTTGTACTTGACATTTAGCATATTAAAATTTAAACTGCCTATTTTCTCCCTGATTTCCACAATTAATTGCTACTTGTCATTGCTTGTTTCATAAATAAATTATAATTATTGTATGTCTTGATGTTTAATAGTTTTTCATTGAACGTAGTATTTATTGGAGTATGTTTATTACATTTAAGAGTTGTTAAAATATATGGGGGGGATCGGATTGCACGCCGCAACGGAAATAAAAATAAATATATGGGGGGATCGGGTTGCACGCCGCAGCAGATTTATTTAAAAGTTTATATTGGGGGATCGGGTTACACGCTGCAATAGAGTTTTTATAAGTTTATATTGGGGGATCGGGTTGCATGCCGCAATAGATACAAGTTGAGGGATTGTGACTGCTGAATTGACTTCAATTATTGATATTATTTATCGGTCTTACTACTATTTCCGTTATTATTATTATTATTATTATTATTATAATTGTGTACAGGTTAATGTAAGCGACATACCTTAGCCTCGTCACTACTTCGTTCAGGTTAGGCTCGGCACTTACCAGTACATGGGTCAGTTGTACTGATACTACACTCTGCACTTTTTGTGCAGATTTTGGAGTTGGTCCCAGCGACGTACTGTAGATTTGTCCGGATACAGCTACCAGTGGAGACTTGAGGTATAACTGCACAGCGTTCGCAATTCTGAAGTCCCCTTCTATCTTATCTCAGTTGTGTATTATATTTCAAACAGCTTGAATTTTTTTCAGACCTTTATTTGTATTATTCTAGAAGCTCGTGTACTTATGACTCCAGTTCTGGGATGCTATTTAGATATCGCGATTATTATGGATTATTCACTTTATTTCAGACTTTATTTCCACGTTTGTTTCCTTGTTATTAATTAATTTAAAATTTTGTTAGAATGACTAGTTATATTCTAACGTTGGCTTGCCTAGAAAAATACGGGTCATGACATAAAAATACAAGGACTCATTTCTCTATTCTAATCTATATATATATATATATATATATATATATATATATATATATATATATATATATATATATATAGATATATAGATATATATAATTGAGGGCCCTAGGCCCAGTGATGTGGCACTCTCAAATAAGAGCAATTGAATATCCTCCGCTTTAGTTTTTTCTGCCTATACACGCAACACTTCGAAAAAACCTTCTCTAAACTTTCAACCCCGTTTTCCCTGTTCAATTTCCCCGGACCTCTAACTTTGTTAATTTATTTCTATAAAGTCAACTACATCTGCCGTCTTTGTAAATTTCTTCTTTGGGGGAAACGGAAAAAATAAAGAAGTTGTCTCTATGCTTACACAAATTCAGTTTCCTTCGTCGCCAACGAAGACATCCGAAGAACACCATCACCCGACCACTGTTTCAAATATTCGCTCCATAATTGGCGGTCTGTAATTCTTTCAAAGTTTAATATTTATCATTTATATACGACTTATTCTTATATATTTGACTCTTACTAACTTGTATGAACTCTAATTTAATTGTATTGGTGTGGACAAACAAGTATAAAAAAAGTATGAGGTACAGTCCAAACTTTCTTCGCTATTATTTTTTTCCTCCAAATCAGAACTTATAATGTCAATATTCTATGAAAGTATACTTTTGTCCCCTAATCAATAACTAAGGATGTACAAATTCTAAAACACTTTCAAAAAATCCAAAGATTCTTCACTACTATGATTTTTTCACAATTGATACTAATGTGTCGCTAATATGGAGTTGAAGAATGTTCTATTACTGATAATTTCTTTCCGAGCAAAGTTCGAGAACAATATCTTTAAATATTCTACAATACTATAGTTTTCCCTAATCAATAACTAAGGATCTAAAGATTCTATTTAACTTGCAACTTGCAAAAATACAAAAAAAAAAAAAAAAAAAATATCAATGCTACTATGATTGTATCGCAATCCATAATTAAATCTGTAAATATTTTTTTCAAAATTCATAATTAAATCTGTTAATATTCTGAAATACTATAAGTATTTACCTATTAAATAATTATTTACTTCTACTAAGTGTCTCCCTTGGCGCACTAACTCCTTGAAAACTTAATGAATATGAGTCAATGACCGAAAGAATGTTCAAAAATATAAAAAAAACTTAGTCAAATAAGATCAAGATTAAAGGTCTATTAAGCAATCCAAGCAGAGTCTCATCACTGTCGTTGAATCGAGAGATGTTTGCTACTTTGCCGAAGTGATCCTTGAAAGCATAAGGGTTTTTGGAGTTTTTAATTACTGTTTTGGGGAAAGTTTTGGTGAATTACTTAATTTTATACATGTCAAGAAAGTGATAATACTTATATAAACTTAGATATAAGGATAAAGAAGGTGATTGGCTTTTTGTTAATAGAATATTTTATCCCCTTCTAGGTACTAGTACTAAATTATTGTTCATTTAACTTAGAAAAAAAAAAAAATAAGTTGATCACTAAATACAGGATACTACACTATGTTGAATTCAAAGAGAAAAACAAATAAAATGAAAAAAGAGAACTGGTATTGGGCCTCGAGCCCAAGTCTTATGGTGAGGGAGGACATAATGCAACTTATTAAACCAACGGAGCAGTTCAGCTTTTCTGCTTGAGGGAGCACATCAAAATTATTTGAGGGGTCCTTGATGTATATATAAATATATATATATATATATATATATATATACACAGTTTTTGTCGAGGTTAGTGGGTTTCGCTGACTCCTCTCATTTCCATGTAGGTCCGCCTCTAATTAGAAGATTAGTATTATTATATTTGTTCTGCTTAACTCTTTTGTGATTCGATAGATTAGTATCATTAAATATAGAGTTTTGTAATATTACCACTACTATACTTTTCCTGTTCTACCCTTTTGTGTTATGCTTAAAGATCATACATGTATTTAATATAGGAGTTGTAGAAAAGGAAATAGGTGAAGGAAAGGAACTGTAAGAAGTAAAATCATTCTCTTAACTACATCCCTATGAGACTATTTTAAGGAGGCTGCTCCTTAATATTAATTTACCAGACCGTGGATCAAGTATATTTGTCTTTTGTCATTTTAATTGTTCGGAGGAGATACGTGCATTCGACACTGCATATGGCCTTTCACTGTTATGGGGAAGTAGCTTGAAACTGGTTTGAAGCGAACTATATATATATTACTGGTCCTCTTCTTGAGGTACATTACCACTGTATTCTTCAAATCATTTCAGGGGCTGATTCAGTCTGTGTTTGAGCTGCCCGATGGCTTCTTCTATTGCAGGCCTTTATATTGGTTTTCCCCAACCTTGCACTACAGTCGTTAGAGCCAATATGTCCGAGAATGTCGATTCGGATGAAATTTTTTCCTGCTATTTTTCTTCTTTTTTATTTGGATTTGGATTTTACATTGTTTATCTTGAGATTGAAATTTATGTATTAACAAAATGTGAAAAAGAAGGAAAAATGAAAATAGCATCTGAAATTGGTGTTTGCAGCATATATAGGTTTTATAATTATATTGAAGTATGCTTAGTATGTTAAAAGCGACATAATTTTTTTTGTTTCCATTGTGTTTATACTTGCCAGTAACCTGAGGTATATAGAGATTCTTGGTCAAACTCAAAATTGTACTTATATGATCGTCGCACAAAGGAACAACAAAAGTAGTAGAAAAGAGAGGACGAACCACCAGTCAAGAATTATCTCTCTTCTCGCTTTCCTTCTCCGAGGAAAAAGAAGTATTGTGCCCAACTCTAATTGATATTGTTCTTTATTCGTGAAACTTATATAATTATTTGAATCTAAGAGAAATATTTCTCTGTCTCATATTCTTGATTTTTCTTCATCTTTAGGTTGATATGTAGCAATAAAGTTTGCATCTTTTGATTGTTTTATTGTTCAATTTGTAAGATTTACTTAATCTTGAATATGTTCACTTAGTAAAACTTTCATCTAACATTTTATGCATGGATAAAATGTCCCGTCAATTTTTTCTGGACACATAATGAGATGAAGATGTTGCTTTTCTCATCCGGATATGTAATGAGGTAAAATTTTGCCTTTCTCACACGGATACATAGTGAGGCAAAGATGGTGCCTTTCTCATTTCAGATTGAGATGGGAACTCTTGAAATTTGTTGGAGTAATATTTGAACATTTTGAATATTCATTTTCAGTAAAAGAGCGGACACTTGGACGTTTCTCTTTGTTAGCTCTTTTTTACTCGGAATTTGTTTAGGTTGGATTTTGGGTTATGATAGTACACTTTGTTTTGTAGATACCATGAGAACAGCGGGAAATTCTGATACATTATTTTAATACACGTCGAAAGGTGGTGGTGCTAGCAGCAAGTATTCCAGTTATTTATACAGGAGATGATCCTGGACAACGTCGTAGTTATACGTTGTTGTAATGACCCGACTGGTTGTTTTGAGAGAATAAGTCCCAAACTCATATTTATTGCTCCTTCTATATTACTTTTGTGTTTATGTGACTTGCTGGGATGATTTATTTTTGGTTTTGGGGTGAAATGAGACACATAGTCCCTAAAATAAAAGTTTAAGTCGTAGGAATTGACCGTAGGTTGAATTGTGTGAAGACGACTCCGGAATGGAGTTTTGACAGTTCCTATAGCACCGTAGAGTGATTTTGGTCTTAGAAGTGTATTTGGATGTTGAATCGGAGGTCCGTAGGTCATTTTAGCGTCAATTGGCGAAAGTTGGAAAATGGGATAATTTTTGAAAAGTTTGATCGGGAGTGAACTTTTTGATATCGGGGATTCTGATTCCGAAAGTTGGAATAGGTCTGTAATGTCAATTATGACTTGTGTATAAAATTTGAGGTCAATCGGACTTGATTTGATAGGTTTCGGTGTCGGATGTAGAAGTTTGAAGTTTTAAAATTCATTAGGCTTGAATCGATGTGCAATTCATATTTTTAGCATTGTTTGATGTGATTTAAAGGCTCGACTAAGTCCGTATGATATTTTAGGACTGGTTGGTGTGTTTGGTTGAGGTCTTGGAGGCCTCGGGTGGTTTCCATATGGTTAACGGATCAAAAATTGGACTTGGAGCATAGCTGAAGCTTTATTGTGTCTGGTGTAATCTCACTTGCGCATTTTGAGCCACAAGTGCGACACCGCAGAAGCGGCCTTTGAGCCGCAAAAGCAGAATTGGGGCTGCCCAGCTGAGCCCGCAGATGCGGTCATGGCCCCGTAGAAGTGAGAAGATTGGCGTATATGCGGAGAATGCGCAGGTACGAAGAGAATTCTGCACCTGCGGTTGCGCAGATGCGAGGGTGAAGACCGCAGAAGTGAAGGCCCAGCTCTAGTGGTTAACCGCATAAGCAGTTGTGTTTTCCGCAAAAGCGGTGCCGCAGGTGTGGCTAAGTGGACCGCAGAAGCGGAACCCCTGGGCAGTGTTTAAAACCAAAGGGTTTCGTGATTTCTCTCATTTTGGACTTTGCAAACTCGGTCTAGGGCGATAATTGAGAGCATTTTCGTGGGATTTCTTGAGGTAAGTCTCTTGTACTTATTTTTTATCAATATTCTTGTTTCCCCATTGATTTTTCCACCTAGATTGTGTGTGTTTAAGGTGAAATTTGGGAGTTTGAGGCTAGGAATTTGGAGAGTTTAATTTGTGGATTTGAATGGCGACTTGGTGTCGGATTTTGGTAATCTGGGTCTGAGTGAACTCAATATCGAATGTGTATTCGTATTTTGTGATTTTTATCCGATTCTGAGACGTGAGCCCGGGTCAACTTTTTGGGGCGATTTGGGTCTGAGTGAACTAGAAATTTGTTTATTATAGTTGTATTCATGATATGTAATTTCTTTTGGCTAGATTTGGGCCATTCGGAGTCGGAAAATCGAGGGAAAGGCATCCTTATCGATTGATTGAGCGAGATTTGAGGTAAGTAACTTGTCTAACTTTGTGTGGAAAAAATTCCCTTACGATTTGGTACTATTGTAACACCTTGTGATATGTGAGCATCGTGTACGCGAGGTGACAAGTGCGTACACGGGCTAATTGTGAAAATTTCGATTCTTGCTGAGTTGTCTTCTTTAAAATTCCTTAATTGAGTTGCCTTAGCATATGTAGTGATCATGTTTAGCCTAGTATTGCATGTCTACATGTCTTAACTCTTACTTGCAATTTGTACAACATGCTTAGTTGAATTACATGCCTCCCTTGATTTGAATTAAATCTTTAACTATAAGATCTCTTGCTGTAAATTCGTTGTTCCTTCGGTTATCTGCTGCATATTTACTTTGGGACTACAAGACGGTTCCTCGGGAGATCCCCCTGTAATGCATATTTACTTTGGGACTACGAGGCATTTACTCGAGAGATCCCCTTGTACTGCATATTTACTTTGGGACTACGAGGCGTTTACTAGGGAGATCCCCCTATACTACATATTTACTTTGGGACTACAAGGCAGTTCCTCGGAAAATCCCCCTGTATTGCATATTTACTTTGGGATTATGAGACAGTATCTCGGGAGATCCTCCCTGTCGTGTATATTTATATTTGGAACTACGAAGCGGTACCTCGGGAGTGCCCCTGTTGTTACCTCTAATTGCTGAGCTGTTAATTTCTTAAACTTCTCGTTGTTTTAAATTCGCAATCATTTCAAAATATTATTATATCTTCTGCCTTACTTTTCTTTTAAACTAGTAGGGCCCTGACCTGACCTCGTCACTACTCTACCAAGGTTAGGCTTGGCATTACTGGGTACCGTTGTGGCATACTCATACTACACTTTGCATATCTTTTTGTGCAGATCTAGATTCTTTCTACCAGACCACTTACTAGTGAGTTGGACAACACGTGGAGACTTCAAGGCAGATCTGCCGGCGTCTGCAGACCTCGGAGTCTCCCTCTATCCTTACTATGTTGTTTTCCTTATTCTCTTTAGACTCTGATATATAAAGATACTAAGTATTTGCTCTTAGAAGATTGTGACTTGTTTTCACCAGGTTTTGGGAGTTTTAATTTATGGAATCGCAATTTTATATTTATATATCATGTGTTGAGATTGGAGTTCAATTTATTATTCATTTATTCCGCATATTGTTAGGCTTACCTAGTCTTAGATACTAGGTGCCATCACGACATCCTATGTAGGAAAATTGGGGTCGTGACAAGGTGGTATCATAGCTCTAGGTTCATAGGTATTATGAGTCACAAGCAGGTTTAGTAGAGTCTCATGGATCGGTACAGAGACGTCTGTACTTATCTTCGGGAGGCTATGGAACCGTTATGAAAAGTTTCACTTTCTTTGATTCCTTATCGTGCGAGATTTTTGACTTCGGACTCTAAACGGTTGTCTTTCTATTCGACACCTGCGCCCCCTGCTAGAGCTGCGAGAGGCTGGGGCCGGGGTAGAGGCCGGGGATGTCCACGTGGTGTAGCCAGAGCACCCGCACGAGCTACTACTGCGGAGCCACCAGTAGCTATGATTGGAAGACAGGCACCTAAGATGCATGTCACTACACCAGCCCTCCAGGAGACTCTAGCCCAGTTTCTAAGCATGTTCAGTACCTTGGCTCAGGCAGGATTGTACTGCAGTGGATTCGGGTAGACCAGGATCCAGAGATCATACCGATGCAGCTGGTAGCTCCAGTTCAGCCCAAGGTTAGGGTAGCAGCTTCTGAGGCGGGGCAGCTCAGGCTCGAGAGGTACAAGAAGTACCACCCTCCTACTTTCAGTGGCTTGGCGTCAGGGGATGCCCAGGGTTTTCTTGAGGAGTGCCACCGTATCCTCCCCACTATGGGTATTGCGGAGACTAGTAGGGTTTGTTTCACTGTATTCCAGCTTAGAGGAGCGACCTATCAGTGGTGGCGCGCATACGAGTTGGATAGTCCGGCTGAGTCAACTTCACTCACTTGGACTCAGTTCTCAGATATATTCTTGAGAGAGTATGTTCCCCAGAGTCTCAAAGATGCTTGACGCGTAGAGTTTAAGTAGTTGCGCCCGGGTGCTATGATCGTGTCAGAGTATGCAGTCTGATTCAGTGATTTGGCTAGGCATGCACCAGCCTTGGTTGCTACGGTTCGAGAGCGGGTTCGTCTATTTATTGAGGGGCTCAACCCCAGTATCAGATTGAGCATAGCCCAAGAGTTGGAGATGGATATCACGTACTTGCAGGTAGTAGAGATTTCTAGGAAGTTAGAGGGTATGCTGACTCGGGATAGAGAGGATAGAGAGGCCAAGAGGTCTCGAGAGTCTAGCACTTACAGTGGTACTCGTGCCCCAGCGGCAGCTCGTCAGGGCAAGGGTTATATGGGTTGCCCTGTTCATTCAGCACTTCCAGCCGCCAGCGGTGCTCCGGCCACTACTAGGCCTCAGGATCCCTATTATGCACCGCCAATGTCTAATATACCTCCTGTACGGGGTGCTTTTAGTTGTCAGTCTAGTCGATCAGGCCCGAGCCAGTCGCAGCAGCCACGTCCTCTGAGAGCATGTTTTGAGTGTGGCGACACTCGTCATTTGGTGAGGGATTGCCCCATATTTAGGAGGGGTGCACCTCCACAGATTTCTCAGGCACCGCCTGCTCCATTAGGTCCTCAGGCTATGGTTACAGCACCAGCTACCACCCCACCTGCACAACCAGCTAGAGGTGGAGTTCGGACATATAGAAGTCGCCCTAGAGGGGGAGGCCAGGCTAGATATTACACCCTTTCTGTTAGGACAGAGGTGCTGCATCAGATTCTGTTATCACATGTACTGTTCTGGTTTGTCATAGAAGTCTTATTTGATACAGGCTCCACTTATTCCTACGTGTCATCTTATTTTGCTTCGTATTTGGGTGTATCCCGTGATTCTATGTGTTCACATGTTTATGTATCTACACCCGTGGGTGATTCTACTTTTGTTGATCGTGTGTATCGGTCGTGTTTGATTGTCTTAGTGGTTTTGAGACCAGAGCCGATTTATTATTGCTTAGTATGGTGGATTTGGATGTTATTTTGGGCATAGACTGGTTGTCGACCTATCAGGCTATCCTTGATTGTCATTCCAAGATGGTGACGCTAGCTATTCTAGGTCTACCATGGCTAGAGTAGAGAGGTACCTTGGATCATGTTCCTAGCAGGTTTGTTTCATTTCTTAGAGCTCAGCGAATGGTTTAGAAGGGGTGTGATGTGTATCTGGCCTATGTGAGAGATGTTAGTGTTGATACTCTTACCAACGAGTTTGTTCCGGTAGTGAGGGACTATTCAGATGTTTTTCCAGCGGATCTTCCGGGCATGCCGCCCGACAGAAATATTGACTTTGGCATTGATTTGTTACCGGGCACTCAGCCAATTTCTATTCCACCTTATCGGATGGCCCCAGCAGAGTTGAACGAGTTAAAGGAACAGTTGCAAGAGTTGCTCGATAAGGTTTTCATTCGGCCCAGTGTATCGCCTTGGGGTGCTCCTGTATTGTTTGTGAAGAAGAAGGATGGTTCTATGCGAATGTGTATTGATCATCGCCAGTTGAACAAGGTTACATTGAAGAACAGGTATCCATTGCCATATATTGATGACCTATTTGATCATCTTCAGGGTGCCAGAGTATTCTCTAAGATCGACTTGCGTTCAGGCTATCATCAGTTGAAGATTCGGGAGCCGGATATCCCGAAGACTGCTTTCAGGACTCGGTATAGTCATTACGAGTTCCTTCTGATGTCTTTTGGGCTGACCAACGCCCCATCAACGTTCATGCACTTGATGAACAGTGTATTCCAGTCCTATCTTGACTCCTTCATCATAGTGTTTATTGACGACATTCTGGTGTACTCCCGGAGTCGAGAGGATCATGAGCAGCACCTGAGGACTGTGTTTCAAACCTTGAGAGAAAAGAAGTTGCACGCAAAAAATTTGGAAGTGTGAATTTTAGCTAGATTCTATGGGATTTTTGGGTCATGTAGTATAGAGTGAAGGGATTAAAGTAGACCCAAAGAAGATTGAAGTAATACAGAGTTGGCCCAAACCGTCCTCAGCTATGAAGATCCGGAATCTCCTTGGCTTGGAGGGCTATAACCGTCGATTTGTAGAGGGTATCTCGTCTATTGCAGCACCTATGACCAGATTGACCCAGAAGGGTGCTCCGTTCAGGTGGACCGAGGAATGTGAGGAGAGCTTTCAAAAGCTCAGGACTGCTTTGACTATATCCCCAGTGTTAGTATTGCTTACTGAATCGAGGTCCTTTTACGGTGTATTGTGACGCGTCGCGCATTGATCTCAGCGTGGTGTTGATGCAGGATGGTAGGGTAATTGCCTTCCAGACAGTTGAAAGTGCATAAGAAGAATTATCTTGTCCACGACATTGAGTTAGCAGCTATTGTTCATGCCTTGAAGATCTAGCGGCACTATTTGTATGGTGTTCCTTGTGCGGTTTTCACCGATCACCGGAGTCTACAACATTTGTTTAAACAGAAGGATCTTAACTTGCGGCAACGGAGATGGTTGGAGCTGTTTAAGGATTATGACATCGCCATTCTCTATCATCCCAGGAAGGCCAATGTGGTGGCTGATGCCTTGAGTCTCAAGGCGGAGAGTATGGGCAGTTTAGCATATCTACCAGTCACAGAGAGGCCTTTAGCCTTGGATGTTCAGGCCTTGGCCAACCAGTTTGTCAGATTGGATGTTTCCGTGCCTAGCCGAGTTTTGGCTTGTGTGGTTTCTTAGTCTTCTATTTATGATTGTATCAGACAGCGTCAGTATGATGACCCCCATATGCTTGTCCTTAAGGACATGGTTTAGCATGTTGATGCCAAGGAAGTCACTATTGGAGATGACAGTGTATTATGGATACAGGGCAGGCTAGGTGTGCCTAATGTAGATGGTTTGTATGAGTTGATTCTCCAGGAGGCTCACAATTTGCGATACTCCATTCACCCAGGTGCCACAAAGATGTATTAGGACTTGAGGCAGCACTATTGGTGGAGGCGGATGAAGAGAGACATAGTGGAGTATGTCGCTCGGTGCCTAAATTGTCAGTAGGTGACGTATAAGCACCAGCGACAGGGTGGATTGCTTCAGAGGATAGAGATTCCAGAGTGGAAATGGGAGCGAATCACTATGGATTTTGTTGTTGGGCTCCCACGGACTCAGAGGAAGTTCAATGCAGTTTGGGTGATTGTGGATAGATAAACCAAGTCATCTCATTTCATTCCTATGGTTACTACTTACTCTTCGGAACAGCTGGCTCGGGTTTACATCCGCGAGATTGTCAGGCTTCATGGCGTATCGGTATTTATCATCTCTGATCGGGGTACACACTTTAGATCACGGCTCTGGAGAGCCGTACAGCATGAGTTGGGTATTCGTATGGAGTTGAGCATAACATTTCACCCTCAGACTAACGGATAGTCCGAGCGCACTATTCAGATATTAGAGGATATGCTTCGTGCGTGTGTGATTGACTTTTAGGGTGTTTGGGATCAGCTTTTTCGACTTGCGGCAGGCGAAGCTAGGCTATTGGGTACAGACTTAGTTCAGGATAACTTGGAGAAGGTTAAGTTGATTCAGGATCGACTATATATAACCCAGTCCAGGCAGAAGAGTTAGCGGATCGGAAGGTTCGCAACGTTGCATTCATGGTTGGGGAGCGGGTCTTGCTCCGGGTTTCGCCCATGAAATGTGTTATGAGGTTCGGAAAGAAGAGCAAGTTGAGCCCTAGGTATATCGGGCTTTTTGAGATTCTTGAGAGGGTTGGAGAGGTGGCTTACAGACTTGCACTACCACCTAGTCTCTCTGCAGTTCATCCAGTATTCCATGTTTCCATGCTCCGGAAGTATCACGGGGATCCATCTCACGTGTTAGACTTGAGCTCAGTCCAGTTGGACAAGGATCTATCTTATGTGGAGGAGCCAATGGTCATTTTGGACAGGCAGGTCCGAAAGTTGAGGTCAAAGAACATCGCGTCTGTGAAGGTTCAGTGGAGGGGTCATCCGGTCGAGGAGGCGACTTGGGAGACCTAGCATGATATGCGCAGCCGTTATCCTCGTCTTTTCACCACTTCAGGTATGTCTCTATACTCGTTCAAGGACGAACGTTAGTTTTAAAAGGGGGAGGATGTAATGACACGGCCGGTTGTTTTGAGAGAATTAGCCCCGAGCCCCTATTTATTGCTCCCTCTATTTTATTTTTGTGGTTACATGACTTGCCGGGAGGATTTATTTTTGGCTTCGGAGTGAAATGGGATACATAGTCCCTAAAATGGAAGTTTAAGTCGTGGGAATTGAATGTAAGTTGAATTATGTGAAGACAACTCTAGAATAGAGTTTTGACGATTCATATAGCTACGTAGAGTGACTTTGTTCTTAGAAGCGTGTTCGGATGTTGAATCGGAGGTATGTAGGTCATTTTAGCATCAATTGGCGAAAGTTGAAAAATGGGATAATTTTTGAGAAGTTTGACCGAGAGTGAACTTTTTGATATTAGGGTCGAATTCTGATTCTAGAAGTTAGAATAGGTCTGTAATGTCAATTATAACTTGTGTGCAAAATTTGAGGTCAATCAGACTTGATTTGATAGGTTTTCGAAGTTTTAAAGTTTATTAGGCTTGAATCGATGTGTAATTCATATTTTTAGCGTTGTTTGATATGATTTAAAGGCTCGACTAAGTCTGTATGATATTTTAGGACAGGTTTGTGTGTTTGGTTGAGGTCTCAGGTGATTTTCGGATGGTTAACGAATCAAAAATTGGAGTTGGAGCATGGCTAAAGCTTTATTGTGTCTGTTGTAATCGCACCTGCGCATTTTAGGCTGCAGTTGCGACAACCGCAGAAGCGGCCTTCGAGCCGCAGAAGCGGAATTGGGGCTGTCCAGCTGAGCCCGCAGATGCAGTCATGGCCCCGCAGAAGCGAGAAGATTGGCGCAGATGCGGAGAGTGCACAGGTGCGAAGGGAGTCCCACACCTGCAGTTGCGCAGATGCGAGGGTGAAGACCGCAGAAGTGAAGGCCCAGCTCCAGTAGTTAACCGCATAAGCGGTTGTGTTTTTCGCAAAAGTAGTGTCGCAGGTGCGGCTAAGTGGACCGCAGAAGCGGAACCCTAGGGCAGTGTTTAAAATGGAAGGGTTTCGTGATTTCTCTCATTCTGGACTTTGCAAACTCAGTCTAGAGCGATTTTTGAGAGCCTTTTCGAGGGATTTCTTGAGGTAAGTCTCTTGTACTTATTTTTGATCAATATTCTTGTTTCCCCATCGATTTTCCCACCTAGATTGTGTGTGTTTAAGGTAAAATTTGGGAGTCTGAGGCTAGGGATTTGGAGAGTTTAATTCGAGGATTTGAGTGGCGACTTAGTGTCGGATTTTGGTAATCTTGGTATGAACGAACTCGATATCGAATGGGTGTTCGTATTTTGCGATTTTTACCTGATTCTGAGATGTGGGCGCGGGTCAACCTTTTGAGATAATTTTTTGATTCTTTGCTTAAGTCATAGTTTCAGCATTTAGATTAGTTTATTGTAGTTGTATTCATGATATGTAATTTCTTCTGGCTAGATTTGGGCCGTTCGGAGTCGGAAAATCGAAGAAAAGTCATCCTTATCGATTGATTGAGTGAGATTTGAGGTAAGTAACTTGTCTAACTTTGTGTGAGGGAAATCCCCTTAGGATTTACTACTGTTGTAACACCTTGAGATATGTGAGCGTCGTGTACGCGAGGTGACGAGTGCGTACACTAGCTAATTATGGAAATTTCGATTCTTGCTGAGTTGTCTTCTTTAAAATTCCTTAATTAAGTTGCCTTAGCATATGTAGTGATCATGTTTAGCCTAGTATCGCATGTCTACGTGTCTTAACTCTTACTTGCAATTTGTACAACATGCTTAATTGAATTACCTACTTCCCTTGAGTTGAATTAAATCTTTAACTGTAAGATCTCTTGTTGTAAATTCATTGTTCCTTCGGTTATCTGCTGCATATTTATTTTGGGACTACGAGACGGTTCCTCGAGAGATCCTCTGTACTGCATATTTACTTTGGGACTACGAGGCATTTACTCGGGAGATCTCCGTTTACTACATATTTACTTTGGTACTACTAGGCGGTTCCTCGGGAGATCCCCCTGTACTGCATATTTACTTTGGGACTACGAGGCGGTACCTCGGGAGATCCCCTCCCCCTTCCCCGGTCATGCATATTTATATTTGAGACTGCGAGGCGGTACCTCGGGAGTGCCTCTGTTGTTACCTCTAATTGCTGAGCTTTTAATTTTTGAAACTTCTCGTTGTTTTAAATTCGCAGTCATTTCAAAATATTATTATATCTTCTGTCTTACTTTTCTTTTAAACCAGTAGGGCCCTGACCTGATCTCGTCTCTACTCTACCGAGGTTAGACTTGGCACTTACTTGGTACCGTTGTGGCGTACTCATACTACACTCTACACATCTTTTTGTGCCGATCTAGGTTCTTCCCACCAGACCAGATACCAATGAGTTGGACCGCACGTAGAGACTTCAAGGTAGATCTGCGAGCGTCCGTAGACCTCGGAGTCCCCCTCTATCCTTACTATGTTGTTTTCCTTATTCTCTTTAGACTCTGATGTATAAAGACACTTAGTATTTGCTATTAGAAACTTGTGACTTGTTTCCACTGGGTTTTGGGAGTTGTAAATTATGAAATCGCAATTTTATAATTATATATCATGTGTTGAGATTGGAGTTTAATTTATTATTTATTTATTCCGCAAATTATTAGGCTTACCTAATCTTAGAGACTAGGTGCCATCACGACATCCTACGGAGGAAAATTGGGGTCGTGACAGTTGTGATAAATTAAAACTTAATTAGTCATCTCTGCATTTCTTCATCCTTCGCTTACAACTTAGATATCATGAGTTTTTTTCGAAGTAGCATCACAAATCTTTTCATGAATGTTATTTATTATATTTTTCGGCCTTTTTTGCCTTTTTCACTCTATATATTGCCCCTCTAAAAAATTTTGGTTCTTTTGTTTTCCTTTGAACCTCTTAAAGTTTTCAACATAGTAAATGCCAAATTTTTAAACTGAAAGAGGCAATTATGTATTTTGGTCTTTCGGTCAGCTATATTTTATTTAATTCTTTTCAGTTTTTGGTGTGCGTCCTATGCCTCTTCATTTTTATTAGCCTATTTTCTGTCCATCCTGCATCCTTTTGCTTTCTTCTTTGTTTTCTTCTCAATGTGCATTTTGATGGAATCAGAAGGTATCGAATTTTGTGGGATAAACTTTGAGTTGTAATCACATTGGGAGCATATTATTTATCTATGTGAATGGTAAATTTTCTTATATGTTCTTGAATATGGTATCAGTAAGTGCTTCGCTTCAGTTGGAATTAGTGTAAGTATGATGTAGTCCTTTTAGCTTTTGTTGTTCAATTAGTTTTGATTGTTATTTAGCTGTTTCACGAGCATTAAAACTACTATTGGTTTTTTTATTTTATTTTTTGCCAAAAGACTATTTCCTATTGTTGTTTCAGATTTATTGGAGAAACTTTGCTGTTATTATTTTATAGGAACACAGAAGGATCAAGTTTTAAGTATGGTGGGCATTTGACATCAAACACGTAAGTTATGCATCTAAACCTTTTTATATGTGCTTATGTGACATAAGTTTCCTTTTTTTTTTTCCTGAAATATTTGTACACTTCTATAAAATGGAAAGATTCATGCATCATCATGGATCTGTTTTAGAATTTCGGCTCTTCCACTATCTTGATTCGTTGAATTTAGTTTCTGCATATGTATTATGCTTATAGGTTTATGACTTTGCTCTTCCTAATTCTCATTATAGTGTTGTTACTATCTGTAACACCATTACGACAACATATTTTCTTACTAACTTCTCTACAATTATCTGTCTACCTGTGCTCAGTATATTACTACTATTATGTTAAGGCTAAGATGTCAAGGTTCTTCCTTCCCAATTTCTACCTTAGATGTGTACAAAATTTTAAATTTTATCTTGGCTTAGGATTTTTTTGCAGTGAGTATATATACAAGTTCTATTTAAACCATTTCTCCCATATTTAATATACTGGTTGTGTGAGTTCTAGCGAAATGTCATGGCATTTTTTCTAGCTAATATATTACTATATATCAACCATGTCAGTTTGGTCATTCAAATTCAGGTGCTATTGGAATTTTGGACTCAAATCTATTTGTGAGGAGGGTTTATAGAAACATCAAATGCGACTATCTTTTGATGGAGAAGCTAAAAGTATAATTCTGCTGCTCCATTTGGTTGATATTGGGAGGTGAGGCCAAGAAAAATCTCATGAACCAATTATCATTGTGGGTGTCCAATGGGTTTACTTGTGGTAGCCACTTCTGCTCGGATTCTGGGAAGCCCTGAATTTCTTTTTTGTCTGTGAAGAAGATCTTTTATTTCCTTTGTACTTATATTAGAATGAAATAGAATTTAAATGATTTAAGGCTAGCTTAATAAGAGTTTCAAACCCTCCAATACTATAGAATGAGATGCCTTGAAATAAAGTTGATGGTGCCACATGCTTGATTTCTGCTGTATAAATCTTTGTTGCTATAAATGTTATAACTATAGCTTTTATTATTAATAAAGTTCTGAGACATGGTCATTTCTGCTTATGGTTCTTGCTTAATATGGTCCGGTAGCCTTTGAAATAGTCCCAAGTCATCTTCATTAAAAAATGGCATTTGCTGAATGGTATGTTGACCAGAGCGTTGGTATTATGCTAAACATGAAATTGGTTATTCCATATCATACTAATATAACCTGTTTTCAGTTTAAAAAAACTATATTGCGGTTGAATCTAATTTGACAGCAAAATCTTTGATCGATAATAACATTATTGGGGGCCAAAATGCTTTACATAACTTTATTTTTGCGGCAACTAAAATGGATACAAGGATACAAAACCTGAGGTAGAGGCTAAGAATAGTGTTAGTGAAGCCATATTAACCCAAAGCGAAAGAAGCACTACCAATAGCAAGTATTTAGTAAGCTTTTTTAATAATCATCACCCTTTTCCTATATTATTTTAGTATTTAGTAAGACCAAAACTGGATTCATTATTCTTAATTTTTTAAGTTGTTATTTAAAGCATTGTTTTCGTCTCTTAGATAGTGGAGTACTATGGATGATTCACTTCATTTAGATGAAGTACGAGGTATTTTATCAAGTTAGAACTTTCAGTGAGTAAAGATTAAAATTTAATTTTTAATAGTGTAAAAGACTTTTCACTATTAATATAATTTTACCAATTCTCATATGTCATTATACATTGTAATAGTTCATATCGTGAAAGAAATTTTTTATAAGTAGAGATTGATTTTCTTTTATATGCCATTACTTATTTAGCCATGTTTTAACTTTTTACGATCGCGCAAGGCGCGAACAAATTAACTAGTTATTAAAATAAAATCTGGTTGGGCTTTAAAGGGCCACATTACATAAATGGTCACTTAATTTTCACTTAATTACAACTAAAATCACTAAACTATATTTGTAACATAAAAATTACTCAACTTGATCTCGTACCACATAAACTTACTAAACTATTTTTTGCAAGAAAGAATATCATTCAACTTTATCTACGTATCATATCAAGTCATCAAACAATTTCTTTGTAACCCAAAAGTCATTCACTTTGTTTAAGTATCATGTAAAATGTCTCTTTCGTTACAAAGAATAGTTTAATGACTTTCATACTTAGATAAAGTTTTTTCTTTTACAAAAAAATAATTTTGTGATTATAATTGCAACAACTTGAAAGCTTCATCTATGCATGAAATATAGATTAATCAGAGCAAATATACAACGACAGCACGTTTATGCTATCAAGTACAACTCACAATATCATCACAAAGGTGATGGAACTAAAGTTTCAGTTTTTATTGTGCAAGTTGAACATTGACAAATATAATATTCATGTTCCAAACCAAACATGATCAAATGGATTTTTGTATAGCATAATGGCTCTAGCCAACAGTTGTTGGAAGACATTTATCTCTTATAAATAAAAATCATTCTCCTTTATTTCTCATCAAATCTTTCAATGTTCTCAGCCAAAAATGAAGATATACTGCAAACCGGAAAATGAAAAACTAGTAGGTTATAACCTGTGAATTACTTGATTGCTACTCTGTTTGTGCCGTTTTGAGTATCATAGTGCAGACTGCAGAGTGGTTCAAATTGTACAAAGGTAGTAGGCAATGAACTCAAAAAAAGAAAAAAAGTACTGAAGAAAAACAATTCAGTCATCTCATCCATAGTTTCTCTTTAATTACGACGTCATGGAGATGATAATTGATGTATGATTCATAAGCAAATGTTTTATTATGTTAGAAAATGAGTTAGTATCTCAAACGGGAGTGTTCAAATTCTTGCTTTAAAATGTCTATATTCATTTCTATTGGTATTTAGTGTGTCTTTAATATTTCACATAATGGGTAGTTATTTTTTTCTAGCCGTTAGCCCATGATCAATAATTAGTCATTATAATATTCTTATCTTTCCATAACCATATATACATTTCCATTCTTCGTCTGAAGATGGACAAGATTATTCCTTTTATTGAGTGAGACTAAGTATACAGAAAATACTCTCCTTCCTTTTGCTTGATTTCTATCAATAATAAATCTTTGTCAGTTTATGCTCCTAATTTTACACTAGAAGAGCTTGTTGAATCCTGAGGGATACACCCAAATCGGGTGAAATATCCTTAAGGACAATGTTTTTGACACGCCTCAAGCTTTGAAGAATTCCCTACAAGTTTCGTGATCAAGTATTTTCCGTAAAATTTACAACAACCTTAAGGATATCTCACTTTGTTCTTATGGAATTCATGGACTTTACAGACATACGATAATATCTTCCACTTGATATGTTTTTGCGTAACATTATATCTAAGTATCAGGTATGCATAATTGAACTAATATATACCTCTTCAATATTTATTTTTTTATGCTTATTCTCGTGAAAATATTAATAGGAAGATAAACTTTGGCCATAAGATGATAAATATAATCTCTTCAAATTTTATTAGTGTTTTGGGCTATGCGTTAATTGGAGTAGTGGATTTGTAGCGTGTTATTTGTACGACGTCATGTAGATGACTTAATAATTGATGTATGATTCAGAAGCAAATGTTTTATTATGTACTGGAATATTAGTCAGAAAGCCAATCTTCCTTTGTCGTTGTGGTATATAGAAAATTATATAAGTCATCTTCCAAGCAATCCCTTGGATTTGAAAGTCATTGATGTGCCAAGTGTGGTCGACGACGCCATAGAAAATATTGTTATTTTTAATAAATTAAAAAAAAATTGATTTATATTCACTGAAAAGAAAAAAGAGAAAAAAGAAAAGAAAAATGGACCACCCATTTCTGAGATACCAAGCGCTCTCAAAGAGAGTGAATAATACATGCTATGCCAAGTCAGCAAAATGTGTTCAATATATACATATTTAGAAGAGTTTAGGTGTTCAAATTTCAATAGGTAATTACTTAAGTTTACGCAGCATATGCATTTGGTCTTTTTCCTTTGTTACGTATAAAATGTACGCTTCTCCTCTTTGTAACGTGATGTGGGCATATTTCTATATGTTATAATGTTACTTGACTTATGTTTTAATCAATTTTTGGTGCTATTTGATCTTTAAACTATCCAACATGTGTTAATTATTAGTTTTATGACTAATTGAGTTGTGTGCGATGATTTAGGATGTTTAAAGTGCAAAAATATGAAAAAACAATGTTCTCCAGCTATAGGAGAAGAAGGTGGATGTGTCGCATCCAACCTAAAAAAAAGTGTATTTGGTGCACCCTTGGCAGTGAAATCGGGCTAAGGCATCCGCCTTAGCATCCACACATGGGCACAACAGAGATGAAGGAAAAGCATCAATCTCTCAAGTTGAGTTGAATTAGGAAAAGGAAAACTTTGACCCACGACTTTTGTATGCAATATATAAGTCAAAAATACCTCTTTTAGGTCATCTAACACACGGGGAAGAGGAGAAAAGCCATCACAGAGTTTGAAAACCACGGAATTCGTCTTGAGTTCTTACTTTTTCCTTCTTTTATTGAATTTTATGTATTCTTGGGAAATACTTGATATTGCTACCATGAGCATGCATGGCTAAACTCGTTAGTTTTGGGGTCATGGGTGCTACATGAGTGTTGACGTTTGAAGTTTCAATTGACGAATTTGATTTTATCATATTGGGTTGTTTATTTAATCTATTTTTAATTATTTTGCTGAGTAGCTAACAGTGGAATACTATCTATGAATCTGGAGTTGCACTCAAAAGTGAGAATTTTAGATTGCTTATAGGATTAAATAGAGCAAGTTCTTGAACTCGGGCATCGCGGAACGGATTCGCAATTAGTATAGAAATATACCTAATTGTCTTGCTTGGTTGGAAACACAGGAAATGTAAATGCGTTCTTGTTAGTCTTAGTTCCATAGACATATAGGCATTAAGTTAACTTGAATAGGCGAGCAATAAATCGATAGATTCTTACGAGTAACATTAACCCTGTGAATCAACAAACTAGATAAATCAATTAGTCAGTTTAAGCCGAGAATGCAACAAGATTGTTAGCTAGCCTATGGCCCTCAAATATCCTCTCCTATTGATTGTTATCCGCAATTGCCTACATATTTTAGTCGATCTCTAGTTTAACTGTTTGATACTTTCTTTGGTTATTAATTAATTGCCTACTCATTTTGAGAAAAATCCCTTGAATAGATAATTTGTTTGAGTTGAATCAGTCAAAAGTTAATCATAAGTCTCTGTGGGAACGATACTCTACTCACTACTTTATTACTTGACGACCACGTATACTTATATGTGTGTTTGGTCGCAACAGGTTTTTGGCGCCATTGCCGGGGACTTGAAAATTAGCTACTTGACTGAGTTAAGCTTTTATTAGTTATTTGTTCAAGTTTTAATTTTCAGTTTGCCTTGTTTGTGTTAACGCATGCACTTCTCTTGAATGCGGAGTAGTAGAAGCGCAAACAACCTCCTTTCTCTTGATCCTAAAATTGAACGAACACTTCACAGAGTGAGGAGGGAAGTCGAATCTAGAACTAGAATAGAAAGAGAGTTGGACATTGTAGTTCAACCACATCCAATAGAGATGTTAGGTAATGAAGAGCGTCCGGTGATAAAAGCTGCAAGGCCCAATCTTGCTAATATGACTCAGGCTATTGTGAACCCTGATATCACGGGTCACTTTGAACTCAAACAGTACTTGGTGCAGCTGATTCAGTCCATAGGGCAATATGTGGATCTATCTCATGAAGACCCACATCGACACATTCAGAACTTCCTGAAAATTATGGATACTTACAATTATCCTAATGTTTCCAAGCACTATGTCAGGCTGACACTTTTCCCCTTTTCACTGCTTGGGAAAGCCAAAGAATAGTTGCAAAAGGAGCTCGCGAACTCGATCCACACTTGGGATGATTTAGCAAGAAAGTTCTTAATTAAGTTTTTTCCCACTAAAAAGACAAAGTCATTGAGGAGCCAGATTCTAGGGTTCCAACAACGGTATGGAGAGACACTTAATCAAGCTTGGCAAAGATACGAGGAGCTACTCAGAGACAACCCAAATCACTGTCAGACTGATGCAGTGTTGGGGCACACTTTTATTGATGGGTTAGATGAGACATCAAAGATGAATCTTGATTCAGCTTGTGGGGGTAGTTGCATGGCGAGACCGTATTATGAAATCAAGCTCCTGCTAAACAACTTCTAATGATCATAATTGGCAAGGAGATGGGGAATCACAAAGAGCACATAAACAGAAAGCAACCAGTGTAATTGAGCTTGATGACTTCTCAGCCATGAGAGCAGATATAGCAAAATTGGCAAATCTGATAAATAGAATGACAATGCACCAAACACAACAGATGCAATATGTACAACAGATGTCTACTTACTGCGAATTATGTGGTGACAGTCACACGAGTGACATGTGCCCTAAGAATCCCGAATCTATCTACTATGTGGGGCAACAGAGCAGAGGTCCGATAAATTAGCATGCACAATATGGGAACACTTACAATTCAAATTGAAAGAATCATCCTAACTTCTCCAGGGCTTAAAATCAGCCGACTCAGAATCATGATAGAGCCCAAAGAAAATTTTAATCAACCTCAGAAGCCACCCCAACAAGTAGAGGAGAGCACGAATAACTTGTTGAACAAGTTGTTGCTTGACAATCAACAATTCAGGACCGATTTCAGAAATCTTGAGAGGCAAGTTGGGCAGTTAGTATCAAATCAAAATACCAGGCCTGCGGGCGCTCTTTCCAGTGATACAGAGAAGAACCCTCAAGTTAATGCAATCACACTCAGAAACGGGATGGAATTGGAAGAAACGCCAAAGAAAAAAAGAGATAAGCCTACACCTGAGGGGGAGTTGATTCCTAAGGAAATACCAGAGCCAAAGAAATATAATGCAAGTTTAGAGCCAGTGAGTGCTGCAAGACCACCACCACCTTTCCCCAAAAGGTTATAGAAGAAGAATGATAATCGCATGTTTAACAAATTTATCTCTATATTGAGCCAAGTTCAATTAAATATTCCATTGGTGGATGTACTCCGTGAAATTCCAAAATATGCTAAGTATATCAAAGATATAGTGGCTCACAAGAGGAGATTGACTGAATTCGAGACAGTCGCACTTACTGAGGAGTGCACTTCGAGGGTCCAAAACAAGCTTCCTCAAAAGCTTAAGGACCCTGGCAGCTTCACCATCCCTGTATGAATTGGTAATATTGACATGGGCCATGCTCTTTGTGATATGGGGCAGGCATAAATCTAATGCACTTGTCCTTGTTCAAGCAAGTGGATCTGAGAGCTCCAAGACCAACCACTGTGATGTTGCAACTAGCGGATAGATCCATAGCCTACCCTGAAGGAGTGATTGAAGATGTGTTGCTGCAAATTGAAATATTTATCTTGCCAGTTGACTTCATTATACTAGATTATAAGGCTGATAAAAATGTTCCAATCATATTGGGACGACCTCTCTTGGCTACAGGTAATGCAATTATTAAAGTGAGAGAGGTAAAAATGATTATGAAGGTGGAAAATGAGGAAGCAGTTTTTAATGTCTACAAGGCGATCCAACTTTCTCGCCATTATGAGGAGCTCTCTATGATATCTGTTGTGGAGGTGGATGAGCAACTTACTGACATGGTTGAAAGATTTGTAGAAATTTTCATGGATGATTTTTCTGTGTTTGGGTGTTCTTTTGATAATTGTTTAATGAACCTTGATTAAGTGCTTGCTAGGTATGAAGAGGCAACCTTGGTACTAAACTGGGAAAAGTATCATTTCATGGTACGAGAAGGTTTAGTTTTGGGGCACAATGTGGACAAGGCAAAGGTGAAGGCGATTGAAAAATTTCCCCCACCAACATCCGTTAAGGGAATTTCTAGTTTCTTGGGCCATGCATGTTTTTATCGTTGTTTCATTAAAGATTTTTTAAAAATTTCTTCTCCTATGTGCAGGCTTCTTGAGAAAGATATCCCTTTCAAGTTTGATGATGCCTGTCTGAAAGCATTTGAGGAGCTGAAGGGAAGATTGGTGACTGCACCAATTATCATTGCCCCGGATTGGGCGCAGCCATTTGAGTTGATGTACGATGCGAGTGACTTCGCAATCAGACCTATTTTGGGGCAAAAGAGGGAGAAAATTTTTCATTCCATTTACTACACAAGCAAAACTCTGAATCCAGCCCAGATGAACTACATTGTTACTGAAAAAGAGTTGCTTGCAGTGGTGTGGGCGTTTGACAAGTTTAGATCTTATCTAATGGGAATCAAAGTTATCATCTACACCGATCATTCAGCTATCAGGTATTTGCTTGAAAAGAAAGATGCCAAGTCGAGGTTGATTCGTTAGGTCCTCCTTTTGCAAGAATTTGACTTGGAGATCCGAGATCGAAAAGGAATAGAGAATCAAGCGACTGATCACTTGTCCAGATTAGAAAATCGGAACCATGTGGCTGAGGGAGGTTAAATTAAGGAAATATTTTTGGATAAGCAGTTATTGGCAATCACATCGAGTGAAGCCTCATGGTATGCAGACTACGTGAATTTTATTACGAGTGGGGTGATGCCACCTGATAATAGAAGAATATTTCTACATGATGTGAGGATCTACTTGTGAGATGAGTCATTCCTATATAAGCGGTGTGCAGATCAGTTAGTACGAAAGTGTGTCCCTGAGGAGGAGATGAATGCGATATTGCATGACTGTTATGCTTCTCCATATAAAAGTCACATGATGGGGACATAACTGCCCAAAAGGTATTGTAATTGGGTTTATATTGGCCAAAATTGTTTAAGGATGCACACGCCTTTGTTAAAAAGTGTGACAGGTGCCAAAGAACCGGAACAATCACGAAGAAGCACGAGATGTCTTTGCAAAGTATTCTGGCAGTAAAGCTCTTTGATATTTGGGGAATTGATTTTATGGAACCGTTCTCATACTCTAATGGTCACAGGTACATCTTGGTGGAAGTCGACTATGTGTCTAAGTGGGTAGAGGCCATTGCTCTTCCTACTAATGACGCAAAGGTAGTGGTAAACTTTATAAATAAGCACATCTTCACATGCTTTGGGACACCAAGGATGCTGATAAGTGACAGAGGAACTCACTTCTGGAATAAATTGTTGAATAATGTTCTAGCAAAGTATTAAGTTAAGCACAAGGTTATCACTGCCTATCACCCCAAACGAGTGGTCAAGTGGAAGTGTCAAACAAAGAGGTGAAGCGGATTCTGGAGAAAACGGTAAGTGAAAATAGGAAGGACTGGGCCAGAAAGCTTGACGACGCATTATGGGCGTATCGAAATGCATACAAGACCCCCATTGGAACATCTCCGTATAAGTTGGTTTATAGGAAGGCGTGCCACTTGCCCGTCGAGCTTGAACACAAAGCCTATTGGGCTATTAAAAAGCTAAATATGGATATGGATTTAGCCGGAGAGAAGAGGCTGCTACAGCTCAATGAGCTTGATGAGTTTCGATTGCACACGTACGAAAATGCCAAATTGTATAAAGAAAAGACCAAGAGGTGGCATGATAAGCACATCCAACATCGCAAGTTTGAGCAAGGTCAAGAAGTTCTCTTATTTAATTCGAGATTGAAGCTTTTCCCCAGAAAGTTTAAATCTCGATGGGCGGGTCCTTTTGAAGTGGTTAGTGTGAAGCCTCATGGAGCAGTGGAATTGCAAGATACAAGTTCAGGTGGTACATTCTTAGTAAGTGAGAATATAGTAAAATATTATTGGGGTGGTGACATTGCATGTCACAAGACTTCGATGGACTTGGCCGACGCTTGAAAATCATGTTGCATCGTGCCGCGACTTTAAATCAGGCGCTTCTTGGGAGGTAACACAAGCATTTCCTTTTGTTTTTCGTAGTTTACTAATTTTTCCCATTCGTTTTGTATTCTTGAATTTTTTAAGTAGTTCCTTAATTTTTATTTTATAGGAGTTAACTCTTGTATATGTTTATTTAAACAAACAACGTTCCAAAATATGGGAAAATAGGGTGGATGCAAAACATCCCCCTTAGCGCCTAAAAATTCGAGACAAACTGCACAAGGCAATAACTACTGGCCATCACGACCAAGGTCACCTCCCCTCAAGAATTTGGAAACCAATTTGGACGCGTCGCATACCCTTCAGCGCACAACAGGTAAGTGATATATTTTTACTACACTTAACGCCTAATAACCCCAATATCATCTATCCCCTCTCAACTTAAACACACTTCCTCGCACACCTCATCTCACTGTTGCTGCTCGAATTGATCAAACACTCAGGTAATGTCTTCCTCTTCTTCTCTCTCTCAATACTCATCTCTTCTCTATCTCGCTGGTAGCAGCAGCATCCCCACCCCCAGTCCCCTAGGTTAGGTTTAATTAGATTGATATTTCCCCATTAAACTAAAAGGGGAACTGGGAAAATAATTGAGGCTTGGTGGTGTCATTTCTGTTGGTTGTGATATTTGTGAGATGATAAACTACAATTCCCTTCATCTCGTTATTTTTGGGAGCGTATTCAAATTGCCCAACTGTTAGAAAACACTAGGCAAAACTGTTGCATGCCACATGTTCAACTAAATGCATGTGAGGTAAATTTAGGCACCAGCGAAGTCTGAGTAACCGAGTATCACTAGTATATGCTTGTGAATAAGTGTGGGGTCGTTTGAGAGATTGTGTACAACCGTCTTAGTGTAAGAGATATGGGTGCTCACCACTCTTTCACCTTTCATTTTGAGGCATATGATGGTCGTTAGACTTTCGAGCGACCATGTTTCGGGCTGAATTAAATGCAATTAAAGTGCTTAACTATTGTAATATAATGTACATGGCTCTTGCAGTTGCATTATGTGTATTCTATGCATAGTGGTATATTTTGGGACTAAGTGTTGGATTGCGAGTCATATAGCTGAGTAAGTTGTTGCGGTTCATATGAGCACCACTCGAATCAATCTCTTGTTGTGCATATTGATGTCTATAAGTGCATTGCTCACTTTTGTATTTGAATGAAGTACCAGTTAATTCATCCCTGCTGAAAGCCGTGGGCTATGTTTGAATGAAGTACTGAATGGCATAAGCATACGAATGTTTGGTAATGCACACTTTTGCACAGATGATTCACATCTGAAACTTTACTATTTTGAGAACTAATTGTTGACCCCTTTGTTATTCAGGTACATAGGTTCACAATGGCGGCAACAAGAAAAACGTCCAAGCAACAAAAAAGAGATAATGACAAGCAACCGCCCAAAAGCCTACCGGAAAGGCAACAGGTGCTCCAAACCCACAGAACAAAAGAAAGCAAAGGCACTGCCGACTAGGCAGTTAATTGATGAATGGGAGCAAGAAGAAGAGGAACCATTAGTGAGGAGGACTGTAAAAAGGGGTACCACAAATACATTAGCAAATCCGCCAAGCAAGGGGATAGAGTTCAGAGAACCGATGCCGCACCAGACCAAATCCACCTAGCAGAGTGATCTGAAAGATAAAGGGAAGTAGAAGGCTACCTCAAAATTTGAGTCCGAGTCTAATTCGGACTATAAGCTCACAAATGTCAACATGAGCGATGAAGATGAGGGTGAACCAATTGACCGAGCTGCTTGGGAGAAGAATTTTGTTAGTGAAAAAGCATTCCGAGCTTATGAGAAGATACTGGATTCAAAGAAAAATATTCCAGAAAAGCCAATCAACATTGGATCACAGAAAAATTATCC